>NC_064874.1:94139401-94141901 GCF_943734745.1 Anopheles darlingi
TGGAACCATATTTCATGCCTCATAACTGGCAAACGAGCCGGTACAGTGTACATGCATAACCTGCCCCAAGAACATACGGCCAGATGAACCACCTGCGAAATGGTTTTTAAAGGCAGCGAAAAGTGCATGAGAACAGATTTCAAGTGAGGGTGCACGCACGCGTTCATCAAACTGTCACGTAATGTGCAGAAGTCCGATCGCGCAGATGCACTCCAGATAATGCACTTCTCGGGCTCGGTGCTCGTCGAAGGCTTTGCAGCTTCGTACGCACTTCAGCTTTCCCACGTGGCAGCCATCTGTGGAAGGGTTTCTTGGATGTAAACAAACATCATTTCGGTTGCCGTAGTAGAGAGTCAGCATGCAAAGCATGCACAGTGATTGGAACGAACGACATGAATGAGCAATGGTGGTCCCAGTGTGCATATCAATGTTGTTGATAAATTTAAAAAGATTTTTTTTCTTTTTAATAATCCACCCTCCCACAGACGGTCAATGCATTAACTGACGCGATTCATGAGCTGATAAAAAATATTTAATTTCTGTAAAAATCGCCTACATATCAAATGGATGTTAAAATTCAAAAACGGACATTTTACTAAAAAAATAAGAATAAAAACATTTCAAACCGTGGTGTGGAGCAATTCGTGGGAGCAAACGCAACTCGTTCGGCGCCCCGCCATGATCCGGGAGAGAGCGACACTCGGCTCCACGAGGCCCCAGCGAAGACCGAATCTCGGTGTGGCGCCGCCGGGGTTCGAAGCGTCGTTTTTCTCGTAGCTCGCGAAGACCGACGAAGACCGTGTAGGAGTGAGCACGCGTTACAGCGTTTGGCGCGAAAGGCTTGTGCGGACGACGTGCATTCGAAGAGCTTCGTTCGTGACACATTCCGTCCCGGCATGTGCGTAGTGGTGTTTCCGGAGTTTGAAATCGTGACTCAACAGTAGCAACAGTAGCAGCAGCATGATGAGGCAGCGTGTTCGGCTGCAGTGCAGTGCACCACGGATCAGCTCAGCTGTTATGCGCACCAACGGCAACAGGTTGGCCAGTGTCTTTATCCTGTGAACCTGCAGCGTGTCCAGTGCGGTCCTATCCTGCCGATGCCTGTCCGTTTTTGTGTCTGGTGCGGCCTTGCGAGGTGCAAACGTGTTTCTCGGCGCAGAGTGTAAGTGAAACTTGTTGGCTCGTGGTGTGGTTTTTGGCCGGGGCTCGTCCATCAGTGTGCGTCGTGTGTGACTGTGTGTTTGTTTGTCGGCTACTGCCACCACCGTTACCGCCGGTCGGTCATCCTGCAGCTATCAAACGTGAAGTAAAGGGTCCACCACGGTGGTGGATTGTCCCTCTTTTCGCGGGTGTTTTGGTGTGGTGTTGGTTTGCTCCGTCCGAACGAAGAAGGACTTGCTGGTCAATCCAAGGCCGTCGTGTTAGTGATACAGCAGTATCCTCCGCATGTACCGCATTAGTCCAATAACGCGAAAAGGTAATAACCAAAGTGAATTTATCGTCCAGCACATAAGGTCCAGAACGAGGTAGAAGGTGTGTGCGCTCGCTGCGTCCAGCTAAAACAATCAAGGCAGGCTGGCAGGTTTCGCTGGCTACCCAAAGCAATCATTTAATCATCAAAGTAACCCAGAAACATGATCTCCACTGGCCGAGCGTGCGCGCATGCGGTGTGTGTGTGTGTGTACACGATCTCTATTTCCGTCCTTTCCGCCCAAATGCCCAAAAATCAAATTCCAATTTCGAGAGCGCATCTTTCACGCACTGGATCCATCCGGGTGCGATCCATCCGGGTCCAGTGGAATCGAGAGATATAATTAAATTGCCTTACAAAAAATCAATAATCTCGCTGTCGACTCTTCCGGTCCGGCCTCACCCCACCGTACGTCACGATCGCTAGCGGACAAGTTGATCCGAAACCGAGCGCGCTGCGTTCCGTGAAGAAGATACCGCCGGGTCTGGCGAGAATGGTCGGCCATCGGACGACCGATGATAACCCGTTAATCCGAGAGCGATAGAAACGCTGATCATCGTCCAGAGCACGGGCTCGAGAGGCTCGATGTTCGCCCGGTCCCTTATCAGCAGTCGTTCTGCTGTGTCGACACATACCCATACCCAATCCGCCCCGCATTCCGTAGAGACATCAGCACCAGCACCAGCATAGCGTTGTACGTTCAAGAAGCAGATGAACCGTGAAAAAGCGGAAGTTCCGTGTTGTCAACAACCAACAACTCACGGGACCACGACGCAAGCGGGTTTTTTTTTGTCAAACGCCCCGTTTTGTGGACCTTTCTGCCCGGTGCCAGTGCGCCGGGATTGTGGAATAATCTGTCGATTGTGAATAATTGATTAGCGTTGAAAGCAAATTCGCTTGGTTCGCGGTGCGTTCCATCGCGTCCGAATCGATCGCCGGTCCCAGATAGAGCCAGGAAGTTTCGTTTTCTCCAGCTGAACCGCTCGTACGTTTCGCGTGTAAAGCAGGTCATTTCAATATTCTTCTTCG
>NC_064874.1:94146901-94156901 GCF_943734745.1 Anopheles darlingi
TCTACGAACAACACCGCACACACACACACACCACGAGTTTATGGGCATCGAATGTGATTTATCGTGCGAATGGAGAATGCGTGACAATTTTCACACGTACACCCAGCGCCCAGCGGGTGAGTGATGCAGACCCACTCCGGGTTTGTGGCTTTCAAGGTTCTGTCGTGCCCGGATTTGGTTCGGAGGGGTGGAGGAGGGGGGGGGGGCTTCTCCTTCTCGCGTTTGAGCCGAAATGTCAGCTGACAGTTGGTATGCACCGAATTTAATGGTTTATGGGGTGTAATTTAATGCGTTGGTGATTAGTGGCCAAATCACAAACCGAACCGGGTGCTTTAACGGATGAATAACCGCTTCCCCCCGGGGCGCTCGAGGTTTGTTCTCGAGCAATATATTGCTTGATGCTGCTCATGACAGACAAAGTAGACATAGCGCTGACGACGACGGCGAGCATGCTCAACTGTCAAGTCAATCATATGCTACTATGATCATGCCCAAAAGGTATGCTGCTGGACACGCGCGATTTGCTGGCGATGGCAGAGCTCCCTGTGCTAGCTCGGATCCGTTTAGATCCGCTGGGGTAGACACAATTGAAGCATAAATCAACGATAATTTGCGTTGATGTTGTAGTGCACACGATGGTTGATAGCGTGAACGAACCGGACTGCGTTCAGCGACAGTATAGGGCCCCCGGGGGAACTGGAGCGCGCTTTGGGGAGCTGTAGTGAGATTTTTGATTGTTTCAATGTCCCGCTCACTGAACGTGAGCCTCCATGCGGCACCCCTCAAGGCCAAATTCATTCCATCACGAGTCCTGACTCGGGCTGTCCGGAATTGCACGACAAGAATTGTGACCTTTAGGATATGCGGAAGGGGGCCGGTGTTTAATTAATTTTAAATTAGATCCCTAAGGGACTTTGCGCGCCGGCAAACCGAGAGACAGCCGCGTCCCAGGTACTCCAAGGCTCTTGCGGGTCGCTTGCGTGACGCATTGTTGGCCATGATAAGGAAATAAATAAAAACAATATCCTGGATCCTGGCAGCGGTGGAAACGGAAGACAATTTCATTCCAGCTCGCGCTGATTGGAGCGTGGGCTTAAAAGGTAACAACCCACAGGACTGGGTCTCCCTTTTTTGGCCGCACTTTAGCACCGGAGATGGAATCCCACGAAACACGCAGCGGGAATGGTGGTTGTCGCGACGCTCGGCACCTTTCGCCTGGATAATTCTAATGAAGATGTAGCATAAGGGTCGTCCAGTGGAGTTCCATAATTTATGAAGTCCGCTTCCGAGAAGTGTTATTTCACGGGATCGTCCGTCGGCCACTGTACGGTGCGTGGCGCAAAGATGAAGGAATTTTCATTTCCACTTCCACTCAACCGCACCCGAAATGGCAAACCAGCGAAAATAACTTTGCCAATGCTCCCTGAACCCCGAACAACAACCTTGACCCATTTTCCCATATTCGGACGGCCAGGTCTCATCAAAGTTGGAGGGAAAATAAATAAAATAGGAAAAAAATATATCTGGTCTCAATCCACCCCCCCCCCCCCCCCTCTCAATTTCCCATGAAACCCGCCAGTCGGCCGGTCGTAGAAACCTTCAATCGGGTGAAATGAGCTCAGTGACGATGAACCAACAACAAACCATCTGAAAATCACCTTCGACACCATCAAAACCGACCGCTCCCTCTCGCCGTCGGTGCTGCTGTCTGGTGTCTGGTGTTTGGTGTTTCGTGGCGTTGGGGTTGGGGTTTGGGGTTGGGTTGTGGATCGATCGCGCAATCCACGGTCGACCATCCTTGTTTGCGTTGTTGGCGGCGCACTTGCGGGGTCCGTACTGGCGTACCATGGTTTCTTCATACTGTAGCGGGTTGCCCATTCGCTATAGGCGTTGCGATCTCGTTTTGAGTGCTAATTTGCTTCTGAATGATCCATCCGTCATCATCCCCAGCCCGCACAGCCAAACAGCAATCTTGCGCGGGCTTTTTGACGTGTCTAATTTGTGTTGGAAATTGGACCCGTGACGCAGCCGCAGCGATCGTTTTTGGGGGAGAACGTTTTATGTTCCAAACACATTAAAAAACAGCACCACGACCCCCCCACGAGTGGGTTTCATGGCGTTATAAAAACACATTTTGTAAAGGGATTTTGTCGTTTCTAACGATCCCACGACTTTCGACACATTCCTTCGGCTAGTTTGTCGTTTGTCGCCTCAGAAGGGCGTTGGTTTTACGACAGCCAGCCCACCTTGGCGATCGCTACAAAATCGTGGAATGCTTACGGTTATTGCAAAGTATCGCTATTTGTCTTGCAATTATGTTTTGTAAATCGAGAAGCAAACCTCCAGCAAACATATCTGTGAAAGCCCCTCTTCACTGATTATTTCTTCAAGAAGCAACCCCAGAGTGGTGCGATGCGGCGAGGTGAATGGTGGTTGACTATCGGTAAAAGGAGGAGAAGCAGTCAGCAGGCAACAAGAGTTCCGCCGCCGCCCCGTAACAACATGAAGATAATTTATTGTTGTTGCTTTCGATACCGCCGATGCGTGAAACACGTTTTCCTGTCTGAGAGCCGAATACCGCGCCACCAACGCGCGCGCCACCACTGAAGGGGCTGGTAGTTGTGGGTGCGTCTGCCGAAGTCGAAAACGGTTTGACCGCACCGTCGAACGTTGTTCGAAGATGCCAACAAGATCGTCAAACAGCGATCTTCCGAGCCCACACACAAACACATAGTGGTCGTTGAGCCGGATAAGACGGATATACACAAGCTAAACGGCTTATGATTGATCATGCTGAAGACGACGCCAAGTAGGCAGTGCGGCTTCGGTGCTGTTAAGCTAAGAAGCCACCACCGCCGCCGCCACCCGAAGAGATGACGCGGATCCACTGGCGTTCGAGACCATGAACGAAGAGGATTTATGGGTTGATGGGTACACACCAGTTGCTGGCTAGAAAGTGGTGATCGAGCGAGCAAACCCGACCTAACACATGTCACATGATCAACGGACGCCCGACGGACGGATGGCTCTGGCTACTTGGGCTGATTACGATTGACTGCGAACCAGATCGCGGCCAGATACCGCGGCCGTTGATTGTCATTTGCGCGACACTTTTGCTTGTAGAGTTCGCTCAAATCAAACAGGCTGTTATCTCACTCTCAGTTGATTGAAATGTTACGATCGCAACATGATTTGCATTTGATCCATCCCGTGAGCCGAGGAGTCGATTAATGGTAGCCGTTTCATTGTACGTTTCATTACAGAGACTACACTAGCAGACGCGGTTCCGGTACAAGAGCATAGAAGAAGGTTACCGGATCAAATGGAGATCTAGAATCTCCTCTCGAGCACAAACCACACATCCATTACGACAACGTCCTTGGGCTTTGAGCGAAATCGATGCTACAGCAGCAGCAGCAGCAGCAGCAGTGACGGCGGCTGTAAACAGACACACAAACACGTCGCGTGTGCGTGTGTGAGGTGTATTCCTTGGCCAACGAAATACGCAATCTTGGCGTTTCTCGCTCCATCCCGAACCATCGATCGCATCATCGCGCAAGCGCGCCATCGAGTCGTGAATGAAGGTGGAACTGAAATGAAAGTGCAATAACAATAATTAATGCACGCGCCGCACCGCAAAATCGTAGTGTGCTTCTCGTGAGTGTGTGTGTGTTTGTTTGTGTGTCCGTCCGTGGCCTCCGGGGCCCACCACCGGAGAAACCGAAATCCGAAAGATCTTAAAAATCAAAAACCCATCCAACGAAGAAGCCGCGATTTTCAGATGAGTGAATTGTCGTGGTAAACAGCGTGGCGTAGCGTGGCGTGGCGTGGCGTGAAGGTGGCGTACGGCAACAAAGTGTGAAAATTACGATTAGATGTTACTCGTCGTGTCGATGCTGCTGGTGCTCATCTTGATGATCGAAGCAAGTGATGGAAGAAAGTTTCGATCCGCTGCTGCCGCCGCTGCCGCCATCGTCCGCTATTACCAGTGAAGTCGATCGATTGGCTCGCGAGTTATAGTGATTGGTTGAAGGGTAGCAAGGGAGGGGGGAAGGAAGGGGCGTGAAGTCAATAGAAGTAACAGGTGGTTCGTTGAGAAAGCGCGGAAGTAGAAGACCGAACCAAAACAAGCAAGATTGTCGGTGAAAATGTTGAAAATCCAAATGCTGGAACAGATCGTGACAAATGAGAATGTAATCGACGATGATGATCATCGTCATGCTGCTGCTGGCGGCGGCGGCAACGGCGGTGGTGGTGCTAGTGGTCGAGCCGCCGCCGGGAGTGGCGCACTGTCACCGGGAGCAGCGATGGGGACCGGCAGCACACCTGCTGGTTCCAGCTTGATCCCGATCAATTTGAAGAATTCGCCAACACACGGTGCTGATGATGAGACGCGCAGCTTGAACCGTAACGCACGCTTATCACCACAAGGGTAAGTAATCGTACATACGGCAGTAATGAGGTGGCGGAACCGGGGGCAATCTTTTGGATTTCACAAGCAGTTCAATAACCGAAACGGAAGATGCTAAAGGCTGGCCATAGCATCGACTAATCAAACCTGGCGCGCGACTTGCGGAGTGTGCGACCCAAGTGAAAGCCAACTCGCGCGCACGTTGAAGTCGTTGCGAAGAAGAAGAGTTAAACACATAATTACATGCCGCTAGTTATTTTAATCTCTACTCTCATTTACCACTCAATACGTCAATCAACTCAAGTCCGGGGGGACGGAAATCCATCCCCCCCCCCCCCCCGCGGGAGGAGGATGAATATTCTCGAAACTCCCAAACTCCCAGGTGCGGTTGTTGCTGTTGGGTTGTTGGAAAGAGGAGGAATTTGGCGCGAATCGTATCCCCGATGTTTATCACGACAAGTGGCTGCGCTTCGATCGTTCGCCGTTCGCGCGAGAAGTGGTTTGACCAGCTTGATCCATTAGCAATCGGCCCCTTCTTCAATCGTGCGACTGTTGGTGCGCCTGCTAAGACCAAATAGAGGGGACGATTTGACACGAGCAAGCCAACCAGCGCTTGCTACGACCTGTTGGTGGTGCGGGAGTCCCAACCTGTTGATTGGAAAGTGTTTGCTCGTCTCGTCGTGAGGCGGCTGTCAGCTTCCGAAACGGCGCGATGGATTAGATCATCGAAGATTTATTTATTCTCAAGTTCTCGAACAACCGTCACCATCTTCGTCGATCGATCCCGGTGCCACGACCATCGGCATCGAGAGCTGGTTTTGGGGTTGCGAGAAGTTGAACATTGGACACGTGGCAGGCAGCAGACTGTCCGCAATCTTGGCCTCCGGGTGTGGTCATTTCAATCCGGCAAACCTAACGCATTTGCCTCGGGGAGGCCCCGTGATGTCAATGCCACGATCTTGCCACGAGGGTGGAGAAAATAAACATTAGGTATCATGGGGTTTTGCGGGTGTTTATTTGTTCTTTCGCCCCATTTCGTCTCGCTGCCAGTTCGCAGCACGGTTTCACCTTCCTGCGGCGCACCACCGGGACCGTCAATCTGTCGCTAGCGCGCCTCGGAGCATTTCATTATTTTGACCGATTGAAACCCGTCCACCCGTCGGTGTCGGTGTCGGTGAGATGAGCAGCTTCAGCTGAGTTATTCCTCCCGTGTCTCGCGTTTGTTGTTTTGCGGCCATCGGTTGGGCCAAAAATCAATTTCACTTCATCTCCGTTATCTCGGAATGTCGATCCAACCAATGCTTGCTTGGTTCGCGGTGGGAGAGCATTATTTCGATGTTTCCTCCAGAGCATTTCCCTGTCGAGCCGCTGTCTGTCAATGGCTTAATGATGATTTGTAGGCAAGACCACGCGCCATACGATCGATGCATAAAACTGTCATCAAGCTTGGTTGGTCGGATTTGCTTGTTCGGCATAAGTTGAGCGAACTTTATCGATCTAAAGACTAAACGTAGCAGCTGGATTCGTTCTTAAAGATGCGTACGTCGTTAAAGCTCCACTCCATTATATCCACGTTTCTGCTGCTGATTATTGTGGCTGCTCTGGGCGGAAAACATTACCCAAACATTATGCCCTTATTTATTATTCATCATTCAAATCAAGCTGTACTGTGGAATGGGGGGGAAGACCCGCGAGATGGGCATCGGGGATCCGCTTCTCGCTTACTGCGTTGCTTATATTCGTTCCATAAATAAGCTCGCTTCATTCTGCTGATTCGGCCAACGTCACTTCCGCTCGGAGAAGAAATGCTGGATTAAACTTTCAGCAGAGTATGTTCCGTGTGCTGCTGGACCTGGAGCCGATGCTTTCTCTACCATCCATCAGAGAGGAAGGAACCTTCATCGTTCGAACATGCTCGTCATACTTTTGTTTTCCAATCCAAGGGTGCTTCCGTATCGGAGCAGATTAGCTTTCGGTCTTAATCCATCCACAAGCGAAACAGCCGGAGGTGGCAAAGTTTGAAATGTAACCCTCGTCAAAAATTGGCTTCCAGCCAGGGAAGGCACTCGGCACTCGGGGAGACGGCGAGTCGTTATTCATCAATTTCAAAGACAAGCCGCATTGACGTCATCCGATTCAGGAGACCTCAAAATGGCGGACGGCAACGAAGGATGGCAAGGAATAACAAACAGGTAGCCCGAACATAGTTCTCACTGCCATTATAGGGGGGTTGGTGGGTGCTGACAAGGACATTCGGGGAGGCCATGCTGAGTATGTTGTGGTTACGAAAATATTTGCTATCCCACCCCTCGTGTGTCTATTGTGTGGTTATCAATGGCTCATACATTGAACTAAGGGACTGTATTCATTTCTGCAGAATGGATTAACCAACTGTAGCTTGTGGTTGCAGAATGGGAACCACCGTGCCGTGGTGTGGTCTTTTGGATCAATTTCTTCGCCCTTCTTGCATGTGATTCACAATCGGCTGGAAGATAAGGAAGCCAACGGACAAACGGACACGTATACACATCCCTGTGCCGTGATGTTTGTTTATGGTTGCTTCAGTTCAAGGAAACGATCCCTAGACAATATCATGATGGCCGTTAATGCAGTTCCCTTTATCATCCTGGGCAACAACAAACAATCCTGCAAAGGTCTGCAGCAACAACAGCAGCAGCAACAGCAGCTACAACGATACAACTTCACTTGCGGTGGTGCAACAAAGTCCTTCTGTCATGATCATAAAATCGGAAAAAGGCCAGGAAGATATCGGGATCTTTACTGTTTTGACATTGTAAAGCAAGACTGTTTGCAATGGTTTGTGTGCGTGTGTGTGTGCATCGTCGGGTTAAACTAAATATTTACTTCCTTCATCGAAAACCAATACTTTATCCATAAATGTGTTTGTAACGAGAGACGAAGGGATGGGCTCGGTCCAGAAACTGCATTCAGCATATCAACATCCTCATGCTGTGTGGTTTGGTTTCTGCGGGATAGTCTGCAATTGTGAAATACGTCGAATGCAGCCAGGGTTATCAGGCCATCAGGCAGCAAACTCTCCACAAAACCGCAGTTTTCACATTTCCAACTGACCCAACTGAGTAGCTGGGCCGCCCGTTGAGTGGCCACAGATGTGCATTCGGTATCCGGGCGTTCCAATTAGCGTCTCGAGGTTTTCGGGTTCTGTGTTTGAGTGATTTCAAACTCGGAATGGAGGCCGCCAGTAGACAACGGATTCTAGTGAACATTAGATAACTGCAACCATATGCTGCGTGTGCCACAAAAAGACGGAAAGCTAGGACGTTTCACAGCTAATTATTATCATTGTTGGGACCCCAAGATATGAATCCAGCGGGTGCGACGTACCGAATGCAAATCACTCCAGAAATCTAAATTCATTTCTTCCACACTTTCTGGTGACGCTGTAAGACCATCTTGTGGTGCTGGGAACGAACTCCCCACCAGAACGGTCTAATGGATATCCAATTTTCGGCATCTTGTAACGGTCTCCCACGCCAGAGCACTAACGATGGCTGGTTTCCATCGTATTCAAAGTGCAGTCGCTCTGAAGTGGAAGGCGCTCGGAAAAACAAACCAAATGCACCATTCGCTCCTGGGAAGGGGAGGGAGGGAATGCGGGGCAGGGGGGATAGCACTCATGTTGCCTTCTCCCCCGTCAATTGCAAACGGGATAAGATGCACAGCAACGCTGGAAGCCAGCCGAGTATAAATTGATTGCATTTGGCGTCGCGGCGGATTCGATGGCGGCTGCAGCATGCTAGTTATTTATTTATTTTTCTCCAGAAATTTATCGGCCATCGATTTCCCCAGTCGTCAGATTTGATCGACCTAATCGGTTCCTGGCGAAGATGTAGAGCTACATTTTCCAGAGCAGCCAAAGAGGAAGAGTAAAGAGGGAAGTAAACGAATGAGAAAAAAGGGAAGCTGGAAAAGATTTGATACGATCTGAAGGGCCAGCCCAGAGAGCCAGCCAGCAAGCAAGTTGTTTGTTTTCGTTCCGAACTACAATAACAACCGCAGGCCGTACTCGAAACAAATGGATCCATCCAAGTAAGCCAGAAAATGCAACCGCGAGCTAGTCCGACGGCGGCTTCGTTGTCGCCGCTGCTGATGATCCAAGTTGGCGGCGTATTCGTTGGTGCAATAATAATCGAAAAAGACGGCCAACCGCTATGTACGGTTTCCATGTAACGGCGTAGCTGGCCCCTCCGTCTCGCCACCTCGATTATGAAAGCAGAGAGCAGAGACGCGCTGGAGGATACTACTACTGCTATGCGAGGCGTATGTTCGTTCGTGCCAGCCGCATTGTTTCTAATCGGCGGTTTCACTTTTTCAAGCTCATTTCGATGGATACCCCGTTTGACAATTCGGCTGACGGCACATGGCGGTGGCGCACGGTGGTTAACAATTAGTTCACACATTTTGAGTCGACGGCTAACGGGCCGACCCCCCGGTAACTGAAATCAGGTCAATCATTAATATCAGTCCTCGGTTCGGACGCAAGGTTGATGCAGCGGTTCATTCAAGAACAGACCCCCGAGCTCGGTCAATCAATCATCTTTCAGGGTTTCTTGGTTTTGCATTGCATTAAGACTGCTGCTCCCGGTGTCTGCTGCCTGTTCGAAAGGGATGGCGGTCAATGGTGTGGATGTGGCGCAAAGACGCGAGCAACACAATATGCATTTACAGCACAGTCCCCCCTCCACCACGTTTAATGGTGGACATAATGGCGACGCTTCTCATAGTGGCCAATTGGGGAATGCGGCAAGGCTAGACTCTGGACCACGGTTTCGCTCTCGCAAAATGGACAAATCATAAACGGTACCGTTTAATATATATGCGACATAAATGCGCTTTTGTGCAAAAAAAAAACAACCCAAACGGTTCTCACATGGGAGCCAAAAGCACAAAGGACCAGTGGCCAACAATTGCTGGCCAAACAATCTGAGGTTCCATTTCGTGTTATACAACAACGGTATGCTTCCGAGTGCGTCGGCGTTTGCGAAAAATTACGAAAACCTCGCCCTGCGACCCCGCGGGACCGTGGATCGTGGAGAAATACGATCCTCATAAATCTGCTACCAAGCTACCTACCCTGGCTGGCTGGCTGGCTTGCGTCAGCCAGCTCCGGGACCGCTTTTCGAGATCCCTCCCATAAAGTTCTTTTCTCGTCTAGCTCGGAAATTGGCGCCACAAATTTGGCTGATCTTAGATCGCACGCCATCTTGTGCCGTCTTCGGTGCTATCGTTGAAGATGTGCGAGCGAAACATCATTAATCTCACTCAAAGTGTCAATAAAGGTGAAAAGGCCTATCCGGCCTTATCCGGCCGGCCGGCCGGCACTCGCGGTCTCATTTCCCTGCCTGGCGGCTTTTAGAGACGGCTCGTTCTACTTTTACCTGGCACCCGTGAACTGATTAAGACATCGTCGTGTGCTTCGGCGTGCAGTGGGTTTGACACTTCACTTTGTGGCGTCTTATCTCGTTGGTGGCGGTCGCACACTGTCACACTGTCGATGAATGCGGTCAACGAGTGACGCAGACCTCGCAGGCCCTTGCTTCATTGGCA
>NC_064874.1:94166901-94171901 GCF_943734745.1 Anopheles darlingi
TCCTGACATTTAATTAGTTTAAATCAGTAGAAAACGAACGTTGCAGGAACGAATCGAGCTGGCAAGCAGCAGGACGAGAAGAATGGAATTGAAAATAAAAACGTTTCTCAAACAAACGAGCATGGTGGGCGACCAGCACACAGCCCGCCCCAAGCGTTAGTAATTTGTTAGCAAATGGGGGGTTTGCGCGCCCCGGAACTGATTGCAATTCATTGAGTTGCACTTATTGCACCGAGTGCAGCGGGTCGGTTGGCGTTACCGTCGCCGTGTGGCAGAATTTTAATCAACTTTGGTTTTGCACCGCGTTGCGTTAGAGAGAGAGACACACACACATTCCACCGTGAAGTCGAGGCCATTTTCAGTTCCCGGTTGTACGTTGGATACGCTTGTCACGGGATGGCGGCAGATCGAACGCGCCGGCGGACGTGAGGTTCCGCCGGTCACTCTGCAAAGCGCTGTTATTGTTCTGTGCTGGGGTTGGAGTTTTATTGAATCCATAAAATCCACTTGCAATGAGTTTGGAAAGTACAAATCGCCTCATTGGAATGCAAGGCTTCCCTTCACGCATGCACGCACGCACACACACACAAGGATCACTGACACATATGGGATGCCATAGCCAACATTCCGATTGTGAATGTGTGGCGTTTAGCAGATACTTAAATTAAACAATTATCCTAAAGGGCACCAAAACGGATGGGAAACAGATTGACGTCATAGGAATGTAATCATGCCGAGCGGATGCCGAGAGAGCCGCGTCAGAGACACCGGACTGACCGCAATCAAAACTGTCAAGCCAACGCTTACGGGACCATCGTTATCGGCCACATTCAACGTGAGACTTTCTCTCCCTGTCTCCCTCTAGAATAGCCTTTATCCGTCATAACTTTGCTTGGAGAAAAGTTCTCTTGGAAATTTAATTTGGTGAAAACTTTCCCTGCCGCCCAGTGGCATTAAGTAGCATATTGTTTGGTTGTTGTCCTGTCCAGTTTTCGTCCAGTATCGTCGTCGGTGCTGTGGTGAGATCGATTCGTAATCCTAGAATAGTCTGCCGCATGCAGGTATCAATTAGAAAATCCATTCGCGCGTAACCTTTCGATTGGATTGGCAATCGAATTTTATTGTTTTAATTTAATTAACTATGCTACAGTAATTCCAATAGATTCGTTAAAATGAAAAATACAAATCCATGTTATAACGATGCAGATGCCAATAACTCATATAAACATACTTTAGGTAATCCAAAACTCGCCGGCTGTTGTACCATGTTTAAGCTTAAGCCCTGATTGCCGCTGTCAAACGTTATCGAATCATGCAGAGCACATCTTCATTTACGCACCAGAGCCTTACTTGTACCCTTGCCGTCCGTACTCCATTAATGCGAGGCAATAGAAAGGAAATTGTTGCAAAATCGATGCAAACTAATCCTCACAATTGATTGTCACTCGATGATAGTGCAGTATTCGGGCTGGGACTTTTTTCGCGAACCGCGCCAGGGGTGCCGAAATTGGGAGCAGCACCCCTCGTTTGCGGGCGCACTAATATTTTGGCCAACAACCCTCCGGCGACATCGTTACTTTAGTCGTTATCCTTCCGCTTATTGATCGATCACCGCCGCTACAGGCGCTTAGCGCTTACGGACCAGAGTATGATCGATAATTATCTCCTGCTGGGGTCCATGTCGTGCAGGATATACAGAGCATGAGAGCTATAAAGAGAGAAAGAGAGAACCAGATGTACTTCCGTTTGATTTCTTTTTTTATGCAACGAGGGTCCGTGTGCCGACCACCGTAATAAATTTTAGTGCCAGGACTCTTCGCTATTTGGCATATGCAAAAAGGGAAGCCACCGTCGTGCCTTCGTCAGTGTTGTGTTGGGGTGTTGTGTGTAGGGGAGGGGTAGCAGAGATAATGTGCCTCATAAAACACACAAAATCTTCCGTTCATCCTCCCAGCATGGTACCGGGTGTGGGCTCTTAGAAACGAAAAACTCGACCGGTGTGACGAGGGCTCGTTTTTGCAAAACGAGATAAATCAATTATCTCTTACAACCGATCGTGTTTCGGAAAGGTTCACCCATCTCCCGTGTTTAGGCTCACGACTCCTCTGTCCATGCAATCCTTGTCCATGCAGTAATGTTTGCCAAATGTCTCGTTGAGCCTCTCATTAATGGACCAGATCAATGGTCCAGTTTTTGAACCTCGTTGAACAGGAACGCTGATTGAATCTACCACATCAGTGATGGAGATCGACATAGTTCTCCAAAGTGATGCTTCAGATACCATGAAAGCATTCCAAAAGTTTGCCATGAACTACATCTGTTTCGGCGGTAGCTCGCTGAAACCTACAATCAATCATTCATCTGTTTGATTAATGTAATTCAACCAAACCGGCAGCAAAACTCATTATGCTGAGTATAGCAGAGTGTGCAGCGTGAGGCATAAAGGGCTGTTTTGATTCATAGTATCGCGTGCGTAGACCTTGTTGTGCCAGCGAAGGTGCCCAGGCGATAAGCGATAACAGTGTTCCTTGAGTGAGTTTGGTGATGAACGACCGCGACAGGAAGAAGAAAGCTCCGCAAAAATGATGTTAATATCGCGCCAAGAGCAAGCATGTTTTATGCTGCTTCGTTGGATGTTCGCAACAAGCAAGTTGTAATTGAATTAACAAACTACTCACGGTTGGCATGTCCATCAACATCTTTCATAAGGCGATCTGATATGATGAGAAGAGGCACTCTCTGCATGATGAAGCACGAGGGGCGAAAGCATAAAAAATGGAACAACCAAATGCAAAACGTATCCATGAGAAGCATGCACGTGAACCTGAAGGTGGCCAAGTTGTTGAGCAATTATGTTAGACAAGATAAAATGTAACGCATCGAGATGGAAGCCGCCTTTTCGCATCACTGACCACCACAGACGACTGGAGCTAGTTATTAACTCATGCTGACGGTGTCTAGGCAACCGATGGTTAACAATGAGTCACATGTTTCGAAGGATTTACTAGCACTAGCATTCAGACTAGTTCTGCAGACTGCAGACTGACCTTTCGACGAGAACTGATGATGACTCTGGCGCAAGTAGTGCGGAACAGTTGCGCTGCTAACATTTCTATTGAGCTCCGTTTGCGCTTTGCAGAACAAGTTGCAAATGAAATTTTCTACCAATATTTACACCGTCCATGACCGAGAATGCTTTTGCATCGTGGCACATGTTGCTAAAGAATCGACACTCCTCCTCCCCCCCCCCCCCCCCCACCGGGTCTCCCGGGGAAGTGTGTAGAAGCAATAATCAAATAGATTGCATTTTTGAACGACTTCAAGAGCTGAAAGAGTCCGTCTAGGTAGGGCGCTGGTGGTAGGTTCGTTAGGCATTCTAAAACTAATCTCGATTCCATTTAAACACAATTCCTAGTGGACCATAACCGTAACTTCTAAGCTCGATTCCACTGGGTATATACGCGAGCGTTATCGCTGCCTTCAGTCGGTGTCTGGCACCAGCAGGAACAGCTTACCAGCGATCCAGAGAAGTTGTGCGTTCCACAGTGGCAGTCATAATGCATCAACACCGCCGCCGTGCCGCGCCGCGCCGCGTGGATTGGCTGCACTTCACTGGCACTTGAATCTTTAAATACGCACTTTTTGGAACAATATTGTACATTTGCTTCGATGCTTGGCCTTATGTTCGTTTGTTGGTAGCGCAGCATTTTCGATCTTTGTTGGCTCGAGGCACACAGCAGGTCGCGGCCACCCGTGAACTCACCCTCGGTTCGGGTTGTTGATGTTATGGCCCCGTCGTGCCCCCTCGGCGAGGAAGTTTGTGCAGTTTTCAGTCCATTTAGTGTTCCCACCGAGCAGTGCACAGTATGGGAGATGTCTCCACTCGATAGTATAGCCGGTTGCCTGGTGATGGTGTGGTAGTGATGGTTTCGGAGATTCAACGGCCACGACAACATGTCGTTAAACTTTTATGCAAAATCACACCGTTACTCATCCCGTTTGTGGTGCGAAGAAGCCGCTTTTTGAAGGCGGTACAACCCGGTACCGGCAGAAAAAGTGAGCAACATGCAAATTTCATCGCCGGCGAAGAAACATGTTTCCACTTCCTTTCAAACCAGTCCAGTACCAGGATTATTTGACCGTTATGGATATAATTGAGCCCTAGCATTGACATTGAAAAGGCTTACAGGACTTACAGCAAACTCCGGTTCAACTTCCGGTGAGCGGTGAGCATGAGGAATTACTTGGCCACAAACACAGCACTCATCGCCATCGCCATTATGCCGTTGTCCTGGTCGTAGTCGTAGTCGTTTCTGTGATTGGTTGTGTTCGCTCGGTCGGTCTGCAAATCTAGATCTCGGCTTGGGGGGTGGGCTTGGGCAGATCCGGCCGGAAGCACCTTAAATTTGCATATCAAGCCTGGTTAATCTAAGGATGTCATCAATGGTTTGTTTTTCCATTGCTTCACGCGGGCACTTCCCTGGAGGTAAGCGTCGAGTGAAGAAGAAAACTCACTCGCAAACACACAGTCATGCACACAGACGTACCAGAGTGTCGTATAGTGTCTGGTTATGATCCCTGGATCCCCAGGATGTTCCATCGAGTTCTATGAATAATTTAAATCCCTCTCGAACTGATGGCAGGACCAGAAACGTGTGCAATCTTGGCGTGTGACGCACAAGACGGATCGAAAGCACCTCGGACATCCTCACCACCACCGGTAAGTCTGTGAGTGAATCCGGGGGGGGCTTAGAAGTCTCAAAATTGGATGTTATCGCACAAGAGCACACGACGAAGAGGCCAGGGCCGGGTATTTTGCGAGAAAAATAATGGCATATTCCTCACCAGCACTTACCACGGGTCTCTGAAACTCCCCTGACGCATCCAGCCGCTCCGAAGGAGAAATCAATTTTGCAAATGTACCTGTATGGACCTCCAGGGCTTGGCTTTCCACCGAAGAAAATGGAAAATGCCAGTGCTCCTTGTGTAATGACGTTTCG
>NC_064874.1:94176901-94179401 GCF_943734745.1 Anopheles darlingi
AACACACGTACTCGCTACCCGCTGGAGGGCCATACAAACGTGGTCTCACGTGCTAACCCAACGGCGCTTCAGACGGTCGCAGAGCTGTGCAAAAACTTCAAGACAACCGTACACGAATGCGTCACGAAGGCAGAGTACGCAATGTCCGCTACACCATCAGCCAAAGGGAAGCGAAATTGATGGTCGAAGACGAAGAGCAGGCAGCAGGGTGAGGAGGTAAAAGCGAAAAAAGGTAATGTGCGTTACAGTGTACCACACCCTCTTTTCCCTCGCCTTCCATGTGAAGGTCGTTGATTGCTTGCGCGGTTTTTTACGCGACGCTGAACACCTGCTGAGACCGCGATCCGCGCTTCGATCGCGCTGAAAACTCCCGTGCTTGCACACAACATTGCATTCAAGCGCCGTGATCGCGACCACGATCGCAACTCGCGATCGCGTTTGCTGAGATTCAGCACCCGTACGACGAACAGTATACAAGGCTGCCGTTTAATGTTTGACCAGTCACTAACCGGCCACTTTGTATGGTAGATCCAGAAAACGGGCCGCTTAAAGGCCGCTAAAGCATTGGGAGGCCACCTTGTATGCTTTTTTCATACAGGGCGATCGCGTTTGCTGAGATTCAGCAGCAGGAGCAGCACCTCGGGCGGAAACGGTGCCCCCGGCAAAGGGTTAAACGGTGCGTAACGCGCGTTGGATGTACCGCACCAAAGGACAAAGGATGCGCTTCGACCCCTTTCCATCGGTCGGGCATTGATATAGGGTCGCCGTTCAGGATGTTGGTCGGGAAAAAGGATTGAAATTATACACCGTCAATAAAAATTGGTTACATTTCACCTTTCTCTCTTCGCGCACACGGCGGTGACGAGACCCTTGGCAAGAAGAAGGAGGAGGTCCGTGGGTACATCCGCGTGTCACATCCATTGCCCCTCGTGGGTTCTGGAACGCCCTCCGGGGGTCACCGTCGACAAATGTTTGCTTTTCTTGCACAAATGTTACTATTTCCTCCAGCGGCGTCACAACGGCCATCATGTTACCGCGCACGCGGGATGTTGTTTAGTGTTTTGATTGATGCCAAACGATTGAAGATGACGCTGGTGAGCTATGCTTTCCCGCATTCAGTCGGTAGCATTCATAAACCGAATAGCACATTTCTATGCCGCTTGCAACCCTTTGTCGTAGAAGGGAAAATTAACATATTTTCAACTCTCGTCTGTCGATTCTTTTCGTCGGGCTGCGAGAAAAAGTGTAACATACGGTATGGGTGGATCCTGGCCTGGATCATTTCCTTCGTTTTAGGATGTACGCTTGGATGAGTTTACCGCATCGCAGTGACCTATGGAGCTCCTAAGTATGCTGAGATGATGTTGCGATAAACCGTTGCGAATGATGTGAACGCATCTTTATTGGATTTGAAATATTATTTTCCTGGCAGTTAAATTATCTTGCGGTATATATTCGTCCTTACAGTATGATTTAATTTAAAATGCTAGAAAATACCCTTCGCTGTTGCGCACTGTACTTGCCATGAGAACTAGAATGCAATAAAGCGTATGATGTAAAGCGTATGGCTTTCTAATGACAATTTCATCAACATAAAGCACTCTTAATATACTTGAAGTGCTTCTGTTTATGGAAAATTAATATTTGGCATGCCACTGAATATTCATTTCTCAAGTAGAGCACAATACAGAGATCATAAACAGGAACACACACACAAACCGTGGAGTTTGTGTCACATGGGAACAAACAAGATTGTCACAAAAAAAAACAGTATTAGACACTTCCAAATGACACCTCTGGGACACATTTAACGGTTGTCTTGTAAAGTGGGAGCATCTTGTTGTTGTTTTTTTTTCTCTATTCAGAACCACAGTTCAAAACACTTGAATAGAACTACCACATTTTTTGTTGGCTTTCGGCCAGATTTATGGCGTGTTGTGTCTGCGGGCAAATGATCTTTGTATGATAAAAAGGTGCCACACACTAAACCACTAAACGTTGGTCGCCCAAAAAAGAAGAAGAGCAAAAAAAAACATGCTGGAACAAACATTAATCGTCATTAAATGATTCAGTCCGCTCGACTGTGACTGGTAGGTTCATTCACGGTCGTCGTCCCCGCGTGTGCTGCTTCCTTAAGGGGTACCTTTTTGCCGTCTAAGCGTCTCTTCTCTCATCAAGAGGCAAGACGATGAGGTGATTGGCGCATCCTTCCCTCACCGCTTGTACAAATAACTCTGGCAGTCGCAATGTGGAATGAAGATGGCTTTTTTTATCCACGTGTTCACGTTGTTGCCAGTATAGTAGTTTTGCATCTTATAACGGCGGGTAATATCCTGAGGTGTGTGTGATCGGTGTGAGTTGGGCAGACGCCCTTCAGCATCCTTTCCCATGAACCGGAAGTATGCAACAGGGTCTGCGCTGGAAATGTCATCGAGCAAGAAAGTGGAATAAAAACTCCACCAGGCCCGGATGTAATAGGCGAAGCTTATATGAGGCCAGG
>NC_064874.1:94196901-94211901 GCF_943734745.1 Anopheles darlingi
TCTCGACCTTTCTTTGGAATGTCGTGGAAGACATTGGATGATTTCTTCGTCGGTCTGGTGTTTCCGTGGATTGAATGCACCGTGCCCCGCCATGCTGCACTGCTTCGATCGGGGATGCGTGACAATATTGATTCCGCTGCTTTCTTATCGCGAATCCGCTTCTTTCTATCGGCGGAATTCTGATGAATCATTCGTCGCTTTTCGATGTAATGTTCTTACCGCTTTAAAGCAGCAATCCATCATTCATTCTAAAGCACGCGCGATCAATCCATCAAAAAGGGCAGGGAAATGAGGGAAAACCCCCGACATCCCCGCCATTCCCGCCATCCTCGAAAAGTGACATCCGATACGCTTGCAATGATGCTGCTGCTCGGTCGCTGGATTCTGTCGCTGATTTGCTCGTTAATGCTTGTTTGCCGAGCCAAAAAAAAACATTCAATCTCTTGCACAAACACACAGATTCCCTTCTTTTTTGTGTAATGCGACCAGTCAAACGACCAAAAAACGATCAATTAAACATCCCATTCGATGGTTGATCACTTGTCAATGTCATCGAGCAGCGTACCGAGGGTGAAGGAGAGGCCGGCGAGAGGAAGAAGCGAGGAACACGAGCGGATATGCGGATGATTTTCATTTCCTCTACGGAGTCGTCATTCCCGCGCGACGCGACTCGTTTGCTAACCGAAATTGTCAATAAAGCGATTACACATGTTACATAGCGCCTAGTGTGGTTCCCTGCTGGCCCCCTTTTTTGCATAATTTTGCAACATGACACCCCTTTCGCAACGCACAGAATCTGGGCCGGATGAGGCGTAAAGTTTAAATGATCCGTGTGTTTTGGCCTCCAGTCTCCGGCGGCGGCAGCAGCAGCAGCAACAGCAGATGCCACTTCCTTTCGCAGTCATCAAGATGAATATTGATCATTTTGGACCCTCGTCTGGACCCCGATTCTGTGTAGCGTGCGCGTATCGAATTGCAACGTCGATACCGGGATTGCTTCACGCGTTGACGCGGCCACGGCCTCGTGATCGTGATTCGATTCGCTCGGCTACTGCGACGAGAGCTATGGCTATGGTGGCCGATCTTCGTCGTTGTTGTTGTTGGGACACGCAATTCGCGATTGAATAATGTTTGAATACTAATCATCGGATCGGCGCAGATCGGAATTGAAATCGGGGATTGGGGATCGGGGTGATCGAATAACACGCCCAGTCTAGCCCACTGGTCCGGTCTGTGCACCCCTGCATCATCCAGCGCGAAATAAGCATATCGAGTGTCAGCAGCCAGAGAGGGCCCGAGCGGGACCGTGGAGTGAGTGGTGGGCATTGAGTGTGTCATTTGGTTGTCTTGCGTCTGCGATGATGTTGCACTCGATGGGCGTCCGTGGTGCGATATCAAATGTCATATCATTTGAATTCAAAACCCATTATCGACAATTATCCTGCCATTGCGGGCGCGCGCGCGCGCGGAGGCCGCGACTCCGTGGTTTGGTTTGGACCAAACCTTTTTTCCCCCTATTTTGTTTTTTGGTTAGCGTTGTTTTGCTCAAGGTAAGTTAAACATGTCCGATGGGAAAATCGGTTTCGGTAATGCACACCTGGTACCCCAACAGGGCGTTAGTTTTTGGGGCGGGCATGCTTGCGCGTGAAACGCATAATTCTAATTTCGATAACGGCATGGCACGGAACGCGGAACTGCTGGCCGCACCACCGGCTGGCCTGGCACCGGAACGAGCGAAACAACAACCGCACGTGACCGCAGAAATGATTTGTGCAGCCGGGAGTAATTACGCGGTTTTTACTTTAATGATGATGACGCTTTCGTTCCGCTTATGCTGCTACTGTACATGGAGTGTGTGTGTGTGTGTATGTGTTCGTGGATCGCGGTTGAATGGCGATGATGATGATGATGATGGAATTATGCGCCCTATTGCGAGTGTCTTGTCTTGCAAACGAGACTGCCTTACTACTACTGAAAAAACTTAGCAGTCTTGTTTAGCTTTTATGAATGAACTTGTGATTTTTTACAGCCTGATTTCAAAACAAATACTAATACTACCAAATTAATCACCAACACCACTAAAAACCAACATCCTTCGGTCCAATGGCAACGCTACTTTCAGTCTCGTTTTCAAGACTCAGAGTCTGGTAGGTTTTGGCACCAGACTCTGAGTCTTGAAAACGAGACTGAAAATGGTATATTTTTTCGGCTTGGTCGTAGTTGCCATTGGAGTGAAAGATGTTGGTTTTTAATTGTGTTGGTGATTAATTTGGTAGTATTAGTATTTATTTTGAAATCAGGCTGTAAAAAATCACAAGTTCATTCATAAAAGCTAAACAAGACTGCTAAGTTTTTTCAGTAGTAGTAAGGCAGTCTCGTTTGCAAGACAAGACACTCGCAATAGGGCCCTTTGATTCTTTCGATTCTACTCTTCGGAAGCCTAGATCACCATCGAGCATGAGTCTAGGATATTCTCACAGAGGCACGCACGCACGCGCGTGTGTGTGTGACCAAGGGAGTCATTTTAATTGCGGTTATTAATTCTCTCCGCTTAATTCGGGGACACGCCGCCGTGGACTCTCTCTCTCTCTCTCTCGTTCGAAACTAGAAAATGCGTCCCAGAAATGGCCTATATTTTCCGTTATTAAATGGGCGACGAAAGCAATAAATTCCAATTCCAATACGAGCTCCCGAACCTCCGAACCCCCGGGACGGAACGAACCAATCATGCTCACGCAGCCAGCGCAGAGCCCCTTGGCAGAGGAGTCTTGAAGGAGAAACGTGGAAAGGTAGAAAAAAAAAACAAGACAATCTGCCGGGACCTTCGTCGCCGTGTGGCCAGGTGAGGAACCGGGCCATGGAGGAACGGCGATAGCAAGGTGGTTTTCGGAATGGTTTATGTGCCTATTCCGTTTTCACCGCTCCCGATGTCCTGCTTCTTTATGCTTTGTTATGCTCGTGCGTCGTTTGTCGCATCGTTTTGTCCAAACTGTCTAATGAAGAAGACATTTAGATATCGAGAACGTGGTGTCGGCACGGCAGGTCGTTCCGGTCTTGTCCTCGTCCCATTGAAACTGTTGTCGCTTGGCCGTCCTTTTGCTCCCGTTCTGTTGAACTCCTTGGCTCCGATGTTTTTGAAACACATTAAGACAGAAGTTAATTGATGATGATAGAGCATCATCGGCCGGTCACCGGCGGTTGTTTTGGGTGATTCGGTGTGGGATTAACCTCTCCAAAGGGGCGACTGTTTAGACTGATAAGCATAAGGTATCATTTTATGAGGCTTCTTATGGCACTCGGAACATCATCTTGATTAAGTGAAACTACCGATGATCGAGCAACGATCAGCAGATGTCTCACTCCGTCGTCCTTCCCCGGGTGATTCATACGACTGGTGGTCAACGGTTTCTCCGTCCGTTGCTCAAGGAGATGTTCCGTGAATTAACGATGACTGTTAATCGTTTCCCGGGACCGTTCAATCGCCCCAGCCATGACGCAACGCCGAGGCTAATCATAATGCAAAAACAAAAATCGCAAATAGCGCAAACCAAAGACCAAAAACAAGCTGCCTTCGAGGGAGGCACGTGATTTGCGTGAAGTGATTGACACTTTGCGCTCCGATGCCTCGAATACCGCGCTGTGCGGTGGACAAGTGAAGCCGAACGAGCTGTTTCATTGCATCTGTTTATAGTTTTATCTTTTTTATGATGATTACGACGCGGGCCCCGGCCCCGCGATGAATAATTGGCGCTTGGCGATTTGGTGAATGTGGCCAACGATGCGACACGCCATGCTCTACGCTCATATGGCCAAGTGCGTAACGTATTTCCAAACAAATTAGAGTCGTCCTCGATGAGGCAACCGCACCAAACGATTGGCACTCGTAATGCGTGAGTGTGTGTGTGTGTGTGTTGTTTTGAGCCTCTCGATCACGGAATTGGGAATACTTTCGACGGTTTTAAGTAGCGCTTGAAGCCATGACCATCACGGCTACACGGCAGCATCCACGGACGCCCCCGGATCGAGTGGCCCTTCTCTATTGCCCCGACAGGAGGATTGATTTATTTGCCCTGTAATTTTCGGCCTCTGTTCTTTAATTTCGATTCAGAATCGCGCCGCTTTTCCTGACTTTTCCGATTCCGTGTTCGATTGGGGTGCGCCTCCTTTATTAAACAATAATTGGCGCTTAATTCAGGGCTCTCGAGTGGCCACCGCCCGCGTTTCGGAGGCGGAGGCCACCGTGAAGAGTGGCCTCTTGAGATGCAGCATTTGCAGCACGCTTTCGGTGTAAGAGCGCTTCGGGTTCGGGTTTTGTCCACGTGCCACCATCCCAGAACCGGGTACGGGTCGGGGTCCCGGACGCGGCTTCCCCGGGTGCAGCTGCAGCTCTCCTGACAACTTCATCGACTGCCGCTGCCGCGGTTGCTGCTCCTCGATGCCGAAAGTATCGCTTTCAATTTGCATATTTTACTTCACGGCTCCGACGGAAGGGTCCGACTGGAAATGAAAATCCGTTTTCCAACGAAGCTTGAAAGAGGATTTGCCCTTGCAAAGGTGGTTTGTTTTATTTTAGTTTCGTTTCGCACTCAAAATTGTTGTAAAACGTGTGCCCCTGGTACCGCTTGTGGTTGTGGCTGGGCCGCTTGTTGAGGTGGGGTGTAAATGCGCATTAGTGCGCCACACTTTTTGTTTTCTGCGCGATCTGCGGCGCGAAGAGGGTCTACCGTGATGTTCTTCACCGCCGCTATTGACAATCGAGATCGAAAAGTGAGCTTACAAGGGACCCCCGGGGGGGAGTGAAGAGCGGTGGAAGCGGAAGGAAATTCTTTGTAGAAACGTGTTTATTGAAATAATAGTGAATAATTGAAAGTAAACAGATCGCATTACCCTTTCTCGCTCTATTCCGCCACGTCCACTTGGTCACCGTCCGGAACGTTTTGAATTGAAATGTTGGCCGGGTTCGACAGGGGGTGACACACATGGCCACCGGTAAACTATCGGGATGTTTTGGGATGGATTACGATCCTTTTTCCGTTTTTGGAAACCCCATACTGAACACACACATTTTAGGTTAGGGTGCGATGGATGCATGCATTAACAGCCTGCTACGCGTTGTGACGTCGAGCGATCTGCCAGTCGCCGAACGCGCCTTCTGTGATTGATTTGGAAAATCCGCCCCTCCGAAAGAGATCCGTCGCCCGCCGCCATCGACTGCGCCGGGATCATTTACACGCGTGACAATCGTAAACAAATAACCGGTTAATTTACAAACGAAGCGTAACACCTCAAATCCGTACGAACATGGCCACCACCAACACCAACTCATCCATCGCGCCATACTCTGTCACTAATTCGTAATGTCCAGCCGTCTTTTTTCGGGCCGAGGTGGGAATGCGTGTGTTGAGTAATGTGATTCTTCGCGATTACCTGGTGTGTGGCACACTCGGCACTCGGTCCCAACGATTTGTCCCAACCGCGCGCAGGCTGCATCGCGCCGGTATGTCGACCGAAAGTGACCGTTACGTGGCAGCGCATAAGAGGGTCACGTTGTGGTCACACCGCTATGACCAAGAAGGCAGGTCAAAGGCAAAGCATCCCAGCTGTTTCTCTATAATTGAAACAAATGGTCGCATCCATTTCCCTGATATGTTTTTCTCTCTCTCTCTTTCGTTTGGGAACGTTTCGGTGCTTCGCGGGTTGACCGCGGAAAAGGGTTTCATAAAAAGGTGGCCACACCGGTCGGAAGAAAATGGAAAGGATTATTCCGCCGATTCCGGCCGCGGTGGTGTCTTCGTGGTTAAGAAAATCGGTCGGGTTTTCGGTCAACCCGGAGCGGACAGGGAAACGGAACAGGGAAGAGAGCAAACAGATGCAGCTCCCAGAATCGCGGTACCACCCAGCATGATTTATGGTACGATTATGTGACGACGGTGTGGCCGGAGCGTCCATTGACCAGCCGCCACGGTGATCGTGGGGTTGAGATTTGGTGGTGGTGGCGGCGACCACCATTTAGTATGCGCCATTTGGTGTGCGAGAATGCAAATAAACACTTCGCGGAACTTCGCTCTCCCCGCTACAAACTGACCACCGGCGTAGTGTGTGCGTGTGTGTGTTGTGCGGGATTTGGTTTTTTTGTTGTTCCTCTCTGAGGGGAGGGATTGTGTTTTTACTCAACCCTTCCGTCCCCGGGAGGAGGGTGGTCCGGGCGCCTGGCGGGGTCTGTGCGGAGGAATTAATCGTTTCGCATGGCGTAAAGATTGGTTCCTCTCCGTTCGGTTGGTCTTTTGTTTTGTGGCACCATTTTCCTGGAAGACGAAATCACTCCACAACCCCGGCGTGGCATGGCACTCCTGGTGTGGTCATCGAGGTCCGTTTGTTCTGGCTAATTAAGGTAAAACAGTTCCCCAACGCACAGTCCGATGCCCCATTACCGGCCCGCGGCCGGTTCGCTCATTTTGAGTTCGCCCTCCACCATCACCACCCCTCACATACACGAGACCGCGAGCGGCGCACCTTCGGCGACACTAATTACCATCCAATTAGTATGCTAAGCGAACCAGCTAGCCTGGAGTCCGCGCGCTGGATTCTAGGTGCTGTGGTGGAAGGTGGAACGTGTCTCGTCTCGTCGCGGAACCTACGGATGTCGGCAAACGATGTCTTCATTTGTGATGCCACTATTTTAGGCATCGAGAGCTTCCCAAATTTATCCAACCGCTTCGCCATCAGAGGGGAGGGAATGTTCACGGGGGATGTCCAAAGGGGTGAAAGTGTTTAGAAGAGCAAAAGGTTGATGGCACCGGCAACCTATGGAGCTACCAGTGTTGCCCGCCAACCTCTTCAAAACCACTGTCAAAAGATGGAACACATTTATTTCCCGAGCCCGAGGGGGAATCGTGAAATTAAAAATTCTAAATCTCCCGACCGATCGGTGGCCATGTGGCCAGTAGCAGAAGCAGGGCGCCCGCCCGCCCAACCGTGTGCTAGGACGGTGGTGTAGGTGTGCACTTAATGTGCCCTCCGTCGTGCACACTAATGGGATGGCGCGGTTTTTTTTTTTATAAAGGTGGAACCGTGTGCTCCGTTCGAACGCGTTCGGAATCAAATTTCGATCGAACCGAATCCAATCGAGAGACCGCCGAGATTTGACCGCGGCATCAACGACCTCCTACGCGGTTCGTAGCTTCCACTTTTGTCGCGCGACGCGACCCGCGGAAGGTGAATTTCAATTTTGCATTGAAATGGGAAGCAACGCCATCTTTCATGCCAGCGGCACCGCCGCACACCGGGTATGCCGGGTTCGTTAAGGTTGTGTAAGTCGCTTTGTGTCGTGACGGCACGACAGGCACGTTAGCGAATCCCTTTGCCGAGGGCCTCTCTTCGACTTTCATCGTGGAAGATACTAAGCATGCGTGTGTGTGGTACGGTTACTAGCAGCAACATTACGCGGAAGAATCTGGCCTACTGCGTGCGTTGTGCTTGTGTTTGAAGTTCAAACGCTTCCAGGTGCCGGCTTTTCCGACGGCTTTTCCGGAAAATGGACAATCAAAGCAAAGGTCTGAAATTAAGCCATAACGAGAAAAGGCCTTCAAGGTCATTCAGCGAGCGGTCGGTCGGTTTGGAACCAATTTCCGACTGACACACATTCAACACCCGTTCCCCGGAAATGGTTGGCTTTCGGGCCCGGCCCCGATCTCGGTAGCGGGCCGTATGAATAGACGGTTTAATTACGTGACACAACCCCCAATGACGACACCCCCTTGGCCTGGCTCGGTACCTCGGTATTGCATGCATGCATACAACGAGCATTATGCTGTGTGTCTGTTGCAGCATCACTCATGCTGCGTTACAGTTGTAATTATGATGGGCTTTATTACTGCTCACTCGTCGCCATCGCCCTCAGAATGGGTCAGAATCGGTTCGGTTTGATGTCGTCGTCGTCCAAACCCCCGGAGGGAGGTGAATGTGGTGGACGTACTCCCCGTTATTCTCTTTCCTCTCCCTTCCCTACCTCTGAACCTCACATAGCATTGATTGTTTGATTGGCAAATAGACAAATGTATTTGTCTGTAGATTTATGCTTCCTTCACTCTCCGGGAATGACGCCAGTGACCATCCCACAATTGGTCAGTTGCCGATTGCCGATCAGGGTGCGGTTTTGTAACGGTTCTAAAGCAGCATAACCAAATGCGGAGAGCGACAGGGAAGGTGACCCTTCCTTCCTTCCCTGCTCTCCTCCCCTTTCCTACCTGCCGCCTGACCGGAAGCTAGCTAATCAGCATTCACTCAGATTGCCACCATCGGCATCGTCGATGGGATATGGAATGGAATGGAATGGAATGGTGGCGACGGGATCGCGCCGATTGCGGAAATCCATCCAAACGGTTTCGCTTGCGGTCTGGAAGGTGAAAAACCTGGGGCGCAATGACCACCACCACCACCACCGTACCGGAAGCGGAACCGTGAGTTGGTCGCCTCACCAGAACCTTCTCCGACCGCCGGAAGCATTTGAAAGCCGAGCCGATCGTCTATATCGGGGCCCGGACACAGAGCGGTGTTTGCAATTTAGCCCTAGATGGATCGCCCATTTTTTTCTGCTTCCCACGCCACACCCCGGGCTCCGGGGCCCCGTGGCCGTGACCGGTGGCCGTAATCAAAAGTACATTTCCATCCGTCCCCGTTGCACCGTCCAGACTGATTCGTCGAAGAAAGGATCGGCGCTCATCAACGTCTTTGGAAAAAAAGGGGGCGAAGGAGTTCGAAAGCCCGAAAATTGAAAACCCATTAAAGGAATTGAAAAACCGGAAGTACCGCAAGGAGGCAAGCGGAAGAAAAAATCGATCATTATTTGTCCATCACCCTGGTGCATCGCGGTGGGAAAACGCGTTGGCCAACGCTTGATGCCTCCTCCACCCCCCGTGGTGGCCGCTGTAAAGGATGCTAAACTCCCAGGGACCTGGGACGATTAAAACCCCTTTTCATTGTTGGAACGAGAGAGAGAGAGCGAAAGAAGTACCGCATCGTTCCCCGTGGTGCGGCGAAATGGTTCTCGGTTTCTTGTTTGCCAAGTTCGATCCGTTCCCGTTCCCGTTTCCGTTCCCGTTGCCTTTGCTTCCCACAATAAACGTCCCTTTTTTGTCACTTCATACTTTCGGCGGGGTAGCAGGACAAGGCAGGACATTAGATGCAAGCGAAAAAGACCAAAAGACCCCGGGAGTACACCGCTATTAAGTGCCAAAAGAGATGCCCTGCTGGTGGCTGGTGTACGTTCGGTCGACGGTTGTGGTCCACAGCAGGACATTAGCCGGTAAGACGTCCGTCGACTTCCTTTGCCCCTTTAGCGCACCGTCGTTAGAAGTCAGAAGGTTCTTGACGTCATTCGGAACACAAAACGATACAAATGAAAGACCTCCACGAGATGAGGTGGCGTGTAGTAGAAGGTTGAAGGAGAGCATAGATTCTGCACAAACGAAGTCATGGCTGGCAATCTTTGCTTTGGAGTCGTTTGCATTCGCTGCAAAAGCAGTTCCATCGCCACAAAAGTCATCTCACCGAGAGGAATCGCGAAAGATGTTATTTCGTCTGGCTGCACGAACCACACAAAAACCGTTATTTCTCACGCAAATTATGCTGGTTTACGGTTCTGGCCGGAGCAGCGGTCCCGAGACCGGGACGTGGAGTGGCACTTGACTTGACTTGACTTGGGAACCGCACATAAGAAGCGACATTTGGGTGACTTATCGATGCCCTTCACTTTGCAAAACAGTTTTCCTTGCCTTTTGTTAAGGGCTTTTTCTAGCGAGCTGTTTTTCGGCTTTTGTTTCGTGTTCTTTCGATCGCCCGTTTTTACGATAAAATGTTGAATTCGGTGCTGTGCTCCGGTGAAATATCGAGGGGATCGGTCGTGGTCATCCGATTATGGATCTGCGAAAGGAAAACGCTTCGAAGTAGAGACGAGAACGAGAAGGGACTGTCGAATTGATGGTACTTCTTAAAAAATGCAATCCGGTCAAGAGAAATATTTTCCCATAGAACGGAGTGGCCATAAAGAAGAGGAAAGGTAAAGAAAGGGAGGCGAGTGAAGATGAAGCAACTTATACATCCGATACGCGTTGGCCAGCGGTGCACGAGCGGTGTGTAAGTGGCTGATTGACGAGACCATTTGTCGCGGTGTGTTTTAAGGAACTTGTTCTTCGCCATATCGCCGTGTCGACCGGAGCTGGCCCAACGGTCATCATCAGCCCCGCTGGTTGTCCGCTTTCCCTGTGCCGACTCGTCGGCCTGCTTTTCCTGTTTTCCACCGTGACGATGTGCGATGCAAATCCGTCGAGAAAACTCGTTGCTGGTGGTGGTGAGCCGAGCAAAATCCGCGCGATAAAAACACGCCTCGCGACACACAAAGACGCGACGCGATGATCGCGGGAAAATTATCGGCAGAAAGAAAGAAGAAATTCACCATCAAACCCGAGCCGGAGGGGGAATGTCGATCCCTTCTCCGAACGCTGGTGCTGTTGGTGCTGCTGTCGATGGTTCAAGACAAGGGAGTGAAAAGTGAAAGTTTTCTTCGAGTGGAGAGTTTCCCTTTATGTTTCCCCTTTTTCCCTTAGAAGGAGACCCTTCCGTTGCGCAACCCTAGGCCGTACGCTACCACCCTTCTTGGTGGCCGATTAGCGTATATTCAAATCGGAGGTCTCTTAGAAGGGAGAGTGCGTGCGTTCTCTTTCTTCGATTCATGTCCCGCTGCTTCTTTCGAAACACCGAACTTCTGCAGCGTCTGCAGCGTCTGCAGCGTCTGCAGCGTCTGCAGCGTCGTCTATTCTGACAAAAACAGAAAAACCCCCAGAGATGGCGGCATTCGTTGTTGGCTTCCCTTGTGAGCGCGTTCGAGGGAACAAGAACCTGGCCCTAGAAGAACCTAGAACAAAACCCGCGGTGAATGTGAGCGCGGAGTCATTGTTATTACAGGGCTATTAAAGATCTTGATTTATGCTTCCATACCTCCCGGCCGTGGCGTACTTTCCTATTCGGTGGCGGCAATGAAACTGTCTTCAAGCCGCGGGGAAGTAACGCTCAGCCATTTCAGCGCCTTCACACACGGGGTTTACACAGTTTAGCGCGACAATAATTGGACTTTCCACGGAGGGTGGAGCGAGGTATACCCAACACACAGGAACTGATTTGAGAAAAGTTTATGCACCAAGCTAGCTGGCCAGCGGATAACGGATTCATAACTCTAGCTTACGCACATAAAACAAACGTTAGCGGCCATCATCAGCCGAAGCTCCGGAGTTGCCGAGTTTATTTCGTCGTAAAACTTTGCGTAAACGTTGGCGAAACGTCGGACAGAACGGTATTCATCTAACATCTAATAAGATCTTATGCTAAGGAGCTTGCGGGAATGCTTTAAACTCAGTCTCAGCACCGAGCGGAAAATCTGCAAGTCATTTCGGGTGCCTCAGGGCAATGCATGATTTGTTTGCAAGCAACCGTCACCGGAGATTAAGATTAAACTCCGCGTCTTCGGATCCCCGGCCATTTGCCAAACAATTACATGGCAACGGTTCGCATACACTTTCTCCTCGGTCCCTCGTCGGTCCACAGGAGGCTCCGCCTTACAAGGAACGGAAGGATGTTAGGATATTGTTATTATTATTTTTGCATGCACGGGCTTATGACGGAGACGAATAAAAAAAAGGGGGAAAAGACGCAGAGAGAGCACACCGAGGAGCACAGTGAGGAACGGCGGAATGTGGCAGCAGCTTATTATGTCTCTTGAATGCGGTATCCGCTCCGTTAAAAGACCGCATTATATCGCTTGGGTTAAGAACCCACGAGGACCTGAAGGGGGATGAAGAGTGACTGACGAACACCGCATAATGATGGCTCGAAGCGAGGGTAATCGTCTTTTGCGCAGGTGATAAATGAAATGCACGATATGGAAAAACGCAACGATCGCTTGGGGGACCCCCTTCTCGCTGCTGAAGGCGAACGGTGGTGACGTAAGCGATGCATCTCGTCTTAACATCATTAATCTGCCGTCTGCGCCGTCTGCCCGTTCGCCGACCCAGCAATCAAATGTTGTATCGAATTTTATTGTTATTGCCAAGCGTTTTATGAACTAGCAAACATAAAACCCACCACCCGTTGCTTGCGATCTTTTGCGGTTTGCCTTTGGTTCCATGATGGTTCGCAGAGGGCACATAATACTTCTGGATGGCTACAAGAATGCACTCTTACCAAGCCACGGCCCAAGTCTGTGTGCATGTGTGTGTGTGGGAAAGTGCATCGTCCGTCCTGGGATCGCGTTTTAACTAGACAAACCTTTGATGATTTCGTGCGGTTTCTTGGTATGCAATCTGCCAATCTTTTCGGGAATCTATTGCCACAGGGAGCACCCTAAGCGGGATGCTTGTGAGGCGGTTCGGAACAAAATTTACAACAACCCCTCGCAACCGTTTATTCAAATTTGTTTTGCAATAATTCTTACATCCTTTGCGCGTTTCGACGCGGTGCGATCGTTTGGACGCTGGAGTCCTGGACGCAGAACATTCCGTGGCGAGCACAACCTTTATGGCAGACGATTTTTATGTGGATGCTAATCACGATGCAACTCCTCGGTGCAATCAGTGCCATCCTTGCAATTCCCCGCCATTTGCACGCTTTATGATGGTGCTGCGAAGAAGCCCAGGCTTCAGCCCTGGCTTGACCTTAAACTTTTGACCGAAGGCCCTCGTGCAGGCAGGCCTAGCGAGGAGGCACTCCAGACCACGTTTAATCGCTTCGCTAGAACAGATGTTAGGTGTGGTGATAGTGCCAGCTGGGGAAAGGGCGGCAGGAATAATTAAATTAAAACCACACGACAAACAAACAACGACAAGACGATGACGACAATCGCAACCAGCGCCGATAGCGCCATCATGCCTCTAAGAACGGTGTGGCCTATATAGTTCATGGTGGTGGTGGTGACGCGAAGGCCGAAACACGGCGGCGGCGGCGGCGTCAGTCGTAACGCATGCTACGTTTCAATCAGTTCACTCAACCATAACGCTCGCTGCGCTCTCCATCGGAGTAACGTCGCTTTCGAGGGCGAAACCAATGCTGTGTGTGTGCGGAGTCCTTGAGCCCGTCGAGGATCTATGCGCGCACCTTTAGCGAGGGGTGACACGGTCACAATACCAAGGGGAGTACCACTGCTGTCTGTTGCTGCTACTGCTGCAACGAAGAGAAAGAACATAGATAGAGAGAGAGAGAGAGAGAGATGTTATGTTGAAATCACTTTGAGCTGCATTATCACACCCGCCTTTTCGGATGCGCCCAAGTGACATAAAAATGCCACAAACTGTACACAAAATCCTGGAGCAGCTCGCTTACTCTCTAGCTCCTGCTCCTGAATTCCAACTCGGATCTTAAAAAAAATAACTAATCCTTCTGCCGCTTCATTGATTTAATGATGTTTGTTTATCTGGAAATTGATCTGTGGAAGGCATCTGGAACGCTGAGGCGCCTGTTGATAGCGAAAGAGTGCGCGGTTGTGTTCCAATTAAGCTGCCCGAAAAGAATCAACAATGACAACATTTAAATTATCTTCTCCAAACTCCCGACACACACACACACACATGCGAAGGGGTGGTTTTGTGAGACTCGGTCGCCGGTTACCTGCATTGCATCTGATTTATGCAAAATAGGTCCCGCGATGGCACGAGATAACCCTCACACCCCGCCACAACGCATGGTTTGTGTTTAGATGGCGTTTAGATTGTGGATCCATATCGGTGCTATCGACGGCGTTTTGGCGTTTTAATTCAGAGTGACTCGTTCTGGCCCAGGGGTTCTACCGTCAAGGAGCAATGAAACCGGGAGTGATGGGTAATCAGGAAGTAGACTCGAAGGTCCCTCGCTCAGTGCTTTTAATTTATTTCCTCTAAATTACTAATTTATGCGCACAAAGTCCCATCGACTCGTTGGCTCGTGTTTGTTTAGAAGCTTCGGAACCGCCAAAGCGGAATGTAGAAGAGCGATTGGCCTTTGATGATGGCGTGCAGTGGCAGCAAAAGGGGGATGGGATGTTGCAAAACCGATTTGCATCTAGAGCGAACCGTGAGCATAAATATGCTGCCAGTAAGGGGGCCACGGCAGGCCACTGGTATTGCAGATTCGCAAAACCAGTTCACCTTCCGCATGTTTGCAACGTTTGCAGAGCGCAACCGATCGGTGGTGGATCGGAGATAAATGTTATGCGTTCCGCTCAAAGTGAGCATCCACTTCCGGCCATTCTGGGAAGCTCACTTCAAACGGGAACCCATTCCGAAGTCGACCTCTGGATACTGTCAGATACATTCAGATTCAAAAGGGAGGCAAACATGGGCTCTGGAGCATTTCGATGTGAATTCTCCCAAGCTTGCTATTCCGAATGGCCGGTCTGCGAACCAACTCGTTGTTATGCAACACACTGCACGGTCTACGGCACAGTCTACTGAGATCCATAGCTTTACTCGAAACCGAATCTCGATCAAAGTGTGGTGCTGCCGGCTGCAGATGCCAGAGACTTGCATCAGTTGGTGACGGCGGTGTCACTCGTGGCCATCCTAGAACCCGTTAATCAAGCGTCGGGGTCTACCGATTGTGAGCAGCGCCGATGCGGAGGATTGTGTGTATTTCGCGAGGGTTCCGCGAGGTTCTGACGCATTCAAGAGGAGCTGTTCATTTTTTATGCGAGTGTCCGTCCGCGTCATCACCCCCCGGGAGGGCGAGCTCTTCCTCCGAGGAATTCGTCCTTGTCCTTGTGACACACGCACACCCTACCGAGTGCGAGTGATTATGAAAATGATTTTCTGTTTGCTTTCAAATACTCCAAATGATCTATGCCCTAGCACCTACCCCTTTTGCGCATAAGGGATGCTCACTTGGTACACGGTACAACAACAACATAAAAAGGGAGAAGAGACATCGGGGCGACTGGCTAACTGACTGACTGCTGGGCATTGGCCGGAGCCACACATGCAT
>NC_064874.1:94214401-94236901 GCF_943734745.1 Anopheles darlingi
TAGTTACTAGTGGGCCATTTGTGGATGGAATTATACAGAATTTGGTCATAAATATTGGGAGCGAGCGCACCATAAATGTGTCGAATTGCGGAAGTGAACCATACCGTCCAGTCTAGTGCGGGCGAGTGGCCGAAGGTTTGAGCGGAAGCCATGCCCATGCCCATGCCCAAAGAGCCCAAAACCGAGATGAGGTCGCGATCTGGCGCGCGTTTGTGGTGCTTCGGAGTAAGCTATCAAATTGAAATCAATCCATATCTGCCATGTCCATCATGTCTACACAGGAAGAGGGATTACAGCCCTTTTCGGGGGGTTTATGCGCGAATCCTTTAGAGGATCAGAGAACCGTGGACCCCGTACACCGCACACACCAACACTAATACCTCGGTCTGTCGGTCGTTTTGCTTCGTTCGGAAAATCCGATTAAGTCTATCGCGTCCATCGCCGCCGCCGTCGCCGCCGTTGGTTGATCCGGATAGCGTCTGGTCTTGTGGTCGCCGCGGTTGCTATAAAGGGAAGGGCAGGGCAGGGCCAGCCAGCAGCAACCCTTCGCTTTAAAGCTTCGATCTCTCGCTCTCCCTCTCTCTCTTCATTTCGTTGCCTTCGGTGAACAAAACCACAACGCGGAGAAGAATCTTCAATTTTCTCCCTGACTAAGCATTGAAGTGTCCGCTTTCTCCGGGCGGGCGCTCGCTTTCTTCCATTTTTTTAAAATGTTTTTGCGAACGAAAGTTCTCAATAACCACACCAACAGCAGCAGCAGCAGCGACGCACGATGCGTAGTAAGCGATGACTTACATGTCAAAGCGATTGATGGACTGTCAGTAGGCGAAAACGATGGATCGCATTTTCCAATTTTCTCGCCCAAAAACACGGTAAGCGCGATTACCGTGCAGCCGCAGCCAACGATGCACGATTTTGACGTCCTTTAATTTACCGTTTACGTGGCCTTGCGCGTGAGAGAAAGGGAAACCCCGGGTGAACGGGGAACACAATCTTGCCCTTCGCCTTCGCCATCGCCATCGTCATCGCCATCGCCGTATGCCGTTTATCATTTTTGATTGAATTGCTTCCTTTTATCCGTGAGTGCGCGTGGTCGTAGAGTGGTCCCACCTGTTCGCATCGCGGCTATCGTCCCGGTCACCGGTTGGATAGAATTTTCTCAATCGACCACACCACCCATCGTCGTCGTCGTCGTCGTCGTCTTCGAGGTCGGAGGACGTACCTTCATGATCTTGCCTTTATCTCCGTTCGACGCAGCTGCGGCCAGAAACGGTTTGGCGTTTGGGAGAGACTCATAAATCCATAAATCCGTCGCCGGAACGGAACGGATGGGGAGTTGGGTTGCACCAGACACGGAAGCACCTCTCGAGAGTGTGCGCGTTTCCTAGCAACCACCAGCCAAGTGTGCTACCGCTGGTTGGAAAATACATTTCCATGGAAATTTTGACCTTTTCCGTGTGCGCGCACACACTACCTCACACACATGGCGGACACGAACCGTACTCCGTGACTAGTGATTTGTGATGTTTCCCGGTGCTGCTAAAGTTAGTTCGCATTCCGTGGCCCCCTTAAGCTGGCACACCAGCTGCGTCCCGGGAGTGTGGCATACAAAATGGTCTCGTCCACCACCGCGTCCTCTTCGTCTAATTTTTCGGGTTATAAAAAGCCATAAAACACGAACCTCAAAACTGTTTCCTGTTGTTGTTGGTGTTGCCACTCGCCATCGTCACCGTAACCCCTTTTTGTGCACACAACTCCCAACCTATTTCCCCCGACAATCCGACACTCGAGGGACCGTTTTGGAACTCGCGGGCGCGCGCGTGGTATCCAGGGAACACTTCGAACACCTCGAGCACCGCTTGCTGAGGATTAACATTTTTCAAATTGTTTTCATATTTTTGTGATTTGATCGAACACAACCAACGGGCGACAGATTGATCGACTGACGGCTGTCTGCCTAAAGGCTTGGCTGGAATGGCCACTCACGCGAACATGCGTGAAAGCCAGCCAGCCAGCCAGCCAGCCTGCCAGGGGAACCAGTGTTGTTTGAGGAATGGTCATAAACATTTATGATCGCTCGCATCGCATCATCGCATCGATCCCGAGCCCGAAAAGCATCTCCCGTTCGAACTCGATGCATTTCGAGGTTGCACGAGGCTGTCGTGTGCATCCTTCCCTCAGCTGGCCGTTCAACGGGATGGCTTTTACGGCCTCGTGCGCACGGCCTTGCCCAAGGGATGTGAAGATGTGAGGATTTGTGTGTTTCGATGTGTGTTTTTGATCGAGTGCTCGAGAGTGTTAAGCGAGGGAACGGGAATCCGAAATCCGTTAAAAGTGGGACCTCTCTATGACCTAGTGCATTCCGGTGGCTGTTCCGAAATGGAACCGAGCCGGAACGATAGAAACACACGGCCAGATGTCAAAGTCAAACCGACTCCCAGAAACCGATGCGGTCACGATCCATTAATTGGGGCATCCTAGCACCAGGGGGCACCTCCTAAGGCATCCTCGCACCGATCGAAAACCCATAATCTTCGACACCCCGAGGCCAAGCCACCGCTTAATCCGGCGACAGGACGCGTGTGGAGCGAACAAAAAACATACAGAGGGTACAGAAGACGAAAAAAAACGGAACCAAGACATGCGTTGTTCACGCAAACAATATGGCACGCCTCCGACAGCTCACATCAACGACACATCATCGAGCAATCGACACGGGACAAGACACGGGGACCCCTCCTCGCGGGACAGAGGAACATCTGGCAAACATAAAGCGACACCCAAGCGAGTTCTTGGCGGTGCGTCTTGTTCTAAAGATCACGATACGCGAGTGGGCCCCGAGGGCACTTTATGCTCTACTTCCAACGACAACGACAACAGCTCGAGTGAAATGAAGTGTCAAACGATGATCACCACACGTGGCGCAAAACCAAAAGGGACCTCTTCAGGACCGGTGACATACCCCCGATGGGATCCTTCCTTTGATGAGGTGATAAGTGTTCGCCTCCTGCACCCTTCGGAGACTCGGATCCAGATCGGAGTCGGAATCGAGTAATTATAGAGACCCCGCGTCTCCGACTTGGGGGTCAACAAAAGAAGCGACAAGTCAGCGTTTGTGATTGGGAGCTCCAGGAAGCCCTTCCCGTCGCCCTGACGACTCTTTAATTGATCTGACCGGACCATACGCGCCAAGCTAATGAGCCGCACAGCATAAGCAACATCACATCATCACTAGAAGAAGAAGAAGCAGAAGTCCATCGGTGTTCTCCTTCTCCTTTTGCGACCGGCTGGCTGCACACACACACGCACACACACAGGACTAGGGGACGATTTATGGTACATTCTTCTAAACAAACCATAGCGCCATTAGTGCGACAGGACGACAAGCGCGCGAGTTGGACCGTAATCCGGATAGGAGGGCACCTCCCAAGCACCTCCTGGGCTTGATTCCCGAACAATTAACAGCTCCCTCGATTCCGCGCGCACTGACCTTTCTCTCAATCTCTCTCTCTTTCTCCCCGTGAGTGACACAATCGGACCAACATCTGTTCCACTTACCAAACTGCACTCCCCTTGTTTGTGGATTGTGGTCTGTCCAGCAGCAGCAGCAGCAGCAGCAGCAGATGAGGTCGATTTAATTGTTCCCATCATCCAGCAGAACCTACCAGGTCCCTGGGTCTGGGCAGAATGTCCTTTTTCGCAAACCCCGTGCCCAGGGTTTTCCAAATTGTTTCCTTCCACTGTCCACTTTGGTCCTTCGGTCCATCGCAATCATTCTAATGTGTCACGTGCCACCACTGTCCCCGAAAAAGGTGCGCGGCACGCAGCTACCGATCGATAATGGCTTCATCATTAGCACCGGAACCGGCACCGGCACCCCGGCACCAGGGCTCTGGTACCATCTCAGGGAGCATCTCGAATCGTCGTCTCACCGGATACGCCGGAAAATCGTAGGAAGTGATAGAAAAATAATTTCCTCCAACCGGCGATTACGGGGATCGAGCAGCAGAAGGGTAATCTTATTGCCCGACGGTGGTTGCCCCGGAGAATGGAAAAAGGGACAAACACACTCCATTTTATAATTGCCATCGGGCTATTTCCGTTCTTTATTCCGTACTGTCGCCGTGGTATGGCCATCGATTGGACCCGTGCGTGTGTGTGTGTACGTGTGTTAATCTCTGAAATTACCAACACGTGGTCGGCCCACGAAGCCAAAGACACCGAGCCCAGAGAAGGAAAGAGAGCGAGGTCTGTGCCGGTCTTAAGATTTATTGTCTCAACGCTCAAGATTTACTACCTTCATGGTTTCAGTCATGGTCTCGTGTTCTCGTGCTAGGAGCCCTAGCAACTAGGAGGTGTTCCCGACCACTCCCCGGACCCATGTCCTTTTGCCCTTCATCCGGTCGAGGTCGAGAACGAACCAGTAAACCGATGAACCGGTCGGTCGGTTCCCGGATTGAAGGCGAACGCATTTTACAACCTGCGGCGCACTCAACACGATCCGGTTCCGGGCCGGCCACTCTAGGATTGGCGACCCTCAACGACAGTCTGGATTGCACTCTGGTTAAAGTTTCAATTGGCTTAATGGCCATCATCCGGGCAAATGGCCCAAAAAAAATGGCCTCATAAAACGTGTAATCAAGATAGATTTCATATTCATAATTCCCGCGAAGGCGATCCCGCGCAAATCCCGCTTAATGCGTCCTTGCCAGAGAAGTGCATTGTGACTCCTGCTGCAGTGCTTCTGTTCGGACATCTTCGCATTGTGTGTCCACGATCAGCACCCCCAAAAAAGGTCAACGCGGGATTGCATCGTGCCACCGTCATCGCACGTCGGTGCGTTGGTAGATAATTGTCCAATAATTTATCGCTTCTTACGGTCCACCTGGCCGCTAGGTTGGCGTTCCATTACAAGGGCATTCCAGGCCCAGAGTGAGCGTTGCGACATATGGCTTGTCGGGTGGCGTAATCACATCGCCGCCAACCCTCCGCCGGATCTCATCGAATCCGTTCCGATTCCCGGGTGTACGCTGCTGCTGCTGGAGGGCTGCTAGCGCTTTGAGGAATGAATTACTTTCAAAACAATAGTGAACCTAATAACAATCCCGAGGAGAAAACTCCCGTAAATCATAACTTTTTTTCGTTTTTAAAAAACCGGATCCGGATCCGTCGTGTTTCGTTGTTCTCGCTGTGCTCGTTCGTTGTGTGTTGGTTTTCGGTCTGTTTTTTTTTTTCTTTTGCTTTTTAATTTTTGATAATAATGTACCACTCTTGCGGCCATCCCCCTTTCATCCATTGAACCCTTTCCGGTGGCGAATCTTTTCTGATGCGTGCGTCATCGATCGCAGTTGAGGGGGGGGAGGGGTAACACTAACTCTCTTTAACCGGGTTCCGGGGACTCGTTGCTCTCAACCTACGACAACGACGGAACAGCAAATGGACAGATAGATCCCCGGGACAGGAGTCGCAATGTTTGGACGTGAGTTGATAATTGCGTTGGCTTTTTACGGTTAAAAGCGAGCAAAACGGATCGGTAACGAAGAAAGACACGCAGAGAGAGAGAGAGAGGAAGGACACCGACAAAGGCAGCAAAACATGGGCATACGATGTGCAGCCTCCCTACTCCCTTCCAGTAACAAGAGCAGAAACCATGCACCGATATCGGAGCCGCATTTTGCTCCTGTTTTGTGCTAAAAATTGTAAAAAAAAAATGAACCAAACCTTATCGCACTCGACCCGGCGGGACTCCGGCTTCGGAGGAGAAAAGGGGTTAAAGGGTTTTCCACCCGGAACCGGCCGGTGTGGCGCGTGGCCAACGAGAAGGGTAATGAGAAACGATGATACACGGTTAATGGGATTTTCTTTTGCAAACCGCCTTTTCACCGTCCACCGTCGATCCCCGATGCCCGGATCCGATTTCCGCATCCTGCCGAACGTCCTGCTCCGGTGCTAAATGCCAACCGACCGACCGACCGATCGGAGTGGGGAAGGGGTTACCCTTCATCTTCTTTCCTTCCCTTCCCTTCCCTTTTGGCCAGAACAAGCAAAACTGTCCATCATCATTCCAGCGGCGTGGTGCCACACCTTTCGATATCACATTTCCAACCTTTTCCAAAAGCCGGTGTCCTGCAGAGAAGATTCCTCGGCAGCTTTTCCACAGAAGTTGCGAATGGAAACTTCGTCCCAAAAAAAAATTAAACAAAAAAACATGACCAGGCCACCCGGGGGACAGCGCGGTGGTGGTTTGTTAATATATTTAATTATCCGGGGGCCAGAGGCGAAGGATTCCTGCTAAATAGCCATGATGTGGCGATTTTTTTGTCCTTTCTCTCTCTCTGTCTCTCTCTTCCGGTGCATGGGTCCCTTCCGACTGTGAGTCGATATCGGTCGGGGTCCTGGGGATTCAACCACAACCACGGAAATGATGTGCATGCGGGGAGGGACACTGCGTTTGAAGCGACCGACAAAGGCATGCGCCCTGCGATGATGCAACGTAAATTTCGTGTCCAGTTAGTTTGACAAATTGTTGTTAACCCACCCTCGGGATGCGGTGAGGTTCACTTTCCAGGATTTTATGCCGTTCGTGGTAATGATGCCGGTTTTTAATTTAAATTTGTTTCAAACCACACATCCTAGGTGGCGCTAGTGACGCGTAAAGTTGTTCGAGCGGACGCCGTGCGAGGGCGCTCGCGAAGCTGGTTTGCTTGAAATATGTTTCATTGGAAATTGCTCGCATGCATCTGTTGCATACCTTCAGGGATTCAATTTTCAAGCATAATTTTAGGGATTGGATTTTTATCACCTACCTTCAGGGGTTTTAACTGTACAGTGTTGATCGATAGAATATACACATTTTACCCAAAAAAAATATGCGAAAAATGGGCCGCCTTCCGGCCTTACATGAACCATCCTGGGTATCATCAAATAACGATGAGAATGCTCTATCACCCACCCACTTATTAGCTTTTGTTGTATCAAAGATAATTTAATTCGTTCATTTTGAATTTAAATGTGTAACCACGTGTCAATCACTTAAACAAGAGTTAATAACACTAGATAAAGTTCCTGCGCAGTACAATGTTTAGTAACCTTCTGCTCATACTTCTCTACCGTTTAAAGTTAAATTGCTAAGTGATTTCTCAATTTATCCGCTGAAAGACTAACCCCCTGTTACGCACCACGACAGGAGATTGCATTTCTGGAGGAATGACCGTATTACACTTATCTGGTGCATCTCCTGCGAGCGGCCATTCCCTTTCCTGCCCCACCTTATCACTGTCTCGCGATCGTCGTATCTGTGACTGATTTTCATCATCCATCGCCGTCACCAGATGTGGCAGTGGCCATTGTTCCGCGGTTCAGCACCCACTCTGCACAAGCAACTTGTAGCGAGCTCCTTGGCCGATGTGAGAAACCAACACAGAAGCGCGCATTGTTCTGACCACGGGGCGGGGACAACCGCAACCCTTGGACAAGTGATTCCTCGTCTGGAGTGTTCTAACGTGTCCATTGAAATGGGAGGTAAATAATGAAACAGAATCTAAAAAAATACCTTTACACCCCGAGACGATGAACCTTGGGATGTCTATTTCCGGATAAACGAGTTGGTCACGTTTTGCCGCAAGACGCAATCACACTTACGGAGCACGGTGTCTTCACTATCTCCCACACCAATCTGCTACACACACACACACACACACACACTAGAGGAGATCGGAAGGAAAATTATCAGTTGCATCGAGAGCGTTTACCGATCGATAGCCATGCATGCAACATGGACAGCACCGGGTAGCGATGCTAATGAGAGAAGGGTGGCCGGGCGGCCGGCCTCTTGTGGCCGGCATTAGACTTAATCACGGAAAATCCTTTCCGTATGGCCTGTGGTGATCGACTTGCTGGTGGAAAATGCCCGAAAGCAAATCGATTCCATTTTCCCCACCATTTACCACCGGATGGATACCGTTCCGTTCCTGGCGTATTCGTCGATTGGTGAAGTGGTTTGTAGCGTTGCCCAGATGAGCCTCGGTCCCGGTCCCGGCCCCTCACCGAGGCCAACGTTCGCGTCGTCGATCGCTCTCTGCATGCATCAACAACCTCCACCAAGCAGCCCACACACCACCACCACCGACAGAAACAGAGTGGCGGCCAGTATTAACATAAGCAAGCAGCAAGTACAAGCTTTTCCAACCCCCCGCCATGCGCCACTTTTAGAGGCCGACTCCTGGTCGAGGCCGTGGTCGCGCGCAGTGGCTTTTTATTTTATTTCTCCGCAACATTTTATCTGGCCCTTTTCCCCGGTTCCTCCCGCACCCGCACCCACACCCACAGGTGGTAACGGTTTGTGTTTGTGAATTTGAATAATGAAAGGGTCCAGTTGGGTTGGCGCGAAGCTTATCAGTTCCAACCAGCTCTTCACCCGTTCGTAGCACACGGGGCAATGTGTTCCGGAACCGGTTCGGAAGGCGCCGTCCAGCGCCATAGTCAGGAAAGTGTGGGAATTGCGCCTGTGTTCTGGCACACTGGCCGGTTAATTGCAGCCAGGAACGGACCCAAAGGGCTCCAACAAGGGTCAGAGGGAAGGTCTGACCGCCTCTCGAAAGAAGGAAACTCTCGTGTCTCGCGCTGGTCATCGCGCAAGGTGCAATAAGTTCTTTTACCGCGGCTCTGCTTCTGCTTCCGTGCATTTTGGTGCAGTGTGGAGTGTTGAGTGTGGCCTGGCCACGGTCTCGGAACGGCCAACGATGCTAAGAATACAATGCAGAGAGCTAATTGTGTTGGATGGTCCTCCGTCCCCCCTCTCGCCCCCTTTTCGGCCGTAGTCAGTGGCTCGTGAAGGTAAGGAAGAGCCACCAGCCACTGTGCTGGTGCTGGTGCCCAAAACATAAAACCCAGGAGAAAGAAAATTAGACCGTCCGACCGACCGACCGACCGAGTGACGACGACGCTTCGGAGCCGGAGCAAACAAACGAACTTATCGAAGTGCATCGGTACGAGACGTCATTAAGGGCCGCCAAGGGACGCACCTCGTCCCCTGCTTCCTGCCCAAAGAACCATGCCTTCACTCACTGACTGACTGTTATGTAGCGCATGGCCATGGCGGGGAGTGAAACAATCGAAAAATGAAGGTTCTCTTCGCTTGGCTTCCCAGTCTCGTCTCCTGTCTCCTGGCCTGTAATAGCCCAGTCTTTCGATTCGACTTTCACGAGGAAAAGCCACCAAAACGTCTCGTGTTATCACCTGAGAGAGGTCTGTGTGTGTATGTTTCGATGCGGTGCGGTGCGGTTGCGGCTGTCAATTTGCATACTAACCCCAAAAACGGTCCAAGTAGGCGAAGGGAAGGCTTCAGCCAACCGCAAACGGACGGGGATCGCTGGATCGCGATTGGAATGCATAAATCGGCTTCACTAAAGGTGGCGGCCATTGCGGATGTATGCAGTTGTTCCGCCGTGTCGTCTTCCGTCAGCCCTAAGTCAGCCACTTATTCCATCGCAACCGTCGCGTGTGTCCACGCCTCGCTCACGGGAGGCGGTTGAGGGGGGCCAAGGTTAGTTTTGTGGGAAATGAAAAATCTATGTTAATTGAATTAAATAGATGGTCACCACCGGAATCACGGGATGTTCTTTAATGTTGGCCGAATAAGCGTGTCTTTCCGTTTCGTGTTGTCCGCTGCTCATAAGCGACCGACTTTGAGGGACGGTCTGCGGTCTGCGAACGATTTGTTGTTTTGGATCAAAAACTCGAGATTAAATTTCTCTTTCCCGGTTGGCCATTGTTGACTTAGTTGTTGGAATCTTTGCCAAGAGCGGGAAAAAACCTGCCCTCGAGCACTGCTGGACTGTTGGAACTTGGAACCGCGACAGCTTCCTGAGTGCTAATGAATGGCCTGATGAAATGATGGTTTTGCGAGACGAAGAAGAGCGCATTAGTGTTTAGATAAGACAGTAAACCGTTTAGCCGCATTGCCGGGATGGCCAACCGCCTCCTCTCTCGCATGATTTGTCGATAGAATTCAACGGCCATTTCCTCCCGTTATCCAAAGTTGAAGGCACGGCAGAGGAGGATGAAGAAAAGGGGCAAAAGACGGTTGTTGTTTTTTAAATGATTTTTTGTCAAAAGCACCATCATCAGCAGAAGCAGCAGCAGCATCATCATCATCATCATCATCATCAGGATGCAAATGCGTTTCATCACTGCATTTATTGCGATCGAAAGCGCACGACGGGAAGGAGGACGAGCGGCCATTTATGCGGCGTTGCTGTTTCCGCAAGAACGGCATGCGAACCACTCCGGTGATCCAGCGAAGATGAAATGGAAAAGCGGCACCGCGGCGCTTGCTGGCCATTTTCCACCGAAGAAAAGCGACGCTTGAAGAGAAGCGTTTTTTTTGCTCCCCTCCGGCATTTGTTTCTCAGTTTCTCTCCGATCTTACGTGAGATAGGTATGTTTCTTGGTGAGGCGTGGAGGAATGGAGCTATGCGCCGTTGCTACCGTTAATGTTGCTAACCATTATGTGTTTGTAGCTAATGTTGTGGCTGTTTTACATGCATCTCGCCTCACGCTGCAACCTCTTATGTGTGTGTGTGTGTTTTTTTTTTTTTCGTTGGTTTTTCATTTCTTTCAGTTCTTTAGTTCGTTTAACGTTTTCATTTCTACGTCGCTGCTCAACAACGAACGAACCACCTTATCAACATTGTAGCTAATAATGAGCGACGGTAAACACAATACTGTTGCTGCTGGCAAATGACCAACGGCGTCGAGTGGTGGCCGTGGCCGTTTCGGTTTTTCATATGTGCCGACTGGACACCACTACACTTTGCCACAGTAAAAGTGACCCACTTTGTAGTGATGTGGCTTCGAGAAACCACGCCAGCCACGGTGATTTAATCGGGGAAAAGAAATTGAGAGTTGATTTTTGGAAATTTGTCGGAAAATGTGATGCGACCATCCACCGCACACACACACACACACACACACGCACAGGTCGTGTTGGAGAGACAACTTTTCCAGATGGCTTTCTCTTGATGGTGTTGGTCGCCGGAGCAAGTTTGTGGACGGAAGATTGTCTCTTCCGAGAGGAGGTGGCCAACTCCCGGCACAAACACACATTCCACGTCGTGGTGGAATGAGAATCATCGCTTAACGATACTTCCGGAGACACCCTAGCCAGCACCAAGACGACGGATGGCGGTGACAATGATCTCGAGACCCCTCCAAGAATGTTGGTCTAGGCGCTCCTCTTCCTCCTCCTCATCTTCCTCCTCCTACTCCTCGCCGAGAGCCAACAGGTGGGCAATGTTCTCTAATCTACTGTTTCACGCCCGTTCTACACACACACAAACGTACGGTGGATCGTCGTTTTATGTTTCAGCAAAAGGGTAGCCGGCGCTGGCGATGGTGGAAACGGAACGCAACATAAATCGGACGGATGCGTAAGAACAATGAGCAGAAGGAGGAGCTGCTGCGGCTGCTGCTGCTGCTGCGGCTGCTGCTGCTGCTGCCTTTGAGGGGAGAATCTCAGAATCAGAACACGAAACGGATGAAGAAGTGGCGGCCATTGGCATCATGGTCCAGTGGTTTGCTGGCGGAAGTTGCTCCACGATGGGGCTGGAGCCAGCGTCCACAGTGTGCTGCTTCCAAAAACACGGCCAAACAATAGCTTCTCGATGATGATGCTTGAAAGAGAGAAAGGGAGAGAGGGAAGGTCAGGAACTAGGGTCGATTTGGTGGTGGTATAGGGTGGTAGCACACAAAACCCCTCGGCACAAAGTTAATTATGCTAACGGTTCCCGATCACAACAACATCTCAGGCATCGTCGTGATTAACTCGCTCGTCGTGGTTTAGGAACGCGAAAAATTCGATCTTCGACCATAATTTATGTGATCGCTGAATCGCTGAAATTGGTTTGCTCTAAACCGCTTGCTCATCACAAACACACACACGGCCGCTCTCGCAGTCACGCTCATAACGGTCTGTGGTCCTAGGGCAGCTCGGAAAAGGCGTGAAAAATTCGGAAAACAACCCCAACAATACATGCGCGCCGAGGCAAAGACCGGACCGGCGAGAGGTGTTGAATTGGTTTTTCCGGTATTTCGGTCCGAGCCTTACGTCATAATTCGCGCATTCGATCAGCAGCACCATCGGTATCGATCGATCCATAAGCCACCACCACCATCACCAGCCAACCCGGGAAGCCAATTGCATAAAGTGTGTTGTGGCCAGTGCTGAAAATAAGGCAAAAAGTAATTGTTGAACGAATGAAGCAACAAACGAGGAAACCTCGGGCGAGAGCCGCACGGCGTAGAAAACGGTAGATGTTTCGGACACCAACATACGAGAGGCAAAGGGGGGGGGGGGGGGGGGCGATTATGGACGCTCCGGGCCGACTGTTCCGCTCCCAGGTCCATATCGATGGAGGCGCGCCGTCCACCGACCGAGGGCGAGTACTTCCTCGTTTCGTTCTTCGGAGGTTTTGATTATCGGAACAGATGCTTCACCAGACACACACCGAAACACCGACACCGACACACGCACGGTTTAGTGGCTTTTTTCGTGGCGAAATGACCGTAATTTTGGCCGCCAGCAACCGAGCATCGTTACATGCGGCGAGGATTTTGAAATGAAAACAAACACCGGAAGAGGCTTGGAGGAGGGCTCATCGTAGTGCTCGGTGATCGTTGCTAAGGAACCCCCCGTCTGAGGAAGAAGACGCGAAAAGGTGTGTCGGTGTGTGTGTGTGTGTGCGTGTGTTTGGTTTCCTCAAAAGCCCGGCATATGTTTGCGTCCATTATGCTGCCAGTTTTGATTGCACGGACCGAGAGCCCGTGGTGCGGAATATGATCTTGTGGCCAGTGGAGTGCCATTTGTCCGAGGTCGTCTCTAGCACACCGGCGCACGAGTTAAGCACGCCTTTTGCCGCTTGTTAGTGTAATTGAAGCGAGAAACGACAGCAGAAGAGAGGAGAGGAGAGAGAGAGAGAGAGAGAGAGAGAGAGGAGGGAGCCTTCTGCGATGATTCATAGGCTTCGATATTTGATCCCCGGGGTGTCATGCTGTGGCCACCGGGTTTCGCAAGCGCCGCTGTCTACTCTACTCGTGGCTTTCTTAATCGTCCCGTTTTCTTAATTTACTCCTTCCCGGGACGGACACGAGACGACCATATGACGCCATCGACGCCGCCGCCGGAACGCCTTGTCCGGTATCCGGATGAGACGCGCGTGCTCTTAACCGGCTTCGGCCGGGCCCTCTCCTTCGCCGCTCGATGAATTTGATACTTTTTAATTAAAATAATCGATGCGATGAGTCGGTTTGACCAGCTGGTGGCCAAACTGGATGGATACCAGCATGATTCTAGTAGCAGCAGCAGCAGCAGCAGCAGCATCATGCGACAGCATTGCTTTCGTCTGCGACCCTCAACTAATTGATTTTGTGTTCCATGCGCCCAGAGTGCGCTCGCTCCTAAATCATCTCATCTCGTGGGGGGGCAGGACGGGAGACGACGGATGACTCCCTCGTCGCAGTCACAGGGGACATCTACGACAAATCTTTTTCGGTTGCACAATTCGCAACCGAAACAAGCGCCCTCGCGGGGACACAAATCATCGGCGACGCGGCGCATCGTCGTCGTCGTCGTCGTTGCATCCGCACCAGTGATCACTCCTCCTTCTCCTCCCGCATGGCGCAGTCGTTCTATTTTTATGAGTTCACCGAAGGCCACAGACTCCATAGCCGGGAGCTGCTTCGCCAGAGACTCGCGTTTTCAGATTGTTCACATTTACACAACACCATACGACTCTTCGGTGGCACAGTTCTTGGTCGCTTTATTGTAGAGTTGACACTACACTAGGCTTACGTCATGATGGCGTTCGGTGGCCACCAACCGGAGAGCGTACTCCGTCTGTTTGTGTAGACACCCGGAGAACAGATATCGGAGATCGTCGCTGCCCGGTTAAGAGATTCCGGTTAACCCTTCGGCCGACGACGACGACGACGACGACGACGGCGAGACCTAATTTCTCAAAAGTACATTCGTCGTTAGATCAAACAATACACGTTGTTCCGCGCACCTTATCCCCTCCCGGTTTAGGTTAGAAAAACATGCGTAACTACATTCCCACTGGCCTATATGCTAGCCATGAAGCCAATGCCCACACGATTAGAGCAGCAGCAGCAGTTGTACCACTTCTGGTGTACGAGAGAGTCTTCTCGGCCAAGGGACGTGTTATTCAAACAAGATTAATAACCCGTACAAAAACCCGGGCAAAGAGAATGTTCCTCCTACTCCAAGCTTCAAGCGCGTTCTTTGAGAATTCCATTTCACGGACGTGACAACTTGAGTATCCCGGATCCAGCCCGTTACACATGCTCGTGCCTTGGGGCGGGGCCCATGTCTCAACCGCTTCGAGTCGCTTTTTTAAAAACTTTTGTGGAATTGGTCTCGGTCGGGGCTGGAAAGTTTTAATTTCCCGTAAGTAATGTTTTTTTGCAAACATAAAAACCGCCCCCAAAAGGCATTAAACGCTCGCTCTTTCTCGTTGAGATCCACGACCAAAGCCTTCTGCCCTCTTCTGCCTGCTGCTACTATCGAGACGATGTCGATCATAGTGCGCATTGCTTTCACAAGTATTTTGCTTCTTTTATAGTTTGACAGCTTGCTGTCTTTCCTTTTCTGGTTTCAATCCCATCCGTCCGTCCGACTGTTCGATCGTCTAGTTTCTTGGTGCGTCGTCTGGGGGTCCTGGAGACCCGTTTCCGCGACGAGACATAGCCGAGTGTGTGTGTGTGTGTGTGGGGATTAGCAAACGATTCGCGCGGGGTTCAAACGACGCAGACAAGCCTTCGCGTCTGATTGATGATTCATACGCGTCCGCCCTCTCCTACGACCATTCGATGGCCCCCGGGGAGGGGGGAGGTGGAAGTGGGGTTTGATGAATTATTTAACGCCGCTCCATTCTACTCCATGCTCGTTTGGCAACCTTATTTTAATGCACCAACTTGAGTTATTATCTGATTTTTATGTACTTTATATTTCGTTTTAGGTGAGTGCCGAGAGGGAAAAGAAGCAGCAACCGAACGTCGCCGTTATGGATTCGTCATCCGCCTATGCCGTGAGTCTGATATTGAATGGATGCCGAAGGAGACTATGCGAATTTTAAAATTTCAACCAAATGGATGCCCGTTTTTAGCTGCATAATATTCACTTCGTGAGCTAGTGCCGCCATTCACTAACGCGACGCGATGAAATACCTCAACTAAAGGGACGAAATATTTGGTAAAAAGGATAGTCCCAGCCCTCACTCATCCGGTTGGTGGCGTACAGTCTCTGCGGGGCCTACCTGGCACATCAATCTTCCATTGCTCCGGATACCGGAAACGGCACGGACCCATCCAGACAGGCAGAGACCGGTTGGTGTCGGGCTTTGGTTTTTGCACAATTTGCATGTGCATATGCGTGGCCAGAGGGGGCGGTAGGGGAGGGGAGCGGATGCAGTACGTGTCTGCAACGTCACAGTCTCCCCGTCCGTCTCCCCATTCCCTTCCATTTCAATAATTCATTCACTTTATGTACTTTCGCTCGTCTGTGCCGATGGATGATGAGGGTGCGTGCACACGCCACCTGTGTGAAGGCAAAGGCAGGACGGGGTGCATGCTTGTGTGGCTGTTGTATGACGACGTCGTATGTTTCCACGCTAAAGACGAAGACCGCTTAGCCAGCCCAGGACACGCCATGCCACTGTGCTCCCTCTGCTTGTGTGTGAAGCAGCGCGATAGCGGCTGTCATTAGCAAGAAGGGGGCTCGATCAATGCGCCGGGATGAATGGTGGCCACATGTTTTGCCTTGCCTGTGCGTCATCTGGCATCAGGCATGGGGGGGAAGGGGGAAGCATTAATCCTTGCAGGACGAATTGCTAAAATGCCGCCAGGATGCACAGGTGCAGGACGACGATTCGCGGCCGTATCCATGTCTCTCTTTATCTTCCACGAATTCATACACAACCACACACGTGCAACCACAAACACACATACAACATGCTGGAAATGAGAGAGCAATCACTCTCTCTCTCTCTCTTTCGATGAAACATGAGAACATGAACGACAGCACAAAGGGAATATTGTCTGCAAATAGATGGCCAAAGATCCGAAACATGAAATGTTTTCTTATTCCCAAAGCTATAAATTTTCAGCAAAAACACTTTATCCAAAAGCGTTTGAATGGTTCAAAATTACAATTTCAATTGCAAGCGTATTTCGTATTGATGCAGATAAATTTAGAAGGTATGCTATGGAAAACAGGATATGAAGAATGTGGATTTAAAAAAAAACCTATTTTTAACAATGTTTCAACCAATAACAACCACCAAGCTCGAAGCATGAGTTTTGACCAGCCTTTTGAGTCAAATTTTTCTTTGTGCGCCTCACAACACCCTCAACAACCCTTATGTTGTCTCTCTCTCGACTGGAAAACTCTCAATTCTCGGAAGCAACATGATGCTCTCTTCTTTTAAAAATCCGTTGTTTTGGGATGAAAAATAATTTTAAATTCCATTACACGAACAGAGAAAGAATGTTCTTTACTAAAAACAGATAAAAAGCATTCAGACATGATTGAAATGAGGATGAGCGATGAAGAAAGAAGGGGACAGTACACCCCCGTGGAGGCGCCAACGGAGGCGCACGGTTCTCTCTGGCGACAGAGAGCGCGGCTCGCTCACTTTCTGGCTCAACCTCGACGACAGCGGACGTTGGTCGTTACCGCGCTGCCGCTGCTATTGCTTCGAGATAGTGTTTTGTGAAAATCAACAAAGTGCGTGTTGTTCGCCGTTCGTTCGTTCGTTCGTTCGTTCGTTCGTACTCTGCGCTCGCCTGCTGCGTGTGTTGTGTGTTGTCGCTTTTTGCTGTTATTTTTAAAACACACTATCGCACTCACAGTAGTCCACACCGTCGTCAGTGTGGGGATAGTTGGAAAAACACCAAAAGAGCTACGACGAAGAACACGAGAAGAGGGTTCTTCTCGATCTTCAGACGACGACGGGTGACGACGACGACTACGGTAACGGGTTTGTGTGTTTGCCCTCGAGAGTGTGTCTCGTGGTCTCGCGTGGTTGGTTGTGTTTGTGGCGCGATCCCGATTTACATGCGCGAAGCGAGTACGCAGCAGCCGCAGTTTCAACTTCTTCTCCAGCGTTGGTTGTTGCGATCGATGCTCCGCATGAGATGTGCGGTGTGTTTCGTTTGAAGTGAATGATCTTGCGAGTCGCCATCGAACCCTTTTCTCGGTTTTGTGGCAGCCGGATGCCCCCGAAATTCGCCAAACAGCGGAAAGTGTGTGCTGATGATCATCTAGTGTCACCGACGACGACGTCGGTGATCGCCATCAGTACGGACGGCGAAGATCACCTGTTGTGAGCATACAATTTAGGTTCGTTTGTCCGTTGGCGAAAGAAAGTCCCCAGGTTGTCCGGAAAAGCCGTGCTGCTGGTGGTGTCAAGTTCCTCTGGAAGCCAGGGCCGGGTGTGTGAGAGGACGAGTGGATAAGTGGACCAATGATTAATTTCCTGGCCCAAGAAGATAATAACAGCGCGAGAGTAGCGGCGAATGGTGGTCAGTGTGTCAACCTCGCATGAGCATTAAGCCCTTCACTCCTCCCGTCCTACACGTCCCCGTACAGGCCCGGTCAGCTCGTCGAGGGCCACAAAAAAAACCGAAAAATCCCTCGCTTCGACCGCCTTATGCGCGTTGGTATGCGGATGTCTCTTTCGCTTCCAGAAGCGAAGAGTGCGTGCCGTCATTAACGGCGATTGACGATTCGGAGGCGGATTTGGTGGTGGCCCCGTGAGTGATAAATTGACCAATCCCACTCCACCGACCCCCTCCCCCCCAAAACCCCACACACATACACACCGTTGTGAGGGGTGAAAGTCGCGCGCGCGGTTTTTCGTGTCTCCGTCGCCGCCGTCTAGGGAGAGGCACGTGTGTGTGATAGCAACCGGGAACGGCAACGGTGGCCGGCGCTGCAGACGAGAGAAAGAAACCTTTCCAAACACCGCTCAAGTCCGCGGCCCCGGCGAGAAAGTGAAAACAAACTTTTGTGCAAAAGCGTGTTTGCGGGGAGTAGTGCGTATGTATTCGCTCACACGCTGGCAAATATTATGTTTTGTCTAGCCATTAGCCCCTAAAACGGAGGAGAAATTCGAGAGCAGCGAACAGACACCGAAAGGACGAACGAATCGATCGGAAGCCAGGGGTGGAAAGGATATACCCCCAGCATAGGCAGCACAGACCAGACATCGGTCCGTTGGTTGGTTGGTTGGTTGGTTGGTTGGTTGGTGATGATGAGTCATCCTGCCGTCCGCCTCCAGGCTCTTTTTCTCGCCGTGTGTAGAGGAATCGGAATGGTAGACCCATCACACAACAGCACATAACCATCCCCGTCGTCCCATTCCCTCTTTCGCAGGAGCAACGATAGCGAGTACATGATACGTAGGAAGGGACACAAACCAGCCAGATATACGCTTGTGGTGTGTCGGTGCCATTGGTCCGGTGCTCTTATATGCTTTCCAGCAACAAGCGCCCAGGCGCGTAGAGTGAGTTAGTTGTGTCGTGACAAACGTGGTTCGCTTGGTTCGCGCCACTGAAGGATTGACCTTCTGCCAACCCACAGACGGGAAGGGGGAAGGAGAATTGTGATTGAATTGGATCGAAACGAAACGTTGATCGACATTGGATGCTGCATGTAGGCCTCCTCCTCCTCCTAAGGCTTTCTGAGTGCACACATTGGCAATGAGTTCGTAATTACCTAGCGCGCAGTGGTGGTGTTGGTGGTGCTGGTGGTGGTTCGGGCCGGGCGGCCACGACTGAAACGAATTTAAATGTCAAAAGTGTAGTGTCCGCAGCAGAAGCATAAGAAGCTGCTCGATGATTGCCATTATTGGTGGCGCAAGGAGCATTGAGAAGAAAAAAAGTGTTCGGTAAGGCAAGCAAGCAAGCAAGCAAGCAAGCAAGCAGCAACCACAGGAGAAGCGAAGGGGGAGAGGAGAAGGTACAAACACAACACAACACGGTGGCCTTCCAAAGCGAAGGCGGTGAGCGCCGGTGGGTGCGTCAGGCAGTGATGGGTGTGCTCCGTTGGCGCGATCTACCGGGGAGCCGAAGCTCCCTGAACGCCAGCAACAACAACAACAACAACAACAACAACAACATCGGCAACAACAGCAACAGCAGCAACATTAGCAGCAGCCAGCATCATCACAATGGCAACATAAGCGCCAACAATGGCAATTCCAACACCTTACCACACCACAGCAGCACCGGGCGCAGCATCGAGGTAAGGACTTTCATCGGATGCGCGCAGCATAAACCGAGAGGAAGAAGTAGTAGAAGTAGAAGAAGATGGCGGCGATCGCGCACACGCGCAATTAACTCACCTAATGGCCACCCCTCCCCCCACTGGCTCCTCTGGTGTGTTGATGGGCATTCCGTTAAGAAAAATCGTTGCCAAGACAACGACGACGACGACGACGACCGCTGGTGATGATGTGTGGTGGGCACGCGCGCGCGCACAGATTGACACACAGTCTCGCACGAGCGGGGGGGAGGGGGGGGAATAAAGGGGATGTCGCTGACGGACTGATGATGTTTAGCAAATTTTCGTTTAAATTGCGTTTTGCGATGGCCCACAGCCAAGCCTATATGGACGCGCTGGTCGTTGATGGAACGTGCCAAAAGTCGTAAAGAAGAAGATGGCAGACGACAGCGCCAGCGCCTACTCGGTTCCTGGTGCTAGGTTAAGAAGCTTTGTGTGCCTTAAACGGGTCGTTCGGATGGCGTCTCTTGCGCCTAAGCTTGCCTTCTTTGAAAGAAGATACATTTATCATCGAAAAGATAAGCGCAGCCATGCAACGCCATTGCGCCGTTTATGGGCAGCATCTACACTCTGGCCGACACTGTCTGAACTTACCTTTCCCAAAACGCAGGCCCGAAACGACGACCACTATGGCCGGCCGCACGGTCGGCCCCTTCCGGCTCTTTAGCAGATGCAGATTAGGATTGTGCTGATAGCGACAGGCGACAAAGCCCGTACTTTGTCGAATGGTGCCGCCGAGTGGTGTCGGCACACACTGCCCCCCTCTCACTCTCTCGCTCTCTTTCTCCCTTCCATGCCTCGTAGCACGGACCTCGATGTATGCACATAATTTTATGCTTCCTGGAAGTTCCCAGAGAACTTCTGCCCCGTTCTGGATCACCGACCGCTCCTCCGGTCCGGTGTGGGAAGTGGATATGGCGGACAAGACACTTTCAACGCTTTTTTTTCCTTCATCTTGTGCCGCCTTCTTGCACACATTATTATCCTGCAAGACTTCTTCTCCCACATGAAAAACGTGTCGGTTTGGCCAACGGCGAGCAGATGTTGTCTGTGTGTTCGCGTTCCGATCCGTTCCGTTTCGTTCCGGTTCCGTTCTTTCGTTTGTTTAGCATTATAAAGTGCAGCATAAAAAGCAAACACACATTTGCTTCACGGTCCCCCCATCGGCATTCACACACACCTGCCTGCCTTGCTGGGGCAGGGGTTCTGGCGAGCCCGCATCGGCCATAGTATAGCAGCGTATTTATGGTCGCACCGAAAAGTGCGACCAGATGGTTGCGAGCGGAGAACTTTGTCCATTGCTTCCCCCTTCCTTGGCAGGCGTGAAAGTGCCGTTTCCTAATTAGTTTGTCACTTGAAAATGCTGGCCATTACCACCCGCTGCCACACCGAAGATGGCGACGAAGGAGGACGAGTGATAAGCTTCGCTTCATCTCAAATTGATAGCAACTGTCTGCTGACTGGCGGATGGCGCAGTTTGTTAAGTTATGCTGGCGTTTTGTCTTCGACGAAAGAAAGCGCCAGACGTCAGACCAGGCCAGAGTGTGTCTCCGCAACCCGGCGGCGGGCCCGTTGGGTGGCGCATTGGTACAATACCAGTTCCTGGCTTTCACTTCCTGTGACATGGATTGGAAACGCTCGACGCTGTGTCTCTCTCTCTCTCTCTCTATCTCGGTCTTTCGCTCGCGGCTTCCAATCAATCGCCTGTCGTTAGATGAGCTTTGTTGTGGTTTTCCGTTTTCCGGCAATATCTGTGTCATCGGATTCAGGTGGCCGGAGGGAGGTTGGAATGGTGGTTTCATTGGCCCATCGATGCTGCTTTATCTTTGAATATCTGACCCAATAGCAGTAGCACACGCGGCAACAGCAGCAGTAGCAGCAGCAGCAGCGGCACCGTTTCTGGTGTTCTGGTTTGTGAAGCGATCGTCGTCGTGATCGTGGCCCTAAACCCCATTCCTTCTAGCTTGGCGTCGTCGTCGTCGTCATGGCCTCGCCGCCACAGCGCCAAAATGTCATCGGCAGCATTACACGTCCGTCGACCAACCGAGAAACCGGTTGCGCACGCCTCGACGACGGAGATGGCTGTTCAGTGAGCGGATCGTGACGGTTGCGTGCTGGGTTGGGCTGTGTAAGAGAAGGAAGGTACTGCGACAGGCGTTCTGCACACACCGATCTCTCTCTCTCTCTCTCTCCTTCTGCTTCGACAGCCAACGAAACCTTGATCCCACCTTGAGCGTCGTTCCGGCGACTCCGATTCTCGGTTTTGTGATTTCATGCACCAAACCCACCACCGTCACCGGCACCACTCGATGAAATGCTCGGTTTGTGTGTGAACCCTTTACGAGTGAGCGCCCTGTCGATCTCGTTAAATGCGAGATTCCGTTGGCCTTAACTAGCGGTGCTGCCGACGGTCGGTTGCTGCGTTGCGTTGCGCCCAAAATTGGAACCACGTATGTGCAGCAGCATCCCCATCCTCCAAAACGGTCAACCATCTCTCGAACTCGTTGACACAGTCTCGCTGATGGCCAGAGATTAACTTCCTTCGCTTTTGCGGAGAGCTCTTCGCTCTCTGGCCATATCTGGCCAGTTTTTTTTTGGGCCATCATTGGCCGGTGCCTGTTGTGACATGAGCAGCATTCATGCGCTCTGGCGCCGTTATCCTGTCGTGGCGGCATAAACACTCTCGAAGGTCCTTGAGAAGGGACGGTTTTTACGACGATTGACTCACACGCTGGGGCGGAGAGGGCGGTCTTCTTACATCCCTCGGCAGAACCATATGTTTCGCTAACGATGATCGGGGTCGGAGGAAACTAATCTCTCCCGGGGTTTATGGTTGCGTGAGGGTAAAGGAAAGCTGAAAACAGAGACACAGAATGAGTAAAGGACCTTGAACACCACGCTCCTGTTGACCGAGGGAAGTGTTTATGGACTCGAGTCCTTCTTTTACAACCGATTGCAATATCCTTCTCTTCCCTTGTTCCGTGTTGTGTGTCGTGCGTATCTCGAAGAGATTAGCTGCGACATAGATTACTTTGTTGAGCGGCTCCGCTGTGGCTTTATGCTTCGAACATTACACCAACGATAATATATTCACTAAACAAGTCATCAGGCAGCAGTCGCAGCAAGCGAATGTTACTATA
>NC_064874.1:94241901-94244401 GCF_943734745.1 Anopheles darlingi
AAGCTAAATCCGTGTCCGGGCAGACATCAATCACTGGAAAGGCGTAATACGAGTAGTACAGTACTCACTGCCGCACTAAGTGAAGGTGAATCGATCGAAATTGACTTTTATTCGCTGCTTAATAAGCGAGCGAAGCGAGTTAACGCCAGATAAGCTGCCGCCTAAGTCACCGGTTCGAATGCGGACGACGACGATTTCCTCCAGAATCGCGCTGCTACTGTTGTCCCGTTGTGTCGTTTCGTTAGCCAGAATCGTCTAAATTCAACGTCATTTCACGCACAGACACACACACCCAGACCATCCGTCGATGCAAAAGTGTGATGACCTGCCACAATCGCGAATGGTTGCAGAACCCCTTTTTGGGGTGAGGACGACGACAGCGGACGCATATTCGCTCTAAAACGGTATTCCGCCGCTGGCTGGTTCGATATCATCGTTAATATGCAAACGCATGTCCCATTTCGGGACACGCGCATAAATTAACGCGGGGCCTCTATTGGCCTCTTCCTGTTGCACAATTTTCCCTATTCATTATTACTAGACGCTCGTGGCACACTTAATGACTCTAGCCTGCGTTTACCGCGTCACGCTCATTCAGATAAATCCATCCGCGCGATCATCCCCGATCGCGAGATGACGAGATGGCGGCGTGATTTGTGAGAAATTCTTGAGGCAGAATGCGGGGCAAGGGCAAGGCGCTAAACGACGCACCCATCCAACGGGTGGGGAATCCAATTAAAGGATTTGGTTCTTCGTTATTTCTCTGTTACACTTCTCTTTCTCTCTGCCACCGTCGATTATGCTGAGGCAGATCGGTTGACATTCAAGATTTACGTCAAATGAACTAGATCGGTCAAGATCACCACTCTCGCTCTCTCTCTCTCTCTCTCTCTCTCCCTTTTTCTTGCCTTCTTTAACTGATGCCTTGGCTGGTTGGTGTTTTCGTTGAGTAAATAAATTAGAGACAGCTTGGCTTTACTGCTGCTCTGCTCGAGTCATGCTAAACAAAGAGCATTTTCCATTTGTTTTTTTGACGATCCCTTCTAATCCACCAGCGGCCATCTAAAACTGACCATCCTGAACAGCGCAGCTGCTTTAGCCAGCACCAGCAGCGTGGTTGTGAAAGGCCGCCTTGCGCGCATTACCTCGGGTAGGGGGAGGGATGATATTTGACTTTTCCACGATTTCGCCATCCCGTGGCTTGTGGTGTTGTGTGGGAGGGCGATTTCGCGATCAGATTTCCGACCACAAGGGAGTGGTTCCGACGCCGAGTCATCGTCGTCGGCGTCGCTCCGATGTCGTAGTCATTTTTCTATTGTTTCACCTTGAACACTATGTAGCAATTGAAGTGCCTGGCCTGGGCTCTCTGGCCCCCGTAGCAGCCCCTTTTTAGTATTTCATTTTCGAGCCAACCCGACCGCTGCCCTATCTTCACCAATAAATCGCGACTTTTAATTGCGGCTCATTAATCTCGCTTGTCTCGCTTGGCGGTGTGGAGCAGCCGCTCACAGAAGAAGCGCACACCGATGGGTGCGCCAGAGCAAATTATGTTGCCGGTCGGTCGGTTGGCGGCTGGTTGACTGGTCCATTGTTGATAGATGGATGCTTAACTGCAACGACCCCCGGCGGGGTGCGGGACTCGCTGCTTGAGTCAATGCCAACGCTCTCGCCTGGTGGACAATCGCAAAATTGTTTTTTTATGAACAAATCGAAAGTGACAGTGGAGTGCGGGCGGGCGGGCGGGCGGTCGTTCACGTTCCAGCGGGAAAATGCCACGCCACCAGCGACGACGACGACGACGTGCCAGTCGTTGGCGTGTTTATGCACGCGAAAATTTGAAGGCGAGAAAAGTGAAACTTTCTTTGAACGCAAAGACGCACCCGCGGTGACTCCCCCTGACGTCATATCGGCGAGAAAGTGACAATCCTCGCCTGCTACAATTAGCCTGCCTGATGCCTGCTGGCTGCTCTCAGCGTGTAGCGTGTCGGCGTGAAAAATGAAAGGCATCCATCCGCGGACTCATCTGCGATTCATTTGCACACGAAACGGTGTACGCCACCGCCACCACCGCCACGGTTAAGCTTCGTGAGAACGCCATCGGTGTGGCCACGCCACCCCTTTTGTTACTAAACGAAATGTTGTTTAGCAAAACTGTGTCCGATCCTATGATTCGTTGAAAATGAGATTAAACCTCCGGCTCTCGATCGTGAAGGTCTTATTCATGGGTCTATGTGTGTGTGTGACACATCATGGGTATAGGAGCAAACTTGTCATTAAAATGGCCCCGAGGCCCTCCTATTTACCATTTCAAACCATGCGTGAGTGCGTGACAATTGGGTTTCAGAGCCTGCACACGACGGCCTGCCTGGGAGACAAACGAGGGCTGCACCGCCACTAGTTGCGTGAGCCACGAGCGACGTTGGTGGAGCAGACGGACCAACGACAACCACACCAACAAAGAGGGCATGATCGGATTACGCCCCCAAACAAGCAAGATTCC
>NC_064874.1:94249401-94251901 GCF_943734745.1 Anopheles darlingi
GGTACAGTCCCCCATACCCCTGCTCCTCCTTCTCCTCCTCCTCCTTGCACAAGGTGATGTTCGCGCTGATGGTCCCGTGCACAGTCAATGACCAGCTAATGGAGCTGATAAGCGAACTTAAGGCCCCGGCTCCCCTTTTTCGGGTGTGGAAGGAGTGCAATTTTTGCTGCCAAAAGAACATAATTGTCAACCGACGAACTGCAGAACGGCACCTGGTAGTTAGCACCGACCGACAGGGGTAGGGGAAGTCGGTAGCAAGGAACTCCACAAGTCGCCGACTCGAGTCGAGGGTCGTTGATTACTCCTGTTTCAAGATTCTTGCCTTCCGGTTGTGTGCTATCGTTTGACGGACCTGAGGCGTGCTTGACCTCCATTGTTGTTGGGAAAAGCTAATGACTCAAAATGACGTCAACCTTTGTTGCTTTCTATCCGCGAGCCGCCCCCTCCGAGGTATGAGTAATTCGATTTCGATGTCGCGACTGACCTTCGCCATTCGCGTCTTCGCCGTAAACGCGGCCGTTGCTTGCTCTCCATCATCCGTGAAGAGATGAGGAGAAGGGGGTGTAGGGGGGAGAGAAGGGAGTCAATATTTTACAGACAGTCGAACCGGACAGATGGTTGCATTTTTTGGCCAAGTCGACATTCCTGGCCATGCCGCGCGCTCGCCGCGAGTCTAGACAGGGAATCGGTTGACACTTCGCCTTAGACGAGGTTATCAAAACAACGGCTGGCTCGTACCAAAGAGCTGGTGGTTGGTGCGAGTGCTTATCAATGCTGTGGCCACAGCGAACCCATCTGCATAGTGGCGTTGGGCATTTCACGAAACACTTTGATTGCTGCAATCGAAGAAAGGGGAACCAAATAAAGGGGATAGCTTGATAACGACACCCAAGTGGGTGGTCCTAGTCACCAGTCGCTTGGACCCCGGTCGTTTCCGATATTTCCTCACTCGCTGGTGAGCACATTTTTGTTTTATTTTTAACGATGATTAGTACACTTGCCTCGGAAGACGAACGCATGTCACACTGAAGTAGCGTCCTTAAGAGTGTCTCAGAACAACAGATGGTCTACGTATCGATTGATGTTCGAAACCGTCGATTTCCTAGAGATAGGCGAGGGCTCGTTTAAGATAAAGTGCTGGCCAAAGTGTGGCCGAGAGTTTGAATGATGACGGAATACGGTTCGTAATCAATCACAGCGGGGCGACACCGTAGACGAGAGAGACGAGACAGACGCACGTGCATGGTTTGTAGGAACCATGTTACCGTCGCCATTAATCCATCATCTGTAGCTCTTGTGGCTGTGGTGCTACTGTTCCTCCTGATGGAGAAACATAATCCCGTTTTTGGCGGGTAAATCGAACTGGATCGGATGGTCGTCACAGAGAGAGAAAGAGAAAAATCTGTGTGATCTGTCGTGGTGGACGCTCACCCGTCGGTGACCCCCTTTGCATGCGCTTCCGAGTCGTAAATATAGAAGCAGCAGCATAATAAACCACCATGATGGCCACTGTGTGGCCGGTGCATCGGTGCGTGTTCGGCTGACTGGCTGCAGATTATCGCACGCTGTTCATAATCACAGCTGTGCCACCTCTTGGTCGCAAACACTTTCCGCTAGAGCAAGAGAGAGTGCAAGAGAGGCGCCACGGAAGCCGAAAAAGCCGTCAAACCACGCCACGTTATGTAGTTTAGCGTTATTTATAGAAATGGAAAGTATATTTCAAACATTTCAAGCCACGTGACCGAGACAGAACCGTGGCCGAAAAAGCAGTCAATAAACCCCCGGACACAGGCAGGCAAGCAGGCAGGCAGCCAGGAAGGCATCTCTTCCTTCCTTTCGTGAAGCTAAAAAGAGTCTGAAACGTGTCCATCATCGAGCTCATGCTCATGCACCTTGGCCAGGGCAGCCAGAGGGCTTATAAACATTCCACCATTTTCACCTGGCCTGAGAGAGCGATGGAGCGTGTCCTCCCCGGGATATGTCCGCCAGTGTGCCCCCCGTTTTCGAAGGGGTCCCTGCCGTGCGCGCGCGCGTGTGTGTGTGTGTGAGCCTAACGAAACACGTGTGTCACGTTAATGTTCGACCGAACCTTGGCAGCCCTGACAGCGCGAGTGGCCACAGAATGATCGCTTCCTCCCCTTTTTGAGTGAAGCGATGTCGTCATCACCTCGGCATCGGTTTGTGTGTTGATTTTAGACCATCGTCGTTGTGGGGTTGCTGGCCCTTATCGCGGAGTGAGGGCTTAACCGTGCGGGTGCCAATTGTTTGTTTAGCGACGGTTTTGCTTCGTTTATGTAAAACGACTGTACCTCGCCCCCTTTTGTCCGGAACCGGAATCCGGAGGGAACCGAAAAGCGATTCAATAAATCAATCGAGCATAGACGGGGAACCTAGCTGATAAAAGGTGTGTGTGTGGAACAGGGTAGGGGGTAAGGGGGCATTTTAGCAGGGGACGTAGCATAAAAGGTAAAAGGCTCGCCTGACAGGAAGGGCACCTGGT
>NC_064874.1:94254401-94256901 GCF_943734745.1 Anopheles darlingi
GGATCCTTTTTTGCCGTTCCTTCCATGCATATTACCATATCCTCCTATCCCGGGGCGGAAGTCGACAATACCATCCCGGCACAAAACCACTTCAAACGGTTGGGCTGCATGATGATGAAACACACGAACCGGGCGGACCCGGGCGGTGACACGGCGGACGTGTCGCGTTATGATGTCTGACGCTGCGGGTGTGGGAATAGAGAAATTAATTTCTCGTGTACCACGGTGTTTTTCCTCGGGACCCTTTTCCTTCTTTTCACCGGAAGTGCAAAGTGGTTCCCGAAGGTACACAGCAAAAGCGAAAGAGAGAAAAAGAGAATCAGGCAAAGGATAGACGAGGATATGACGTGGTACGGGTACGGGTATGGGCAGAAAGGAAACAAAACGAACGACGAACGGAACTGTGGTCTGGCCCTTCATTAGACCCAAGGATCCTGCGCTGGGCCGTTGCCGAGCGGGGCGACCATTCGTCCATTAATCAAACTGTTTTTCCCTTTTTTTTACGGTACCATCCTCGTCTGCGGCACATTCTAGTTCTTTGTTAAAGTATTAACAAATCGCTGGAAGTGCATCATTTAAAGAGTATTAGCACACATTATCGCGCGCGGAAAGCCGTAGCGGCAGTGGTCTGTCGGTGCGTTCGACCATGACCAGGGGCTTCATTGCCGTTTCGTTTATCAAATATTCGTCCAAAAACCCCCGGCGGACCCGCGATGAAAATAAGCTTTTACGAGCCAGATCGGTGAGCCCCTCCACGCCGGCTCGCCACGGCAGAGGTAGACTATATTTAGAGAGAACCACAGAGAGATGTGTTGGCTGACTTCCTTCAACATCGGCATCACCGGCTGCGTCCACTGGCCGCTGGTCCACCGTGGAAGCCGTCAAGAATTTCTTCGCTCAAGACACCTCTTGCTCAACGGACCGTAACCTGGAACCTTCTCACAAAACAAGAGCGCAAAGCCAAACCACAGAACCACCTTTCCCACATTCAATTATGATTATGCAGATTGCGTTATGTGCTGCCGGGTATGGTGTGTCCGTGTAGCGATGCTCTACATTAGGCTTCTTCATTTCCACCAACGAATGGGAGAATGGCCATTTTCCCACAGGCCATTTGACCAGTTGCCAGTTCTGGTGCCCGACACCGTCCCTCGGTTTGACCTTCGCTGTAGACACGCTCCAAAGGGTTTCCTCCCTTCGGAACCCGGTGAAAATGTTTCTTCTTTGTCTCAACATGCGAAGCGAGATGATATGCTGTGTGTGTGTGTGTGTGTGTGCTTTGTGGTATGGCTGGACAGCCCCGCGTATCGGTTGGATGGATCTTTAAACTTTCTGGCCACCGGAAGTCGTAGATTAATCGTTCAGAAGGAGGCCCTTCTCCTCGGGAAACACAGTGCACCCGACATCGTCAGGGAAGTCAGGAAAAGGGCAGGGCTTTGGGTTATCTACGTTTGTGCAAGAATAAGCGTCAAGTTGATTGCGCAAAAACCTGCAATATCACGGTCTAGAAAGCAGCGACCGATAGTATGGACACCGGACGCCGGATCATCCCCAACATCTCGCTGCCTCGCGTATGATTTTATAATTACTTCTGTTAGGCCTTCGGCCTCGCTTCGCTGGTCATTTGGACATTAAAATTACCCAACGACTGCCTCTGCTGCGGTGGAAAAATCATCCACCAGGCACACTCACACACACGAGCGGGCAATAAACGGGCAGAAAAGGGTTCTTTCCACTGCGCCAACTGCTGCAGTGAGATGAGAAGAGGGGCGAGGGAAGTGAAATTGCATTTTCCTGCTGTCCGGGAACGATGGTCCGGGATGCACATTTTCACACACCGTTTGCACAGGGTGGCCACAACGAAGGCAAACGAAGAAAACGAAGGTCTCGCTTCATTATTACGCGGGCCTCGGTTTCTCCAGGGGTTCCAGGCTGTGGCATGTCAAGTTTTCAAGTTAGAAGTGTTATTATGCGCTCCACTCGTTCCGAAACTCTCGCACACGCCAACCGCCAATGTAAATGTAAAGCATATCATCCGAGAATACATAATACACGGAGTCATTCATCTGGGTAAACAGAAATGGTGGAGAGTGTTGGAATAGAATAATGTAGCGACCGTTCGCCTCGCATCATAAACCATATCCATAATATGCGGGGATTAGATTGGCCAACAAGCACACGCCGGGGCCACAGGATAAGATCCCCGAATCTCTCTGCTGGCTCTAGTAGCCATCGATCATAGTAATTGGAAAATGGCGTGCTGCGATCGCATAATGTTGCGCTGGTTCCCGTGTCCCGCGTGGAGCAACAAAATAGTGCTATTTGTTCAAGACGGAATCTAGGCAGCCATTTTTTTCCATTTGGCGCTTTTCTCACTCTCGCTTTCCGGGCTATCCCGCGTAGAGTGGCGGGGTCCGCGAGAATCGTATTTTGTGTTAATGGATTTATTATTACACACCACGTCCGCTGTTGTTGTTGTGACGAAGAGCGAATTGAAACC
>NC_064874.1:94261901-94304401 GCF_943734745.1 Anopheles darlingi
ATGGTCTACAAGATCGAGAGATCCTTCTGTTGTACTGTTACTGCTAAAGAAGGGAGAGGATGTCAATTACCAATTAGAGAAAAAGATGAAAAACCAAATAATCGCTGAGATGAGATAGTGTGTAAGCGCGTGCGTTTGAAGTTAAGATTATCCTGCCAAAGGATAGTAGCAGCAAAGATGAACTTTATATGGAAATAGCATCAGCAGTGGAAGGTTACTTTAGTGTTCTATGTGCAATACACTATGCAGAATATGTGAAAAGGGTGTTTCACGCGGAGGGTAGCTGTAGTAGCATAGCAAGCATAAAGGCCACTCGGAGTACAGCAGAGGCTCTCTTAGATACGGGTTGTGCCCGTCCCGTCTAGCCGTCGTCGAAAATACTGGACTGAGCAGGAGCAGTACGCTATACTTGCGGCTCTTCCCTATACCATTCATGGAACTACTTCTTCTACTGGGAACTAGCGGTTAAGAGTATTCTAACTTTAGGGATGTTGTACAAAAGTAAAGGCCTTTTTTCGAATTTACAAACTTTTTGCCCATCCTTTCTGGGCAAGAAAAAATAGTCCCTTTTTCGTGAATATATTCGTGAAATCAGAAGAAAATCAGACAGACACACACCTCGACTGCCTTCTTAATCGTATTTGTATCCAATTTGTGAGCTAGTAGTATAAATTAGCGAAAGCAAAATGTGCCCCCGGAAAAACTATGGAACCAAACACACACGCACCCCCGCTCTCTCTATCTCTTTATCTATCGCTCTACCCTTCTGTTCTTTAAATATTCTCTCCTACAACAATATCGGGGAAAAGGCGACCGATCGCTCTTAAAGGCTTAAAGCTAAATCGATACCAAAGTTAACAACATTCCCAAAATGAGACAAAACTGACGCGCGTATTGCACATGCAGTGTGCAGTAGGGTATTATCGTTGATCGGAATCGTCGATTGCAACCGACGGTCGGTATCCGCGGCAGGTCCTTACACTTGCGATCCTTTTTAGTGCGCCCTCTATCCCCCCCCCCCTTCTTTTAGTGGGTGTTCATGTCATTGTCCTTTGTATGTGAATGTGTGTATGTAGGTAGGTGTGTACGTGTACGAGGCCCTTATTGATGTGCATCGGCATCTACACACGGCGCCGATGTGCCGCTTCAGTATCAGTATTTGTCCTTTCTGCTTCCCCCCAAAAGGGGAGTTAGGATGCTCTATCGATGTTACACGGCTAATGAACGGCTCCTGCTGTTGAGCAGTTACTTATCCACTGCTTCAAGATACCAAAAATCAGCAACAGTACCACAACGGCACAACGAAGCATGCATTAATGCTTGACTATAGAGGACACCGAGCGGGACACTCCAGAGAGAGAATTAAATACCAGATGAGGGAATCGGATAAAAGTGGTGGCACACGATTGTTCTTGTTTGTTGAAAAAAGGAGAAATGTTCCCAATAATCCCATTACCACAATAGCAGATTTATGGAATACGTTAGTGAAGGAAATAGTACCTCCTAGTACGTGAAATACCAAAAGAGAGAAGGAACGTGGGAAGGTTAGAGCGAAAGGAGAAGAGATAGAGGGAGAATATACACCTAAACATAAAGGTAAAAATGATCTAGCATACTACATTACATCGCAAAGCAGCGTAAGGAAGTTTAAAAGGAGAAAAGAAAAGAGGAAAACTATTGAATAGATGTATACATAGAAGACAAACAATCACACACTACACAGATCCACACCTAAATATACTACAAAATCTAGTAGAGTATATATTTTAAATATATCTTTCAAAGCAACTGCTGTTTTCTTTCACTTTGCAACATCCTTCCCGTAAATCATCCGAAAAACTTACATGAGAGTTCCTTTTAATAATTAGAATTCATTTCATGATAGTTTCTTGACTTTGACAACCTTGTTAATCCTCATCTCTTTTCATGATTTTAAGAATTTCACGCTTGACACCAGAGCTACATTTCCACACCACTTTGTACCGAAACCGACCGTCTTCCTCCATTTCCGTCTCGAACAGTCGCGTTCCGCCACCTACACCAAAGTAGTAGGTTTTTGCGGCTAGATAAACAGCTCCTTTCCTCGCTAATTTTCGATCGAAGAGATCTAACAGCTTTCGATAATTTCCAGTGTTGTATATCGTTTCCGAAGATAGTATAAGGTCATACTTGGTATCGTTGTACTTTTCCGTGAAACTAGCCCAATCGCCGGAGAAAAAACGCGCCGGAGAGTCTCCCTTCTTGCCGCTATCCTGTGACCGACAGTTGATATCATAGTTGACCATCGTCAGCTTCATGAGGACATCCTTGTTCTGAAAACGCGAACCATTTATTACGATTATCGATGGAAAAGCTTGACGTGCGCAGAAAACGACTCACATAATCCTGAAAGTGTACTTCAGCGGCGCCCAACAGTTTCGCTTCGATACCAAGAATGCCAGCCCCACAGCCTAGATCGAGCACCTTCTTGCCCAACAGTTTCTTCCGATCTTCCTTGACCAGAAACTGTCCCAAATCAAAGGTACATTCCCACACCTTCAGTCCTCCTTCGTAGCAACCCGGAACCAGATCGGAGTGATCCGATTCGGCATTCAAAATATCCTCTTCGAATGTTTCATCTAGCAAGGCTAGATTGTTAAGGTACTCTATCGTACAATCAGGAGTTGGTTGGAAAGTGTTCACTACATCCGGGTTGATGGTCGAACGCTCCGGCAACATCGTCAATTCCTCGCAGGGATAATCAGCAGCCGTTGAGGACTCGTCCTTTTCGTTTCCTTGATTGCTTTCGTTGTTTGATGGCTCGCTCTTCTGCTCATCTGAAAAAATAAGTGTTGAATGTTTAAAGCTTTCCATAAATGTAGCGCAGAGTTTACCTTTATCGTCTGCACCCTTTTCCGGATCAACTTGAAACCCAAACTTAAACATTCCAACCAGCTCGGCTTAGCAAGAACTCGACCCAACAGGGCTGTTTATCTGAAATAAAGAAATGAACCAATTAAATATTCCCAAATGAATGAAATCAGACATTATGTCTTATAGAACCATAGAACTTTTCCGGAATTACGAACCTTAAAACTTGCCGGCACGGTTTCCGATGGCTTCCTTCCGGGGTGTCCCGTTGCAAAAAGATTTAAAATCCTTTTTCTTGGTTTCGGTCTCGTGGATTTTGGTAGATCTTTTCGCGGTTCCCAAATTCTTAAGGCCCCACACACGAGGCGTAAACTTCTTCTTCTTCTTCTTCTTCAAATGAGGATTTACCCTAGTACGGCTAATGAATCCAGCTTCCTGGGCCTTCTTTAGCTACTCTGGGGACCTAGACCTCGCTAAAACTAGGGACCGGCTACTCTGGCCATATGTCCCAAACGAGGCGTAAACAAGGCGTAAACGTCAAAACAACTGTCAAAAAGACTACGCGTTGTTTACGCTTCGTGTGTGGTGCCTTAAGAATTTGGGAACCGCGAAAAGATCTTGCAAAAACCCACGAGACCGAAACCAAGAAAAAGGATTTTAAATCCTTTTGCAACGCTGTGTGAACTAATCAAACAACATACAATCTACTCTAAAGAGTAACGAAATCTGTGGCCGCGGTCCGGGTGTCCCGGAAGGAAGCCAGAAAAACCTATGAGTGAACAACAACATTCCTCAAAATCATAAAATGCCTGCGCACTGTGTAATTCAGGATTGTAATTTAAGGTACACGCACAGCGAAGAAGTTTCCTTCCACAAGTAAGTACAATTTATGCGAAACTCTGTTCTTGAAAAACTGAACAAAACCTCGGTTAACAGGTTTCCACTTCGGAATCGGGAGTTACTGAAACGGTGGATCGAATTCGCGAACCGCAACCAAAATTGGAGTCCGAGCAAATGGAGCTGCATCTGCAGTCGCCACTTTCTACCGTCCGACTTCCGGGACTGTGCTTTGCGAAGGAATCTTTCTTCCAGTGCCATCCCATCGATCCGGGCTCCTTTGAAGGAGCCTGCACCTTACGATATGAACCAGCAACAGCCGCAAGAGCTACCGCAGCGAGGTGATGAATACTATACTACGGAGGAGTTGGAAGGCCAATTCTACGGAGCAGCAGGCGAAGGCATGGAAACGGAAGAGATTCCAGAAGATGAAGACACTCCCTTGGCCGACATCAGCTGTCGAGTTTGTGGCGAGGTGTTTGGTGGAGCAGCGGAAAAGCTGCTCGCGGATCTGAGTGAATCGTTGATCGTGATAGGCAAATATCTGCCCTTTGTAAATCTCACTTTGCCCAATTTACCCCGGAAAATCTGTGCCCACTGTTCGAAGGTGGTGCACGAGTTTGCCACTTTCTGCGAGAAGGTTCTGCAAGCTCAAACCGATTTGGAGCACCGATTCGCTTGGAATGATGCGACTATATCGGAACATCCGTCGCCAACGGTATCAAGAGGCCCATTGGAACTGGGAGGCACTAAAGTAATGAAAATCAAACAGGAACCTATCACCAATCTGTACATCAAAGAGGAGAAGACCGAAGTAGTGGCAAACAGTGCCAACCACCGACTGAAGGAAACGTTACAGCAGCCAGAGGCCCTCATCTACCACCAGCCTGTGCAAACCATTGCTACTAATAAGAATGGGATCATTTACTTCGGGAATGTGGCGACAGAGCACGGATCCCGGAGTGATACACCGCAGCAACAGCATGCGCCTTATCGGGAATCGACGAAAAATTGTGAAATACTCGAAATCGTAAACCTCTACCCACCGATCGTGGACATTACAAGTGCTACGATCAGGGAAGTGCAACCATGCGAGGTCGAACTCACCCCGGCGCTACAACCTTCGAGTGGGCCACAAACTGTATGTCGTCTGAAAGTGGAGAACACGACCGATCCTGAAGGGGAAATAGATGATTACTATCTGCCCGAGCCGATGTCTTTTATTCAAACGCTCGAGGAGCATAACTACACCAAGTTACCTATCCAAGCGGACGACAAGGATGAAATATTTAACAGTCTTAAAGCTACGGTAAACGAAAGCCAACAAGAATCGATCACAGCTGGTGATTCGATCGAGAAGATTCATTCAGTACCAGAGGAAGCTAGTAGAGGTTGTGGCAGCTGTGGTGAACTTTTTACGCGACGTCGGCAATTACTTTGCCATCGAGTGTTGATGTGTCCGGAACGGCGCAGAACGTACCAGGTACACTGCCCCCTTTGCAAACGAAAATTTTCTTCCTGGTTCCGCTTGAGAGTGCATATGGTTTGCAGGTGTCCTAGAAGATTGGTAAAGCGTAAAAAAAAGTCGATCACCAAGCAATCCGATCCTGTCACGGCTAGAAATTTGGATTCCGAGCTTCAACCGGGAGATGAGGTCCTGATAACACGATATCCCTGCTCGTTATGCGATCGATCATATGGTGCTCCCTCGGCCATGCGCCGTCACCTTGCAGCGCACCGCCCCGAAGAACAGTGGAACCACAAATGTGGCGTTTGCTTTAAAGTTGTCGATAGATTGCTCGATTTAAAGAGACATCTGCGGATATCTTCCTGTGGTAATCCCATACTAGTCAATAGGATCGCCGAACAATCTGCCCCAGGAGTAGAAGTGTCTGATGAAAAACCGGTTACCCCAACCGTGGACATATCGTCCACAGCGATCGATCGCTTACTATATGTTTGCCCAACTTGCAACAAACAGTTTCGATGGTATAGCAATCTTAAGACACACGAAGCAGTGCACACAGGCGTGAAGGCATTTATCTGCGAATCCTGTGGAAAACGTTTCAGTGGACAGGCGCATCTGCTGCAACACCGCTTGACACACTCCGAAGTACGGCGGTTCCAGTGCCAGCAGTGTCCCAAAGTATTTAAGCGCAGCGGTGGCCTAAACCAGCACGTGCGAGCTGTGCATTTGAAAATCCGACCATTCCGCTGTGCCACCTGTGGTTACCAGTTTGCACTCCGGGCTGATATGACGCGTTGTCGACATTCCAAGTTAAAGGAAGCGGACACTTGTTAGCCGAATCGATGAAAATGGTAAATACAGTGGCCACGTTATCATATATGGTTGTTGGAAGAAAACAAAGGAGGCCTCATTTTGCATGTTAATGGACCTTGCTCAAACGGCTAATTCGCTTGGTTGATCACAAGTATCATTTTCTTTCTTAGTGTTTAATACGTTTTTTGCTGACTTACAGTGTTTATAATTGTGAACATCTACAGAGTGTAACGGTTTGTTAATATCTAAAACACGTTTAACATAGTTTTTTTTCTTCATTTCATTCTTTGCGATTTTGGCCGTTCATACTTTCCATTCTAAACTAATATTCCCTCCTAAAACCCCACTAACTAACTCCACTGACAATGTCGAGCCCGTGGGATTTCTGTTTGACCCCACAAATCCTGCATCATATCAAAAATATATATTTGTATATATATTTATATGTCTTTCTTTTCCATCTGAGCTTGGTACGATTTGCGAACTCTATTGCCAATAGTTTGTGTGATTTGTAGAAGGCCTAATGTGTCAAATCCTTTCTATTGCTATCGTCAGTTCTTGTGTTGCCGTCTTGCTACAACTTCCGATATCTTCTGTGCCTCTTCCCAGTGACGCATGCAATCTCCAGCGTTTTACTCAGGTGAGTCAATTCTCTTACAAACTTGCAATTATTAGCATTAAAACATATGTTGTTGGTACTAGTGTTAATGTTAGCAAAGCGTGGATACGTGTGGCCTCTTTAGAGATCAAGGCTTGAGGAACATTCAACACACATACACACACACACTTTCGGTGATCGAGAATTGCGAAGGTTAAATGTACTAACCTGAGTCAAACTCTAATAAAATTTAATACTTAGCGTCCATTCTGGGCTGCTAATTGACGAACTTATGGTACAGTAGGTGCGATGTACGCACGATGACGATTTATACATTTAAAACATGTGACATAGGGTCCTCCATTTTACTGGAAAACAGCCGCTCGCTGCTGGAACTGTTGTCGTCGAACGATGCGTTCCTCCTCCATACGGCGACGCTCTTCCTGCTCCTGCCGTATTTCGTCGTGGAACTTGTTGGTGCGCAACTGCTGTTCGATTTTGGCTTCAAAGAAGTTTTTCGCTCCACCGACTCCTACCTCGTCCACGTCGATCTCGGTGAGGCGGGCCAGTTGTCCCAGTCCGGAGTCAGAAATCAGCTCCCCTGCACGTGCCTTGCTGTCGGTCAGAAGCATGAGAGAGACAATGATAAAGGGTGGGTTTCCTTGTTGTGAAGTCATGTTGCTTGGACCTTACCGGTAGATGAGCAGGAATTCGCGAAACGATATTTTGCCATCCACGTCCTCGTCCACCTCGGCGATCATTCCCTTGAGACCAAGGTGTGTCTGTGGGGCGCCCAGCTTTTCCATCATGATTTTCAACTCGGCCAGATCGAGGTAACCGTCATTACCTACATCGTACCTATTCCAAGAGCGGATGACAAACACACAAGCATTGTAGAAACGAACAATTTGAATTTCACCCAACGGTCACGTCGCCAGGGATCGGTTTGCATATTAATGTAGGGTGATGCACAGTGGCAAGAAGTGTAATGGAATTCTTAAACTAGCTCCCAGGGCACTGGAATCACATTCCTGCCACGATGACTTTATCTTGAAACGCGGTATTTACCATGTTTATTGTTGGCACCGAGTGCACCGAAGGAAGGCCCACAAATGCTACTACCAAACTTGTGGCTGCGGCAACTTTAAATTATTGTTTCAACAAACTTGCACCCGCTCGTCTGTTTGTTGTTTCATTTAGCGAAAACATGAACCTGTCGAGAGGTACGGGCACCCGTTTGTCCGTTGACCAGATAAGCCCGTCCGGCGCACGCACGCCATGAATGAGCTGTTGTTTGTCACTGTTCGCATTGCTGGGCAAAGAAACGGAGAACGATCACGACGCACATGCGCAGGCGCAGCAGTGTGTCGGTGATTCAATCTTGTTGGTCATCGAAATTCAAGTTTTCGTCATCGTCCACCAGTACAGGTGATCATGAGGACTTCCCCATCCAATAGACACGATCACTATCGGACTCCCGTTTGACTGCCGTTGTTGGTGAAACCTGTTTCACCGAGGGAGCAAGATTGATTCAGAATAGTAAAGTTTTGAAACGAAAGAATCGGCAGAACATTGGGCATTGTCTTTCCATTCGATCAATTTGACCGAGACGGTTTTTATGCTCCCTTCCAATCAGGCTTAATTGCGAGGCCATGAATTCGTTGGCCTTGCATGGCGCAGTATGGCCCGTTTAGATGATCAATGCTGCTACAGAGGCGGAACTTCGCCTCACCGCAGTCTCCGGCTTCCTGCTTGACCGTGAAGAAAGTTGATCGTCGCCAGCGCCGTGTCACGCTTGGTCACTCAATGTTTAACATGAAGCGTGCGACCGGCAACCCCTTCCCGACTCGACAATCCGGTCAAACAATACGCATGTGTGGCATGGACAAAATATAAATACAACGGAAGTGACACGATGCTGTTAGGAAGAGGGTGTGTTATCGGTATGTGCCTGCTGCACTTCCGCCGTACCCGAAGAGCCCCCAGAAGAGGGTGAGATTGTCAGTAACGCTGAGTAGGCTGTATAGCGAGAATCGCAGATGAATCATCCGGTGCCGTGGCTGCTGCTCGGTGGTTTCACTCATTCCAATCTCTCTTTCGAAAGCCAATTTAAAATGTCATCATACGGCAAGCGATGTGTGAGGCAATCGATCGAAGTGTCCCGCGCTTGTAAGCGAGGAAACAGCATCACAACCTACTAGAGCAATGGGTGATCGTGAACGGAAAAGTTATAAATTTACCATCGCATCGGCTCAGTTGTCCAGGGAGAGGAGGTCCGTGACTTTTTGTTGGATCGGATCGTGAGAAAAGCCGAATGTATCGGCCGATCAATAATACTGCCGATGAGAGATGGTCATCAGGAGATGGAGGCACTAATCCCACACTAAACGCGGATGATCGTCGGCTTTGTGGTTCGAATTCGTAGTGAAAATGGCAGCAATTCCACGCTGGATCCACTTCGTACGATCGTGTGTGCACGGGGAGCGGAACGCGTGAATAGCGAGAAGGTTCAACTTTCACGTACCTAAGTACCGTAGAGCACGTGGTTTCGGCGGACGTGGTACGCAGATTTTTACGCAACCCCAAGCCAACCCGGCATTCGAATGAGCATCGTCTTCTGTGCCATCCGCCATCGACGCCAGCACACGGACGTAATGCACCAACCGTGATCGATCATTGATCGATCCGTTTAGGCATACCGATCGACGCCAGGTCTAAGTAGACATGGTTTCGTAATGATGCCGCCATTCGCGGTCAACAGCAACGGTCACATTTGGGAAACGAAAAACGGCTCCGGTCCGGCACTGGCTCCGGCACCAGTAAACCCGGAACGTCCGATGATTGAATAATGCGTGTGTCTGGTCCATAATTTGCATTTGAGCCCAGCGCTAAGCTGTGTTGCTTCTGCTGCTGATCTTGTCACCGCTGATGGCTTCTGTACCGGAAAGAGGAATATGGAGGAATTGCAACTGCGGGCGTCACAAGACAAAGAAAGTATGGTCTAGCGCGCGGACCGAGGAAGTGACCGCGAAGAAAGGGTCGCTCTCCATATGGGCCTAGGGGTTGACACACACGCACGCGCTTCGAATATGCATATCTAATCATCTTGGCGGCTAGCATAGCTCTCTTCGTTTTCTTTTTTCGTTTACTGCCCATTCGTTGATCGTTCGGTGGCCGTCCACTGGTGATCAGTTCATAAACCGTCACAGGGGCTATGGTCCCTAGGGCGCGGCAGCATAAGCTCCTGTGACGACTACCGGAATGTCGTATATGCGCGGCCGAGCAGAACCGGCTTTCCAATAGCATATTCGAACAATCGAAATCCTCCGGAAATGGTCCTGAATGCGAGTAGCACGGGAAAGGTTATATCATTCAATGTTGCAAATATGTTGGCGGCTCCATCTGGCTTTGGTGTTATGCTGCTTCTGATCGTAATCGAGCCCACCCTTGGCGGTGTCAACTGACTCTCCGAGTCAGAGAGACGTCAGCAACCGGTTCACCGGAATGGATATCCATTCTGCGTCCGCTGTGGTTTTGTGATTACGTCCCCAAACACGCTCATCAATCCATTTGGGATCGTTAGATGTCATGGAAGTGGTTTCTGCACCGGGTTTCCAGTTGTTATGACACCCGATGGTCTCCTCTACCCCCACGCAGACCCGGGCACGGCTTGCTGTGCTATTAAACCATATTCCAAGGATATATGATGGTTGCTACTGCTAGCTAGTGTACTCAGCTGGTGCTGGTGCTGCTGCTGCTGCTGCTGCTGCTGCTGCTGCTTTTGCTCAGAAAGGGGTTCCAATTTCAACTAAATTGCGTCTGACTCATGGCTTCAATATACAAAACTCACCCCCTTCGCGTGAGGTAATGGTAGTTACTTTTATGATTTTATCATTCAACCATAATTCGCCAGGAAGGGTTTGAATGGCCGCAACATCATACGCTGTCGCAGTCCCAATGGTGGTCATCCAATGGAGGAACTTCGTTTTAGCAGAAACCCGCACTGGCTGATAGTCAGTTTGTTTAAATAAAAAAAAAATGAAACCCTTGCTGTTCCTGATTTGAATATCAAGGCGCTTCCTTAGTCGCAGGGTCGAAGGCAATCTACTATTGCACAGCCAATTGACGCCATTGCTAGCGTTGATGATTCATACAACAGAGCGATATACTCGCAAGTAAACAAGCGCATGTGGTTCATTGCCGGAGCTGTAACCATTATATTCGTTTTATGCCAATGCTCCCTGCGTGCCCTGTAACGCCATGATTACGAGCTCATAATGATGGCGACCAAATAAAAAAAAAAACCTGTCGAATTTCGAACACCTACGCGGAGAAGTATCCATCAGGGGATTAAGGTTGAATTTTATGATCCCCTGCTTGGCTGCCGCAGTAGTACTAGCGACTAATGTTGGTAGCGTTTAGGAATAATTAATGCTTCATCTTCAATAGGGCACCGTAGACCGTAAGGGCAACCACGTACAATGAAATTTATACCCCTTCAGACGAATGAGCATTTGATTGACCCGATTCAAGCTGACCTGCATCAACTGACCGTATGAAGTGGCGTGCCCTCTCCTCTTGAGTCCCGAATTTCTCTTTCTATTGGACCTCCCTTAAGGCAGCTGAATCCTAGACCACCATGGCCTTGTGGGTTTGCTACAATTCAATTACCATGTTCTAATTTCCAAACAAACTTCTGTGGTCTGCACTGGTCAGGCTTCTTTCGCGGTGGTGATCCATGGTGGAACACGCTAATATAATGGTTCCGTCTTGCCGAATCGCGGAACGTCTTGGCACCAAAGATTTCTCGGGTCACGTTTTCACACCACCGCATACAACACGGCGATGGACGATTGATTTGAACTCACGCAGCGGTGGCAATGGACCGTTGCACTCGGCAACGCAGACGATACATGCCAGAAATCGCAAGGAATCGTCAGTTCCTTGCAAGGTAACGTAACGTATTAGTCTTCTGTGCATAAGCTGCGGCAGTGCTACATGCGCTACGCAATGCGTAATCCAGTAGCCGCTTAGTTAATCGTACGATTCGCTTGACTTGCCATGCCGAAATCGGAAAACGATTCCAAATACGTGCTCTAGATGTCATGATGACTGACATGATGCAATCGATCGTTTTGGTTCGAATGTCTAGCGTATGTTGGTCAACCTGACGTCGAGTTCTATACTGCACAGCATGATGTTCCCCTACAAGGCCAGTGCTATATCGAAAATCGCTCTTCATATTCGGTTCCTCACGGCGAGGCGCTCTAGTGCTTGAACACGGCCTGTAGCACATCATCTGAGCAAACGATCTCGTACATGGAACCTACTTGTGGAACATTCTGTAACGTGGCTGTGTGTTATCTTTTCGCGCCCAGACAATCAACATTTGGAAACGGCGTAATATAGGAGAGACAACGATATCGTGGTCCAAGCAGCAGTCACACCAGCGGCATGCTCCAAGAAGTGTAAAGCACAACGCCCTGCTCCGTTGAGCCGGAGTTCCATTGGAATATCAATATTTGTTAGGCGCACACGCCAAGGTGGTCCATTCGGAAAGTGATATTTAAAGATGCCGCAGATGCGTCAGCAGCAGCGTGCTTCTAAGGCATTACAATAATCTTCACGGTAATAATGGCCTGAGAAACCGCGTGTTGCACCGTGGGCTACCGTAGTTGGTGTATACATCGGGATGATGACGGGTGCCGGCGACAACGATGCTCGGTGATGAAACACCGGAGAGCAAACGCGCTTTCAGTTTCGAGCGCGTTTCATAACCGCCAAGCCGTGGCCACAGTCGCCGGTGCAATGATGATGGGGTTCCAGAACGAACAGAATGGCCTCCAGCTATGCACGGTACCTCACAGGGGGTGTAGCGTAAAATGCATTGGCCAGTCCCGAACGGAAAGACAGTTACGGTTGGTTTAAATTAAATGAATTGGCATCAACAGTTGTGGCAGAGGGGGTAGTTCTGGACATTGGTATGTAGAACATTTGAAATTCGCATTCACCGTTGCTGTATTGGCGTCAACCGGCAAATGTAGGTTGATTTTCACATTTTCAACCGTGTGGCCACACGCCAGACATTGTAATACCGTCCATTGTGTAGTGTCTCCCGCATGTCGTTAACCTTCTGCACATAAACAATGCGTGCATAGATTCCGTATGGAGATGAATCCACGCTTTTATGCCGCAGCATAACGAGATGGTTGTCCCTTGTTGGCTGGCTCGCCGAATGTCTCTTGTTCGACAGCCCACTGCCTCCTCAACAAGCAACAATCGATGTGCTTGTAGTCATCGTCGGTAAAGCTGCTCCTGGGACACCACGTGAGGGCTTTGAACTGCCTTTGCATTGACCGTATTGTTTACCACATTCGTGACCCTCGATTTCTCAACGTAATATACCCGCTGAGTACGGAAACCATCAATATCAGCATGATAAAGGCGCGTCCATCTGTGCGAGAGTGCATGCAGCAGCTATTTGTTTGAGTGTTGCTCTCTCAATATTTCTTCCAAATGGCGCCTCTAAAACAGGATCGCCGTTGCTCCAGCAGCAGATGCAGCCATATGGATAACGGCAGGACTCAGGAACGGTCAAAACACCGCGGCACAGCAACGGCCATGAACCTTGTAATTCCATTTCTCTGTCACACCCTCGCACATTATCTCTCTTTCTCTCGCAGTCGCGCTCCTTTGCCTGTTCTAGATCCTGTTTTCCTGCCGCGACGGGACGGATGCCCGTGCCTCTAAATGTTCTTTGAGTGTTCGTCTATGGGATGACCTTCGCATGAAACGATGGCACGACTCACTTGCTGAAGGTGGCCTGGTAGTCCTTGATTTCCTTCCGTGTGAACTCGTGGAATTCCGTGTAGACGTTGACCACTTTGAACGTGGGCTTCACCGATTCTCCATTGTCGAGGGCCTCGTTGATCTGCTGGCGACGGTTCAGGATGGAGGATAGCTCGGCATCGGCTGACATTTTGTCCGTTTTTTAATGCGTTTTTTCGGTTCCACAGAAACGTTCTCACACAGCTGGTTCGCAGGTGGCGGTCGTCACTCGCGCTAGCTTAAAGAAACACTGGTCAAGGCCACACACGAGAACGGATCGAATCGGTACACACCACGGTACACTGTTTGGACAAACTCGTTTAATGAGACTAGCTGGTAGTAGTTGGTTTAACGTGTGTATGTTTTTTCTTTAAATTTTTATTATAAACTGTAACCGACCTGAACGATGATGGTATCTTATCGACCGTACGGGCGCGCTCGCACGTCGTTCGCTCTCGAAAGCACAAGTTAAAATGAGCACGTGGAGAGACAACTGAAACTCCATCGGCCAGCACAATCGAGGGGGCCGGTTAGCGCACGCAATGCATGAGCATCAAAATGAATTCCGAGTGTTTCAGAGAGCCAGTGGAGTAAGCGTGACAAACTCTGTAGGAACGGGTTGAAACGGTGATGTTTACCATGACAAAATACAGCAAAAAACGCAGAAAATAAGCTTTTTCTAATCAACATACAACAATTTAAGACCACACACACCGTTTTTTGAAAACAGTTCGTTCTTTGGCATGGCAATTTCATGTTAGATACGAATGGAAACAAAGATTTTAGTCGTCTCAAAATGAGAGGATTCTGCCGTTTTATTCAAAATAACGGACGCTGGACGCCAAGGTCATCGAAGGCCCTTTCATGCTTCATCCACGGCGCATGCTTTCCGGCGATGAACTAGAGGTCATGCACCAGCATCATACTGCTTCGTTTAATTAATGATGTTTGGAATTATATGCATCATGAGATCAAGTGCGAGCGATGCTGAGCTGTCTGGAGGGACCAGCTGGAAAGAGATTAGAGAGCGTTCGCAATCAACACGCGCGAGTTGCGAGTGCTCCAAGCGCAATGATGCTATTTTTAAACATTTGACCTCGTGCATTATTGCTCGGTACTTTAAGCGATTCGGAACATTTTTTATGAATCATGATTTTTGCTTCTGCTTCGATAACAGAAGAATAATTCTCATAATGAACGCACAGAAGAATAAGTAGGAAATATAGTTTTAATTGTCGACCATCCAAGGTCACACGTGATTCGTAACGGTTTGCTTTCAAATCTTTGTTGAAAAAACGAAAGCCCCCCGGCTCGCGTCCAACTTGGCAACACTGGAACCGTTCAAGCGTTTGGGAATAATTTGTGTTTCAAACCACGCAAGAAAATGTTTGTTGCACTACACTAAACAAGCAAACGTGCTAGGCGTGTTTATGACCACGCATCGATATATCGAACAAGCGATTCGTGGTTGATTTCAGGATAAAAATTACTTTCTCTAGCATTATTCTAAAATCATTAAACGCAAAAGTGTTAATACTTTAATTACCCTGGTTCCACACCTGACACAGAATGCAGAGAACATTTCTAAATCGATTTAGTACAACTTTAATTATGGCATAAGCACGCCGTTTAAATAGAGAGGTGGCTTTGTAAAATTCATAATAGCGAAGAAAATGAAGATGAACGAAACCTTTAACTGCCTGGTGTAACATTGAATTGTTCAAGCATCTGTAAGAAAACCATCCGAACACACTAGAACAGAGGGTAAACTACAAGTTGCGCTTTTGTAATCTGCAAGTTGCGCGATTAACAACACGGCAAAGCGATCTTACGAACCGTCTCACGTCTCCAGCCTCCAGGGTTATCAGCTGTTCTTAGCACCACAATCACCACCAACACCAGCAATCGATCAGCCCACATCATCGCATTGCTCGTTGTCTTGAAGAAAATAGGACGGAAACATGTAAGTTGTAAATCAGAGAACTTTCTCAAGCATTCTCTGCATGTTTTAGAAGATATTCTAACTGATCTTCGAGATAGATAGTCGTGTACACAGATTGCCATTATCTCACTTGATCGCTTTAGAATATGTAGATAAGGCCAGGGTGAATGAAATTTTTGCAAATCACGCAGCGATAGCGTATAATTGTTTGTTTCGTTGCCCGAGATTAATGTTCTAACAATCTTTTCTTTCAGGGAATCTAAACTGTCTCTCGAGCAAGTAAACGCCCTAGTTCCTGGGAAATTTCACAAAACGTTTGAAAACGTTATAGAATGCTGGCCTGAAGCGGCAATCTTCTGCTCGGCGCTACTTCCCTTCAAGAGCCTCCCAGCGCTGATACACGCATTCGAAAATTACATTGAACGCCTACCGAGCGAATCAAAGTTAAAGATTCTGAGACTGTACCCAGATTTGGCTGGCAAACTGTTGGACAGCAAAGAACTCTCCACGGACTCCTCTATCGAACACAATTCAGCCGGTTTAGACAACTTAGCCGCTGAAGACAAGGCAAAACTCAACGAATATAATGAACGGTAATTAAAGGGTATTTGTCATATTGTTTCTCACAACCAAACATTAACAACTAACTCTTTTTTACAGTTACAAAGCTCAGTTCGGATTTCCATTCATCGTATGTGTCCGAGAAGCTTCAAAGTTCGAAACTATTCTGCGCAGTGTTACCGAGAGAATTAACAACTCTATTGATCAAGAATTGGAAATCGCTGTCGGTGAAGTGAAAAAAATCTGCCGCCTTCGAATTCTCCAGTTAGTTTGTGATGTATAATGATTGTTGATTAACGTTTAAAAATGTCCTGTTCCTGTGCGTCTGCTTTTGGTCGTACAGCATTGATTATTTGCAAATAAAAACGTCATGGTTTTAAAAACAACTTAGTAGCACTTGAATTTCAAAGATATTACAAAATCGTTACAGCATCCAAGTGCACATTGCACGTTGTAAAACGGAACAGGTTGTACGTTCTCTGGTTGTCGCTTTTTGTGCATTTAGTTAGTACAACGAAATGGTAGGCTTTTCATTGCTCTTTCACTAGTTTCTTTCTCCAGCAAAGGAATCTATTGTCTTCATTTTAGAAATCACCTTATCGCAGAATTAGCCGGCGAGATGGCTATCGTTCTCGCCACCAAAGCCGTGATAGTCGACGATCTCGGAGCGTTGACCGTTACGGCCGTCGTCATCGTAGTCGTCGCAGCCGCACCCGTAGCCGTAGCCGTAGCCGTAGCCGTAGCTACTCACCTAATTTTCGCCACCGGTCGTATTCGCGCTCACCGGATCGGGGTCGTTCCAGGCACCGGAAGTTATCACCGGAGCGCCGATCCAAAATACGCGTGGATTCACCAGAACCAAGCCGATGCTTGGGCGTGTTCGGACTAAGCGTGTACACCACGGAACCGTACTTGATAGATATTTTTTGTCCATTTGGAACGATCGAGAAAGCAATCGTGGTGTACGATGCCAAGACAAGACTTTCGCGTGGTTTTGGATTTGTGTACTTTAAAAACGTGTCCGAAGCTGCTCAAGCTCGAATGCAATGCAATGGATTGCAAATGCACGGTCGACGAATCAGGGTGGACTTTTCTATAACCGATCGGCCCCATTCACCAACTCCAGGCGTTTACATGGGAAATGCGCCGAACCGTCTTGATGATAGGTAAGTAATTATCGGCTTTCAGTCTCCGTAGCTTAGTATAACTAATATGTATAACTAATAACTTAGTATAACTAATAAGTTTTCTAATTCTTTTCGCGTGTAAATCTCCTAGTGCTCGACATCGTGGATCGTATTCAAGATCTCGTTCATCATCCAGCAACCGTTAGTGCAAGGAAAGCGAATATCTGAAACGTAAGTCGAAAACATTACACTCCAGATTAAGGAAGATTGAAGCATAGCAAGCAAACAATCAATAGTTAACAAAACAGAAAAGTAGAAAAATTATCCGTTTTTCGCAACAGAAAAACGTGAAATTTAATGAAATAAGTTGTAGAATTGAAAAGTGAAACACAGGTTGGCCTAATGTATAATCCAAACAGTTTTGGTTGCAACGTACTATCATTTCTTCGAATTGATTTTACCTTTCTAATTAAATTTTTCATTTTTTTACTTCTAGATTTCATTAGAATCGTAAGTTGATACGTTCTAGACGATTCATTGATCCATTATCATAACGGGAAATTTGCATCCCTTGTAATTTCGTTCCGAATTAATGCCTCCTGTGTTGTAACAACCTATTCATTGCTGTGAAGTATCTCTTAATAAAATATATCTATAAAATTGAAATTGGGCACATAGTTAGAAAATATGTTCAAAACAGATTATTCAATAATAATGATTTATCAATGTATCGATGTGGTTTCAAATGCTGGACTTCATTGAATACGATCTGTGTGTTCGGAACGTTATCTATATAGATAACGTCACACTTGCTATTTATGGCTTTCCATTCTCCGCTCTTGCTGATAGACGAAATTATCACTGTATGTTTTTTATCAATTGCCATGCAATCCGTAACATGCTACCATTCGTAACTTATCATCAGTACTATTTAAACAAAAAGTGTGTCAACGATGCTTCAAACTAATGTTGAATGTTACACTGGCGCAAGAATATGCAACGAACTGCCGCCATTTCATGAGTCTGATGCAATTTGCAACTCTATTGTGCCGGTCCAAAGCATTTTTTCCAACAATTTGAAACATGTTTCATTAATTTTATTGAACAAATTAACAAGTTTCAACGATACATGGTACAAGCTGCACTTGGCAGTCGCATGAATGGCCACATTCAAAATATTAACAATTCACATCACCCTTCGAACAGAAAAGATAAACATCGACTTAAAAGGAATTATCCTAACCAGAATCGCCTGTTGCTGAAACGCTCGTTTGCTAACGCCGTGAAATTGTCACGAACCGCCTCAAAAGAGAGAAAGGATGGCATGGCGCGCATAACAAACCCATACCGGTTGAAGGAGATATGCTTCTAGAAGAAGAAGACATTGGTTTAAAAAAATGTCTCAGAACGTCGGGGGGAAGCGCGCGTACCACATTATTCTGGGTGTGTGCTGGCCCAACAAAACTCGGAGCGGGAGCGTCTGCGAACGAGTATGCGTGTTGGTGGCAAAGCATGTTCCCAAACTCGTTTTTACCGCGTGCGCCGTCGTCACTCTTTTGTCGGACGCCGGAGAAATCGGATCGGAAAACTCGCGGCCCGATGTGCGCGTGTGTTCCGGAGTAGTGAAACGAAACGCAACATTAACCCTTTCAACCCGGGTCGGGACCTGGAAGAAGGTGTCTTTACCTGTGCTGTGTCACGACGTGCTGAAGACCGTTTTGTGTAGAGTGAAGTGAACCGCCATTCGACGCCAAAATGGGAGATCAAGCCGTGCCGATTAAGGGCAACGTTTTGGGATGTAAGTTAGATGGGATTGTTGTACAGCTGTACCAAGAAGTGTATGGCTTATCGAACCAGTAGTACAGCAGACGATGGATGCTGAAACATAGGAACCATATGTTGCGCTCTCAGCATCATGTATGGGAGTGTCAACCCCGCACAACGTAGAAGGCTGTGTTTCGTGTCCGATATCACCTAGCAGTCACAGCCACCGAACCCAAATTTCCCTAGAGGCCAATACTCCTTTAAGCAAGCGACCGATGTGTAGGGTTGTCCTGGGTTTGCGTAGGAGTAGCAAGACACTTCTCAACCCACGACACGACATACTTGCGGTCGGAGGGACAGCCAAGCAGACGTTTGGTTCCTTTTCTTTTCTTATCCCACCCGCACGATTCACCGTAATCTCCTGTCCCGTGTTCTTGCGTCTTTCGTCGATGCGCTTGGTGCGTTCCGATTTTCATCGAACTAAATTTAAACCCCGGCGTGGAAGCGGATGGCGTTGGGCCGCTCCGGTCGTTCTGGCATGTTGGTGCAGGCAAAGCAGCTGTAGCTGTTTTGTTTTCATATGAAAGAATTTATCGGCCACGCAATCGAGGCCAGGATACCTCATCACAGGATGAAACCGATTCTCAGCTAAGGCATCCAGACGCACAAGAAGAGTCAATGACACTTCTTCTTTCGCCCCATCATGCACGTGTCGCAGAAACGCTGCTGCGTAAGGGTACGCATTCCTTATTCCAAACCTTCCCCATTCGAATGTAGGTTGTGTCTCGCTCTGTGAATGGAACTGAGGGAAGACAAGGGGATTAAAACACATTTCTAACTTCAGTACTGCGTGTTAATCCGGTTCTGTGCCCGGTTGCTAATAGACAATTGTCTCCGCAACTATTTGCAGCACCAAACTTCGCCAAATTGGATGCGAGCGATTGAGAGATTACTTTGTTTTCTTATCATGGATTTCATTCATACAGACACAAAAAAAACAAGACCCTAGTCAAAACAGCCCGAATAAATAAACCGCGCGTTAGGAATGCCTCAGTGCGAGATGTGATCTTCGGCAGATGTCTTGAAAGAGCAGGCATGTGGGGGGAGGAATCGTGTATTATTGTGACATCATTACTGCTCGGAGTGTTCGAAGTCATTAATCGTGACCATAGAACGAGTAGCGTGTGTGAAGCGCCTAATGGATGTATTTACATTATTATGAAAGTTGAATTTATAAATAAGCTTAAGAAGGGATAACAGAAATCTTGGGATAAAATTAGCTCTTAATGATTGTATCCCGACAGGAAACATTATTGAAGGATTATTGATAGCATTATCCTTAAGCGAGATAGCCCCTCAAACAGTTTGCGTTTATATCTGATGTAATTCGCTATCCTCGTGAAGTCACATCGAAACGTAACCTGCTGACGAGGCTACACACATATATTTGATTTTTTTAGTAATTTTTCCATCGCTCCTGCCTTGCTTCGCAAACGATCAGAAAGGTCGGCTAGAGGACACACAGGACGCCGGGCCGGCACCGGGTATCTCCGACGACGCTGGCGCGAAAGCGCATTCGCGGATTCATGCGACGAACACGGCCGATTTTCTCCGATCTCAGCAGCTGAGCGGTTCGCTCCCGTGACCACAACAACAAGTGGAAAAGCCAGCTGCGAATGAAAACGAACCCGTCGATGATGAGCGAGAAAACACTAGGCCACGTGTGTTTGCATGCTAGCGTTTTTATCGAAGTAAGCGCGGGAAATGCTTTCAAACCATGCCGCATGTCGGTCGGAGACATGGACACACGGATTGAGGACAGCCTGATTTACGATGGGAATTATTGTCATCTATTGTTCCGTCCGAGCATAGGAAGGTGTTTGGATTGCTGTTGCGATTCGACCTGTTCGTCGAATGAATGCGTGCTCATCTCTTCTGTGGTGCATTTTATGCTCTGTTACGTGTACGCTTTGTCTGTGTCGGAAGTCGGCTGCTCGGTCTGCTTACAGCGGCCACTCCCTAAAGTTTCCATCCGTGAAAACGAAGACGATAGGGAAATGCCTTAAACGACGCTTCCATCCTGTGTGGCTGCCAATTTCGAATTCGTCAACACCCGGCTACCGTTTCATGACCGATAGGAATGAATAGGGTATAACAACAGCGCAAGAAGGGGAACCAGTGTTTGGCCGGATATGCATCGGAGATGCAGTAAGCCTCTCGAACCATCTCACTCCTCGTGGTTCCGGATCGCTACCTCACAATCCAGCGTGGACGAGGGTGTTCCATTGTTTTGTAGGACGTTCTCAAAGTGTGACTGATTTGCATTGGCGATACGCAATCGGGACAATCGGGAGGGAACCACATCGGTGTATGGGACTCCGGGTCTGATAGGGTTTGGACAGAAGCATTTAATTGCGTTTTTGTTTGTCTCGCGGACGCATATCGCGCGGCAATGATTTCGACAGCACGATTCCAAAACGAAACGACTTTCTGCTTGTGTGTTCTGTTTACTGATGCCCTCCCCCTCCTATCTTTTTCACAGCCCTCATCCCTGCTCGCTACATCCTGGCCGTGCTCGGCTCCATTGCCATGGCCATCATCTATGGTTTGAAAGTGAATCTGAGCGTGGCGATGGTCGCGATGTTAAACCATTCGGCCCTTGCACATCACAGTGTGGCCCATGAGATGAAGCAGGAAAATGCCAACGCCGAACCCGTCTGCCAGGGTTCGGGCAATTCAACCGAAGCCGTTGAGGTAAGTCAGTTTCCTTTTTATATAAAACCAAAAAACTTATAATTTACATTTCCTAATACAATGTGTTGCTAAACATTCGGAGTAATTCACTTTCGATTGAATCACAGTTAGCTATGAGTACGATACAATCATTTCCGTTATAGCCTTCATCCTCGTTCTCATTCGATAAGATACAATATGAAACATATGTTGCTGAATATTTAACAACTTCAAATTGATTTGAATCGCAAGCTGTACGCAGTTGTATGTATTTAATGCAACTTCCAAAAATCTTCCACAAACACCAAGCGGACTCAAATGCCGGCAACGTGATAAGGAACGCCTACTGTGCCTCGGGACATGTGTTGACAATTTGCCAAAAATAATCAATTTACAACCTGATAGCGAAGCGAGACCGTCGTTGCGCTCATGAGGGCATCACTCGCTCTACATGGCAACATGAGCCATCTCCTCGATGGGAGAGGATGTGCGTGGCCAATTTGTTGGGCGTCGCATTTCAATTAAGCCTCCGGCGCCAAATTATGACCCGGAGTGCCGAAGGTCAGGGTTGGCTAAACGAATGTCGGAACGCCGAACGTTGACTGCGAATCCACAGAGGTTCCGGCGAGCCGTCTGTTGGTCATTCACCGAGAGGAAAGGTACTTGGATTGAATTCTTGTGGTACCGTGATGATCGCGCGTTTCAATTAACCATCATCACCACTTGAGAATTGGTGGTGATGATGATTCCCCCTTGGTATGCAGTATGATCAGTTTGCGTTCCACTTCTCAATTGCTTTCACTTTCGTTGGTCAATGAGGTTTGCAGATCGCCAGCATTAATAAGCGTTTGCATTATTTAGTACGTTTACGTATCAAACAATCGTCTGATCTATACTTATTGGTTCTGTTTCCTGTGTTTCTCTGATTGTAGGATGGTCCCTTTGATTGGAGTGAGCCGGTGCAGGGTATCATCTTGAGCTGCTACTTCTGGGGATACCTCGTGTCCCAGATCCCCGGTGCTCGAGTCGCCGAATCGTTCTCAGCGCGTTGGGTGATGTTCTTCTCGGTGCTGATCAACGTTGTCTGCACGCTGCTGACCCCGGTGGCCGCCAAGATGCACTACATTGCTATGATTGTGATGCGTATCGGCGAGGGTATCGGTGGTGGAGTCACGTTTCCCGCTATGCACGTTATGCTCGCGTCCTGGGCTCCACCGAACGAGCGGAGTGTCATGTCGGCAATTGTGTACGCCGGAACCGCACTCGGTACGGTCATTTCCATGCTGATGGCAGGAGTTTTGGCCGGAACATTGGGCTGGGAGTCCGTGTTCTACGTGATGGGTGGTCTCAGTTGTTTGTGGATGGTACTGTGGTTGTGGTTGGTACAGGACACTCCTACCAAGCAAGCATTGATGAGCCAAGAAGAACGTGATCTCATTACGTCCTCACTCGGTACTAGCTCGTCCGGTGGTCACAGTGAATCGAAACCACCGGTACCGTGGCGTAAAGTGTTTACCTCGGCTCCCTTCTACGGCATTCTGATTGCGCACATATGCAACAACTGGGGTTGGTACATGCTGCTGATCGAGCTTCCGTTCTACATGAAGCAGGTGCTGCAGTTCAACATCAAGGAAAACGCAGTCGTCACGGCCATTCCCTTCCTGACAATGTGGTTCTTCAGTATGGCCCTCAGTAAGACGCTGGATGCTTTGCGAAGCCGAGGCAAGATCACGACAACGATCGCCCGCAAAACTGCTACCTTTATTGCCTCTGCCGTTCCCATGTTGTGCCTGTTGGCACTGTGTTACATTGGTTGCCAGCGTGGTCTGGCCGTGTCGCTGATGACGATCGGCATAACGGCAATCGGTGGTATGTTCTGTGGTTTGCTTTCGAATCATATCGATATCGCTCCCAACTATGCCGGCACTCTAATGGCCATCACGAACAGTGCCGCTACACTCTCGGGCATCATTGTACCGATCTTTGTCGGACAGATCACTCACGGAAATGTAAGAAAATTCATAGTCAAATCCGGCTGCTGAGGGATATGCATTTATACATGGGGACATATATTTATAATCTCTTTCTCTCGATAGCAAACGATTGGCGCCTGGCGTGTGATCTTCTACGTGACGATCGTCCTGTACGTGGTGGAGATCATTGCTTACCTGCTGCTGGCGTCCGGTGAGGAGCAACCGTGGAACAAAGGTGACAAACCGCCTGCTTCCGTCGAGGCTGCCGAAGCCGAAGCGACTCCGCTGAACCAGAAGGAATCGAAACAAAACTATAACGCTCAGGACCAATAAAAGGGAGACGCTTTCCTGTCATGACGATGGTGTACCGGGCATTGCTGGTACACACTCTCTACTTAACTTACCTACCAAAACCAGTGGTACTTATGCGTTTAGTGTTAACTTTAGTTTATAGACTATCGAAAAGGGGAAAATTATCTTTTGAAGCAGACGAGAGCAGATGGGGAAATTGAGTAGATCCTCCGAAACAAATCAAACACATCTATTATATCATTCTATTAATCCACAAGCAATGGAGAGCCGATGCTGGACGACGAGAAATAGACAGACAGACCAGACGCACTCCTCACTAGAGTAGACAGTGTTTGCTTATCTAAAAAAGGTGCGTTTATTTTAATGATAAAAACCGATAGAAACCACACCGTTTCTCGACTCTACCTGCCACCACACTGCTGCTGTGCTGTTTGGCTTTTACTGCCTGCCTCGTTACTCGGAACCTCCAATTAGACTGCAATGTAAATGCTCTAAATACTGCTTATGAATAAAGGACACGTCTATTCATAGCGCGAAACTCTATGTACCGAGCGGATCAGCGTATGGAATGTGGTAAACGAAATGGAAATAAAGATGAGCACGATGAAGTTACTTATAAGCAATGTTTTATTTAAATCTTAATCTTTAACACATCATACGATGTTGAGTTCATGCTGCAGGTTGCTGTCCTTGTATTTTGGCCGTTTCTGCCTTAAACTTGGCTATTGTTTCTCTAGCAAGTTTGAGTTTGTCTTTTAACTGCGCTATTTCCGCCATTACTTTTACCTTGGTTTCGTTTATGTTTTCCAACGCTTGCACTTTTTTCTCCTCAACTGCAAAGGGAAGAGACAGCATTGTTTTATTCATTCCGATATGGCGGCTTTTCTGAGACTTACAATCTGTATCATGCTTCCAGACACCGGCTGTAACAGGTTGCACGTTGGTGAGAAGTTGCTGCATCAGTTGTGTTGGCTCCTGGAACACAATTTCCTCGTACTGTTCCGACACAAGCCCCTTTTTGCCTTCAATCTGCGTGGACACCTCACCGTCAAGGATAGGTGACTGGAACAGCTTCAATATGTGGTACATCGTGACCGGCCGTTCGGTTGGATCGTGAAAGTAGATCTTGATGACGATTTCAAATTCGCCCCAACCTGTTTCCGTCACCTCGTACGGTGGCTTCGAAATGATGCGGTTCGCGTTGGCATAGCTCTCGTGCAGCTTAAAGTGGATCTTCTTCACGTACGTCTGCATGTCCTCGTTGTGGTAGGGTTTCACGTAAACGGTCCACTGATGCGTGTGGCCATCCTCTTCCCGCTTCTTTCCGAACGACCGGGCCACATTTCCGTAGATGAGCGGCTTCACAATAGTTAAACCCTGCGAGGAACGTGCCGGAATATCAGTATGCAACTTTACCATGTCGGGCCAAGACCAACTACCTTTACTCGACCCCCGGAATCGGGTCCAAAATCGGTGGAAATGTTCATAATTATTACGTTAAAAGGTCGACGGAATTCACTTTTACTTCAATTTTTAGTTTTTTTTGCCTAAATTTTTGTTTACAAATAAACGGCCGGCTGTCTTTTTTGGGCAAGAAAATTATTTGCCGGGTAATGAATTCAAGTGAACGAAGCAGTTTTCAAATGTTGGATTTAACCGTTGTGTCCAATTTCTGGTTCAAGCCTAATTTGGTAGTAATTTGCAGAATTAACGTCGAATTAGTTTTAGAAGTAGTCGAAGTAGAAATTCCATTTATCATTTCAACATAGAAGAACGCTACCGACCATTGCTAGTAACAGTTGCACTTATCTAAACAACGAGTCGCACTATCGATCGAACAAAAAGTCTACCTAGCAAAGGGCGGGGGTATTAAATTTTTAAAATATCCTTATGCTCCGCACTCGGACCGTAAACCAACTTGAGGATGGATGTCGTCATATAACGATTATTCCTAGCGGTGATTACACAGATTGGATTATGATTGTTCTACTGTTCCCGCGCACATGCGAACACTCGTGCCTCCCTCAAAATCGATTGCTAGTCCGTTGCCGTTGCCGCATGATTCGGCATCGCATGGCGTGTCGCGCAGTTCAGTTTCATTTATCGAACGAGTAACACACAATCACCCCGTTTGTTCACGGCGATCGTCTGTGATCATCCACGTACGCGGCGGGTTCTATATCGAGAACAGGTGAACATACGTGTGCGTATAACGACGACGACGGTGACACCAGCACCCGCGCGAAGTAGATTTATCAGCCGCAACGGGAAATAGGAGTGCTTGTGTGGGAGGGAGTAGGTTCCCCATTCGTCCGATAAGAACTGTCGCAGCTCTTTTCCTTTCATTTAGCATCAGAAAGTTGGCGAAGGGTTACGCAGCAGGCGTCGTTGAGTGAATCGAATTTCAAACAAGCGAGCCCCATTAACGCGAAGAGGCAAGTGACTAATGGCGTGTTCGCTTGTAGATGGTTTAATAAGTGGTTTGCGAATGAATTTCAATGGATGAGCCGCTCCAGTACAGTGTTCCGTCTTCTAGGTGCAACTGCTTGGCCACGTTGCATTACGAGATCTCTCACCTTATACTCACGCGGCCCTATGCAAGCCTAACGCGAGTGTGAAAATCACCATCGAGATCAATTTACGAGTGTTACGACATGCTGGTGCTTTTCTCCATTCACCTACATTGACGTATTGATCGAAAATGATCTCCCTCTCCCCCGAAAAAAGGCTGCAGCATAACTCGTTTCTGTAGCGAAACTCCAACGAAACTCCATCTCATTTCACTTGGTACCGGGTGGTTGTCTCTCAGTCGGTGACCCTGAAACGAGCGAAACCAGTTGGTGGTCCGATCCTCGAGAAGAACTGCAGCAACGAGATCGAAAGTTGCTCCAGCAAGAAGAACGACCCCAGTGAATTCAAATATATTATTGTTTCGCGTGATTGACCGAACACTTGAGGTAGAGTTCGGGGAGGTCTAGAGGCCGCCTATTTGCGTAAAGGTGCTAATTATTTTATTGGTTCGTGCCGTGTTGTGTGTGTGACGGGGGGAATCGGAAAGACATGCAAGACATGCTGACCAAGGCTCCCGATACTTTCGCACACAGTGACCAGCTCGAGACCGACCTTTCCTCGTTCGTGCAAATCTGGAATTCATAAAATAGCCATACGATAAGCACGGGCTGATATCTTATCTACTCACTCCGTGGATTGCGCTCACGGTCCGTTGTTGGCGTGTTTTGTATGATTTTGCAATTAACTATGGCGCGGTAGTCCTCGACAAACGTTGTACTAAATGATACTCGGCATCATCCTTCCATCAGTACTTTAATTGATGACGAATGTGTTAGCTGTTTAGGGCAAGGGCAAGGGCAAGGGATGCCAATTGTCGGTGCTGCCATCCGAGTGATCCGATTGATAGTTTTCTATTCTAGACTTTATATTTTTTCTTTCTTTATCGCCAGATCGCCAACAAAAGCATCCAAAATGGCTCTCTCGACCAGCGCAAATTTTATAAAATACTTACTCTTTCTCTTCAACTTCTTCTTTGTGGTAAGCATCTGATATCCTGCGGAGATCGAGCAGCGTTCATATCGTTCTGACGAGCCCCTTTTCTTTTTCATTCGTAACAGATCACGGGCGTTATCATTATGTCGGTTGGTCTAACCGTGCAAGGAGCATACCATGGTTTTCGGGATATTCTAGATGCCAAGTTCTTCAGCATTCCCACCTTCCTGGTGGTGATCGGTTCGTTCATCTTCGTCATCGCCTTCTTTGGTTGCTGTGGGGCGTACAAGGAAAACTACTGCATGACACTGACGGTATGATCGATGGCCAGGGGGGTTGCACATGGTATTTGTTAATTTAATTGATCTTTTTTTTCTTTCACTATTTGTAGTTCTCGATCCTACTGATTCTGATCTTTATCCTTGAACTGGCGGCTGGCATCAGCGGATATGTGCTACGCAATGACACACGTGAGCTTGTTACCAACGCACTCAACGGTTCGATGACGCAGTATGGTGATCCAAACCATGGCGATATTACGCTGATTTGGGATGAGATACAAGTGGATGTAGGTATTCGAGGAAGACGGAGCAATATCTGTTCACCTTGCAGGAGATTCATGGGTTGCATCTCATTCTAGTTCGATTGCTGTGGTGTGGAAAATAGTACAGACTGGGCACGTGCAAACCCAAAAATGTTTAACCAAACATACATCCCGATGACCTGTTGCCGTCCACAGACTGGTGCTGTCGGAATGGTATCTTGTCCGGATAGGGAAGAAAATACATTGAGGAAGACCGGTTGTGTGCATTCGTTCGGTGACTTTGTCAAGGCTCACGCAGTAAGCCTAGGCGCGGCTGGTATCGCTCTCGCAGTCATTCAGGTTCGTTATTTATCACTCGATTTAACCAACACTTGGTAACGTGTATATCCTACATCTCTTTTACAGTTCTTTGGAATAATGTTTGCTTGCTATTTGGCCAAGCAAATCAAACTACAGAGACTAGGTGTGACAAGCTATTGATGTGCGACTTGATCTGTGAAGTCGGTCGCTACTGTGGAGGTATTTACCATCATCCTTAGCAGGCGTAGCTGTGTAACTTAGTCACGATAAAGAACAATAAAAGCTTCAATTACACCTTATTTACTGCCATCCAACTGAGTCCACTGCGGTGCGATTTGGGTTTCCGTTGGACAACAAGCGCCCGTCCGAGCCGATGGTGTCCGTTTTATTGTTAACAACACGTTCACATCAAACTACACAATTTCAACCACCGTTCAGGTGTCTAGTTCATCAGCTTAATGTCGGCACGCTTGGCCATGCTCTTGTAATCGGTATGCACATAGAACTCTTGGAAGGTAGGTTCGACCAGCTTGTCTTTCGGCAGGGTTTTGAACACTGGTTCGCCGTACCAAGTTCCGACCTACAAGTAAACACGATTGTATCCAGTGTGTGCTCTCACAAACTCTCGCTCGATCCTTACCTCCCAGCCCTCGACGTTTTTCATCAGATCCGCCTCCTCGTCGCGGTTTCGTCGCAGCTGCTTCAGGTATTCGCGATCCCGCTCGGCTAACAGCAGCGGATAGATGACGTTACGCGCCGATCGCATCTCGATCTCATTCCGGTGGTTCTCCTTCACGTTCAGCCAGTACAGGTACAATCCGACGGTCGAGATTCCAGCGTATCCGGCGATCATTTGCCATCCTGCGGATCAAGGTGGGTTTTCCGTAGTCCTGCGTCCTGTGACATAACAGCCGCCTCCGTACTTACCGCGGAAGTAAGTTTTCGCCGGAACCCGCGCGAACGGGATGTTCTGGTAGCCGCCCTTTGGCGGCAGATCCTGCAGCTTGGCAGGGCTGCTGCTCATGGTTGCGGGGAAATGTTGTTTTCCCGGAAAATTGGAAATTCCCGGTCCTTGACCAGCAGCGATTTTCGGATTTTTATTTTGTAATTTTCGTAGACCTTTTCTTCGTGCCTCAGCCGAAGTTTGACGTTTCAAACCCGAAGCGATTGACCTTTTTTGGTGTCTGGCGCCTGGTTACGGCCAACTGGGAATTTTAGCGAAATTTTTAAAAAAGTATTTTTTCTCTTCGGCATAGGCACACATTTTTAACCATTTTATTTGGCTATTTTCCGTGTTAATAAATAGCGGACGACACTAATTTATAAATTATGAATTCTGCTATAACTATTTCCTTTATTGAAAGCAGACGAAGGCGTTATGGCCTCGACTAAATTGTTTCTTCTAAAACGTGTGCAATTTTCGGTTGCTAGCAAAGTTGGCAGAGCGAGCGAGCTTATGATATCAGCTCGCTTTGCTGCAGCGTTGACTAATACTTCGTTATCTGCTTATCACTTGCCGGAGATAAGAATTGCAGCAGGAACACCTTTTACGGAGGCTCATAGAAAACTTATTTTACTGCTGCTTATTCCCACTTCCCGAATATTCCCGCTACACTGCACCACTGGCCCCATCTTGGACGACGTGCATTTTGGAATTTTTTAAAGTGTTTTTTCTCTTCGGAAATTATTAAAAAAGTGTTTTTTCTCTTCGGCATAGGCACACATTTTTAACCATTTTATTTGGCTATTTTCCGTGTTAATAAATAGCGGACGACACTAATTTATAAATTATGAATTCTGCTATAACTATTTCCTTTATTGAAAGCAGACGAAGGCGTTATGGCCTCGACTAAATTGTTTCTTCTAGAACGTGTGCAATTTTCGGTTGCTAGCAAAGTTGGCAGAGCGAGCGAGCTTATGATATCAGCTCGCTTTGCTGCAGCGTTGACTAATACTTCGTTATCTGCTTATCACTTGCCGGAGATAAGAATTGCAGCAGGAACACCTTTTACGGAGGCTCATAGAAAACTTATTTTACTGCTGCTTATTCCCACTTCCCGAATATTCCCGCTACACTGCACCACTGGCCCCATCTTGGACGACGTGCATTTTGGAATAACCGAAAGCATTCTGCTGGTCAATCTGTTTCTTCTCCTGACTGCCCGGGAGTTGTCTTAGCTTGCGCAACAGGAAGATTGTAAAAATCGCCGCAAAAAGCTGAAAAACAAAGACGCCATTTACTGTAATGGAAGCCCCAAATTTGTTTGGAAATGTGGTACATACCTGCAGTGTTACTGCTCCGAGCGTATTCACTAAAACGGTTTTCCCGTTCTCATAGAAAATGCTGTATAATTTAGTGTGGCATCCAGATTGAAACAATGTGCAGCCTTTATTGTCGAATGGATCACAGCACGATAATGGAACTTGCTGAACCACCAGCTCCATATCGTACGGTGTGAACTCATCCGAAGGCAGTGCTCTTAGCCAGTCGGTGTAGTTGTTAACGCCACAGCACTGCATCTGCATTTGTAGCATATCCATGTAAGGCTGCAAGGATACGTCCACGGGATACATGTTTACCGATAACCACAGGTTTGCCTCCATATCCTTTTCGATCTGATGGCGCTGGGAGTAACCGAAATAAACAGCTGAGGCCTCCATAAGGGAAAAGACCAACAACAGGCTGCAGAACTGGAAAGAAACATTACGAGCTCATTCTAAACTGTTCCTATAGGATGCTCCATTCGTTTCAGGTACCGTGTACAGGGTCGGAAGACTGTCTCTCAAAGTTCCAATGAATCCCACAAGAGCTAACAGCAAGGCAAGTGCAGCCACTAGCACCAGGAACAGAATCAATCGATACACTCGTGGTTCCATAAATACGTTAAGCGTTTCGTACTGTATCATACTGACACTGCTCATCGTAATCAGCACTATGCCCAGATACTGAAAACCAAAAAGTGGTCCAGATTAGTAGGTTTTTCTCAAATCAAAGGTTCCAAATTGAAGCCCAAAGACTTTGTACTTACACAAAGAAACGTGCAGGTGATGCAGAGGAAAATTTTGATCCATTTTTTGGAAAATCCGTCGATTTTTTCAGTCATTGTGTCTCGAACTCGAGGTAGTCACTGCGGTATTGCGATCACGAGTGAATGTTATCATCACCGTTGAACGCTGCTAACACGCGTCTAGGTGTGCCCCAATCGCTGATAACGTGAACCCACCGCATCACCACCGACGGCCTCTCTAGCAAACAACAAACCATTTGTTTGTCAAGTCTGGTTTTGTAATCTTAGTTTAAGTTACGCTTCATTTTGCTAGTGCTCGTGCACGATTCAATAACTGTGATCGTTGAGTTCAATACTTACTTAAGGACAGTGCGCTATAAAACAACGTTGGTGCAACGTAACGGAACCTTGTGACGATTTCCGTGATCCTGAAGATTTTCTCAAATAAAAAATATCTGTTGAGAAAGCGACGAATAGCGACAATTTCACTTTTAACAAAACTTTTACCAAAGCAGACACTCGTTCCAGCAATAACGGTCAGTTTTCAAATTTTAACAATTACGGCAGCACACACACACACACATACACGCGATTTTTGGCGGGATAGCGTGATCACAACAAAACCATTTTTGTGCGGCGTCGGTGGTCGAAGAAATTATCCTGATTTTAGCTTTAAATAGTGTGTTTGTTCCTCAAAATGCCTCCTAATCTTGTGGCCGCTATCATCGAGCTAGGGCAGAAGCGCAAAAATGATGAACTCAAGGAACTTTTGGAGAAAACTAAATCAAAATACGTACGTATCCGCGATCGTGATCGCCTCGCCTCGATGTATTAGCATTTTTTTTGGTTTTTTGTTTGCAGCTCATCGATCTGGTTGTTTCGAACCTGCAATCGATCGACGGACAAACGCTCTGGCACTATACCCTGCTTGGTCTGGGGTATTCGGATGCGTGTCGAGAAAAGCGGTTTGAGTTGATTATGGCCGTGTTACGGCACACGAACGTGGTCGAGCTTTCGACGAAGCAAATGTTTGATCTAATAGCCCGGCTGTTGACGGATCTGCCGACGTTTTCCTCCGAGCAGCTGGTGGAGATGTGCGAGCTGTGCATCGAATCGATACGGGTTGGCGATCCGAAATGCTTGAGCTGGAAGCATCTGTTGCCGCAGACACTGGCGCAGCTCAACGACAGTGTCGGCAGGTTCAATGCAAACGGGATGCTGCTGACCGGAACCGATTATCGCATCAAGGTGCTCGGTGAGCTATTCAAGATGAAGCTGCTCCCGGCGATACTGACACCGCTGTGTGCTATGTTCCGTGATTTCAACCTATCCCGGGAGGAAACGGCCACTTTTGTGACCAAAATATCGGACAGTATCAAGCAAATCGAACCACTGGAGCTACCTCCGTTGGCGTTTCAGTTGTTTCGCGTATGCTTGAAGAATCCAGGCCAGCTTATTGTGCCACTGATGGCATTGCAGAAGTATTTCCATAAAAATTATTACAAAAAAGTACTCTCTAACGCGAACAGCGATACGACCGATTTTGACAGCATCGGTGAGTGGATGTTAGAAAACCAGCAACACGATAAGAATGCAACTCAAGCTTCCTCTTCTCGAACAGATCGTTACTCCGACACTGAGATCCGCGAAGCGGAAGAAACCATCCTGTATCATCTCTCCAATGTGACTGAGTTTCGCCTCGACGAGACGCAAACGGTGGCCATGTTCAAGCCGTTTCAGAATAACCCGGAAAAGCTGCTAACTCCCTTCCTGGTCGGCGCACTGTTGGCAATGAGTCGCATCAATCGATTGCCCGACACAACTGATGTCGTATCATCTCCAATAATGGCCTTTCTGATCAAACTAATTGCTCTGAGTGAGAAGGAACGTGAAATGTGCAATCAATCGGCCTGGTTCCGGGGACGTGTCGACTCATCGATAGGGTCACGCGTTGATCAGCTGTTTACGGTGCTCACGGAAAACAGCCAGGAAGGCAAAGAGGTCGTTACACCGGGTATTATACATTTTGCGTTCGCGCTTCTACTGGCGAAAAAGCAGCCAAAACTGCACGGGATTGCGATCCAGTTTTTCCAGATCTTCCTCAAGCGCAGGTTCATCTTCGGTAGCGGTATCATCGCGAAGCTGAAAAAGTTTCTATTTGCCGATCTGGAAGAAACTCAGTTCAACCTATGTCTTACGACGCTTAGCTTGACTAACACGCTCACGGTATCCGAGTCCAGCGCAACGATTCAGTTTATTATGGAGTACTTACTGCTGGTACGATCGAGCATTCAAATGCGGACCTAGGTTTTGCTGGCAACTAATGTTTCATGCCGCTTACTTTGCCTCATTAGATAGACGGTACGTACGCTATGCGGTTCATGGCGTTCCTGTTTCCGCTTTTAAGACTTTCCCACACCATTCGGGATCGCTTCATCGAGGTACTGCGTAAGGCTATGTACAATAGGTAAGTGGCTAACGGCTTTGATTTCTTCCAGTTAATCTAGATATTCCTTCATATTTGCAGTGAATCCTGCACACGCATAATGGGAGTTTTTGGATTCTGTTCACTACTGAAGCAACTTAAAAACAATAATGCACGCCGCTCGATCATGGGACCTGCAGGTGGCAATTACACACAGTTATCTATCTCTGGAATGTCGCTTCTATCGCAGGCAGCCTACGGTTCGGCCAGCAATCCCAACCTGCACTTCGATATGCTTACCCTTGAGGTTTTGGGAATATTGAGAAAGTACGATTTAGATGATGTAGATCGCTGTTTCTTGGCTAATTAGATGGTTGTGTCCTGTCCGTAGATGTCTGACGCAAACGGTCGAGGTGCGCATGATGTTATACGAGGCGCTGGGACGGGCAGTTGATTTCAACACGATGCTTCTACCACATGTCCTGCAGTTCATAGATTGGCATTTTGAAAGTTACTTCAATGAAAATACGGACGATAAGCTGAGCATCGCGTTCGATAAGTGTGTCCGGTACCGCAACGATATCGAGCACGAAGATCAACCCGATCTTCTGCGTCCAATCGTTGTGTACGATAATGTGGGACGGTTGACGGCGTTTATGGTACACTGCGTAGTGCTCTGTGATCATCATAATATCCTGCACGATACGAACGCCGTCAAAAAGACGCTTCAGCTAATTGTCGATCGTGTGGATAGCATCACGTTCGATGAGCTGGGTATTGTGAGTGATGCTGAAGGCCTATTTTGTTGGACATGTCGTGGCTCAACCGCCCTGTGAATATCATTTCAGATGGGCTCGTTGGACACGAGGGCAGTAGAAATTGCTAGCCAGTATTTGAACGTGATCGAAGCTGCGATGGCATATTCCGCTTGGAAAATGAAGCCCGATAATGGATTGTCGAGGGATCTGCTACGACTATTTAAACATCATCAACAATGTGTCGAGAAATTTAAGGTACATCAACACGATCCTTAGCACAACCCAGGCTAACCGCATTAATTTACAGAAGTTGGAACCTAAAAAAGGCAACAAAAAGCACATGATTGACATGATGAATGTCTCTGGTTACTATGGGTCTTCTGCAAAGCATGGAATATCGCTTAAACTAGAAAACATCTGGGACATCGCGACGGTTGAGAGGATGCTACGCATTATGTTCGAGTGAGTGCACTGGAAATATTCAAACGTTCAAAAGAAAACTTATGCTCGATTCCTTATCACTCCAGCATCTCGATAAACTACGCCAGGGAAGAGGATCTGAAAACGCTACGCTCCAATAGAGACTTTCAACAGTATATTCTAAAAACTGCTATCCACATGATGGAAACGCTTCGTACTCTGCCTGATTACTGGCAGGTTAGTCACAGTAAACGAACATTTTCGCATCTCTGCGAATGCACTAAAGTCGTGTATGGTCGATGCGTTCGCCAAACGACGGATCTGTGTGGTAATGGGGGATTGCTGGTGGCGCAATCCGCTATCGAATGCTTCCGGCAAGCTCTGCTATCAGCGCTAGAACTGTACGAGCGAAAGTTCACCGAATTCCTTCAACTTATATGTAAGTACAATCACTATTGGGATGCCTCAAAGGGTAACTGCTGCATGCACTTCATGAATATCGATTGTCCTTCCTTCCTTCCTTAGCATGCACCATTGGGTTGTGTTTTATAAAGGATCTTCTGAACAATCTGCAAACGATCGTTGATCAATTTTTTACCGATGAGTCGGAAACGGAAGCGATCGAGGAAAAGATCGTTGTTGGAATTTTCCAGTGCCTTGAGCTGCTCTATAAATCTCCTATCATGAATCAGGAGCATCTTACGATCGGTTACGATTGGCTGCAACAATTCTGTGTCAACAAAAAGCTCAAACCGAAAGCATTCGCGATCGTACATCGAATCCTGTTCGATCTGCGGCTGAGAACTCAAAGTGGTGCCTACTTTGATTCCGTCGCTATGCGGTTGGAGCTCAAGTTTGGCCAAATATCGGCGGAGGAGTTAAATCCTCCGTTTTATTTAAAATCCATCACTTCCGGTACGGTAGAACCAACTTTCCATCATTTGTGTACCGTTATACGATTGCAGCTGGAAGAAATTGAACACTTAATACTGCGTAGTAACAGTCTGATGGCACGGTTGAAAGTCTTGGAGTTGGAAGATACGGATGAAAGTGAGTAAAAGCTGTGATCAAGGTTCTATCGTACACTTATACCTGATTTTGATTTTCTATTTTCAGCGACACAATTGTTAAAATCAATTGAACGCTCAATGTGTTCGCAGCTTGTGCACATTCTTTCGACCCTTACGCATCTGTGTAATATTCATTTACCTCTCGGTTCGGCAATGGACGCCCTGCTTAAGCTTCTGCTCTCGATGTACAACTGTCTGGCCAATTTGAGCCGCCACTTTCTGGCCTGCCATCCCATAGTTCCCGTTTCGTATGAAGTAACAAAGTAGGTGTCTCTGGCACTCTGACTATGATTTCTTGACAAATAAATTTGTCTTTTATTTTACTTCCAGATTTAATCTCGTGGTAAAAGCCTCCAAACCCCTTGCCTCTAGGATTTACGATCTGTTCCCCTTTATCGAGGAGAACATTCTTGCTCAGGATGGAGTGCAGGATGATGGCGAAGAAGCGGAAGGCAAACGACCGGTCGAGAGCTCGGCGAAAGCCAAATCTAATCGCGATAAAGTACTACGGAAGACAAAATTACTTCCAAGGCTGGTATTTCGTATTGAATCGTACAACAAGATTGTCACTCAGTTAAGTAGGAAGACAAAGAAGGACCTCACGTATCTGCTGCACATGGGAACGGTTCGAGATTTTCGCATAAAAACATCTGCCCTGAAAGAGGCGATCGAGAAAACAGTAACTCATCGAGGAGAGGACGATGAATCCAACGAAGAAACAGACCTCGAACCGCAGCTCGATCGTGACGAAGAAGGCGACGATGATATTGATGCAAGCATTGATCGAACGACTGGTTCTAATCGCTCGGAGGTGATTCGAGCTGTTCCAGCAGGTCGAGTATCAGATGTCAGTGGGGAAGCGCTAGCATTAAAGAATCTAGCTAAGCTTAATGAGCGCACTCGCAAGGCAGCCAAAAAGCGTGCCATCGCGTTAGTAGACGATGGCGAATCAACAGACGCTGCACCGAAAAAAATGAAATCCATGCAAAAGAAAGCGGCTAACATTCCCAAGATCAACAAGCGGGTACTGGAAGAGGTGCATAGGAATACGGAAGACCGTTTGACTACAGCTGCACCGGTGGATCCACAAATATCCGAGTCAAGAGAAGACACTCCAGCGCGAACACGGACATTGGGATTACCCAGACGAAGTACAAGAAATAATGATGCATGATATTCGTAAGGAACGAAGTGAAGCATTCCTAGATGAGTTAATTTGAACAATTTTTGTGCGCTCATCTAAATTTGTAACGTAAATTCGAACGTAATTTTTGAATCTTCCCGGTGCCACACTTCCGGTGTTATATCCAACAATAAAGACGTCGCAACAGCTGATGATGACGTTTGCTGTTACACAATGATTTTTGGGTTTGTTTTGGTTTGTAGTGGGTGGTTTTTGAGGATGTTGTTGCTCCGAAACATCGAAGAAGTAAGCTAAAAATGCCCAATTTAAAAAGGTTTGCTGGTGAGTATTGCTAGAGTGCATAGTAGGCAGTTTTCATGATTGTTGTACTTACGGAATCTCTCTGCAGGTTCTTCGGTGTTCGGAAGAATAAAAGAAGGGCATAGCGTACATCGACAACAACAACCAATTGTAGGAAACCCCGCGCGCTTGGAATCGCTTTTGATACTTTTTTTTACGATACAGGAGTTTTGTTCCGTTGTAGCGCCATAATCAATCGCAAACACGCCACGCGCTGATCGATCTGCGAAGAAAGGCCATCCCGGTCGATCGGCAGCGTCAGGTGTTGTACGAGTTGGTGGAGAAATTTGAAAAGTATCCGCAGGAGAAAGCGTTTGCAATCGAGGAAGGTGCGATCGAGCTACTGAGAGAGCTGCAGTATGCTTCAGATCCAGCCATCACGGAACACGCAAAACTTGGACTCGCTCTGTTGGGATACGTACCACCACTGCCCAGCAATGGTATCCGTATTCTCAGCATCGACGGTGGCGGCATACGCGGTATTATCGTCATGGAATTACTGCGTAAATTGGAACGGCTGACTAACCGACGGATCTTTGATCTGTTCGATTTGGTATGTGGCGTTTCGACCGGTGCCATACTGGTGTGTGCACTTGGTAGGTTGACTCTGAATGCTAGGCGGCTTTACAAGATAAGGATCTTAACTTCTTAAGGAATTTCACCCTGTAGCTTCGGAGAAAAATCTCACCTTAACCGAAGGTATTCATCTCTACAAGAAGCTGGCGTATAATATCTTCCATCGACCGTCGACGTTAGATAAACTATCCGGTGCGTCGCGCCTTGTTTCTTCCCATGCCTACTACGACATTGAGCTATGGGAAACATTTCTCAAACGGCATATTGGCCATAGACGCATCATTGACACGGTGATGCTACCAAATGTGCCCAAGGTAGGACGAAAATTTGGCGAGACGCTTTTGGCTACTTTGGTACCTCACCCTCGATATATCTAACGCCTTATGTACTCTCTGTTTCAGTTTTGCTGCGTCTCGACGACGGTTTGCGATGAGTACATCGATGCGCACGTTTTCCGGAACTACACGTTCCCGCGTAATGTACAATCCGTTTATGCTGGATGTCACACGGCTCGATTGTGGGAGGTAGTGCGCGCATCCTCAGCCGCTCCGGCATACTTTGGAGATTTCCCACTAAATGGCCAGCTGCATCAGGATGGTGGCATTCTGTACAATAATCCGACGACCGTGGCTATACACGAAGCAAAATGTCTATGGCCAAACGAGCGCATTCAATGCGTAGTATCCTTCGGAACAGGGCGTACCCGCAATAAGTCATACGATGGTCAAAAGATCATCAGTAAAGGGATCCTGGACCAGGCATCCTTATCGAGTTCGTGGAAAACGAAATTCCTTCGCATTCTGGATTCGGCTACTGACACCGAAGCAACGCATACGGTTCTGAGTGATTTACTGCCACCTGGGCGATACTTTCGTTTCAACCCGTACCTCACTGAGTTTTTGTCAATGGTGGAGGTACGCCCGGAAAAGATTTCTCAGCTAGAACATGATACGGCCAAGTATTATGCAAGAAACGAGGACAAGTTTGAGCAAGTGGCCGATTTGCTTACACAAAATCGTTCGATCGTACGCAAGGCTTACGATATCATGCGTAACGTTCTGTATCGATGATCATTGGACACCATCGTTGATCAAGCGGAGGTTCAAAGAGATATTCCAAAGAGTTTCACGCGTTAGTATTACCACCATTACGAGGTTCTGATCAATCGTGCATTGATCAATTCGATTGCAGTTAGTCAAAGAAGCATAGCTTTTTAATTACCCTCATCGTTTGTCCACCTCGTTGTCTCCGTTTTTGTGTGGATTGATTTCCTATTTCTGATATGCTTCTACATCTCACCCAAATACCTCACTACGGGTAATCGTCTATGTTAATATTCGAGTGAGATTTCGTTTTACTTTGAAAAATCATGTTTGACAAAGTTGATAAAAATATTAAGAGTTAATAGAACTAGAAAGGGCCATAACTTAGGCAGTTGTGTTTGTGAACTCATTTAAGTCGTGAGATTGATTGATGATATTTTAGCCATTAAATAGAAGTATAAAGAACTATAACGATACCTCACTAAACTTAGTTCTCTCATTATTATTGCTTTGACATGCTTGAACTCCGGTAAACTTGTTATTATTAACGAGCTATGATGATCACAATTGCGTATCGCTTTCCATTCGCTAATCGCAATGGTGTACCATATCAAATCGTAACAAACATTTGATAAAAGCATAACCAGGAGTGCCAATGTCGCTCCACGAGAAAGATTAATCCAGAGAGAAAATGAAGTAAAATATGATTAGTGTGAATCCTTTGCGGTGCTATACTATTTTGTAACATTTAATAACTAGATAGTGATCGTCTTATGGTTGCGTTGTTTGGTAAAAGCATCTACCGTCCAACGAAGACCATAAGCGAGCAAAAGAATACGCGACCCGACCCAGAGAGATCAAGATCATGTCGAGAGCGCGGAGTTTCTTCTCCCGACAACCGATTGGCCAAAGGCTGGGGTATTTGCTGTTGATGACCGATTTATTTTTAAGCAGAATCGAGCGGAACGATCTGGCCGTGCTGTCGGCGCAGTATTCTTCCAACCAGGGTCTGTCGTGAACGTTTCACTCTGATCTCTATCTGCAATCTCGGGATTTGAGTTTGGAAAGATTTCCTCTGGAACGGCCAAGGGTGAAAATCATGTCGATCGGTGGGTTGATAGTCTCGTGTTTAAAGTGATTTAGTTCAATTCAAGCACCGTGCAGCACAATATTGTCCTTCAATCACGATGAGTAACATGCAACCGGAAGAGTACGAAAATACGGGATGGTTGTCGTACTTTAGCCGGCACAAAACCACGTACACGGCGGCCGACATACACAAGATCAGCAACGAGCTGAATAATGTCCGCAAGAACCTGACCGCGACGCAATATGCTTACGGTGAGCTTAGTAGCGAGCTGAAGGCTTTGCGGAGCCTCCAGGAGCAGCAGCGCGTAAGTGAAGAGTACGAGCAGCGAATCCAGAGCAAATCGGCCGCACTTCCCAAGACATTTGAAAAGCGGCTTAAGGAGCAAACCGAGGAGATCAAAGGATTGAAGGGCGAGTTGGTCGGTTGTCGGAATGAGTTGAACAAACAGATCGCTGCACTGACAGTGACCTGCAGTGAGTTGGGTAAGGTTTCAAAATCAAAATCGAAAGGTTCCGACATTGTGGCCAGTGGCTGTGGACCGGCAACGGTTGGACTTGAGAGCCGCATAATTGCCGCCGAGCTTCAGATCGATCAGCTGTCCCAGAGACATCAGGAGCGTCTCAGTGCACTCGAGACGAAGGTGTGCCAGCTGGAGCGTTGTAATGAGCTCAACGTCGGAGGTGGTGTCGGAGACCCTAGTTCCGAAAACAATGACCGACTGAAAGGTCTCGAGGGAGATTTCAATCGTAAGCTGCAAGATTTGACCGATCTCGTGGTGGAACTGCAACGCAAGCTGGCTCAAAGTGAAGCCAAACAGGTGGAGATGCTCCAGAAGCTATCGATCGCACAGACTTCGTTGTACGAGCAGCTGGAGGCACGGTACGATGAACAGTGTGGCAAGTTGCGTGAGCTGCAGGTTCGCCTTAGTCACGTGGACCACCGCGACGACATCGATTCCACGTTCGTCTGAACATGGGGCCATTGCTCCTAATGTTTACGTTGTAGTAAAATGTCAGGTAAGTCCCTCCCATATTTTGCTGGTTGATTTATCTGATATGCCGTCATCCATTTGGGGTGGGTGGGGGAACGTCCCAAACTATTTATACAACGATATCCTAGCGGCACACGAGCTCCACAGACATCCACAATCTCAGATGTTGTTTTGTGGGAAACATGGAAACGACCGGCCAGACAAACAGAGCTCATGCAATCATTTTCACTCCATACTTTATGCCGTTTTGTGTCGGTATTAATATTAGTTGGTCGTTTTCTTCGGCGATCCGAACGTAGAAACTGCCCGTAGGTTGTGTGAAACCGCGGCGCCATTCGCTAGACTAATCGAGAAAGATCAATGAACACTAGAGCTATAACTGTAATTTCATGAGCAAAACGTGCCTCATTAATCAGTTCGCGGCAAAATTACTCACCGTTTAGACGAGACAACTAAAAATATGCCTCTTCTGGTTGCCAGTCGGTTAATAAACTGGCTGGTTAATATGCTTCCCTACTTTTTGGTTCAATCAGACGATCGTTTTGCAGCAAGTATCTAATCATTGTTCATAAAAAACGATCACTTTTAAGGCGGTGAAACGAGGCCTAACAAGTCATGGCTAGAACACGACACCATGACAGGAAGGAAAAAAAATGAGAAGAGAAACATCTGCAAACCAAACAACGTCTTGTTAGGGATGGAACAGCAAGCTCGCCACGCTGATGTACGGTGCACATGATGGTTTTGCTTGTGGGACGTTAGCCAAACAAATCATCAGAACCGTCCACCATGGCCATGATGATCTACTGGCAAAACATGATCTACTGGCGGGGATGACCCGGCACCGATTCCTTGCACGTGCATAACCGACGTACGCTGTGGACATCCCTCTAATTCGTCGCACCATATTGTTGTTTGGTGTGAAAATGGCTCAATGTTTTGATGGTTGTCTGTCTAAATAGACAATTTTCACGGTAAAATGACGGTTGACAGACTTGCCGGAGGGAAGATTGATGTGGCGAACGATTCGACGTGCAGTTGTGTTTGTATGACGATAAAATCATCGGCGTCTTGTCTGCCTGATAAATATATACTATTCTCTGAACAATGGGCATCACAGGATGACGGCCAGACAAACGAGAAACAAATGGCGCTTCAAGATCGTGGACATGTTAGACGACTGGTTGTGGTTTGTCCTCAGAGAGCACCTCACAACCTGAACTCCACAAATCCGCTCTTAACATGGCACGGCCTGTTTTTGGGGTCAAATTCCTTTGAAAATATGCACGGGTCATTACGGGAAGGGAGTGAAAAATGTGAGCTAACGTATGCTGACAAGTAAATATTTTTCCGGGGTAGCGACGATAGCTGGTTGGTGAAATTTATGTTCCTCCCGTCCCTCCCGATGGCGGCGTAATGAATGAGAGAAAAGAGCACAGAACTCACAGACGACACGAGCGGATCGCGATAATTGTGTTTCGA
>NC_064874.1:94309401-94316901 GCF_943734745.1 Anopheles darlingi
GAAAATTTCTTTCAAAAGTACTCACTCCCAGACGAAATATGTTTGAAGAATGTTTATGATTTTCATTTGTATTTTAATCATTTCCCAATTCACTCACCAAATCTCCCATCTATTTATCTAACAAAGTTCATCTTACAAATTGCTGCGAATTTGGTTTCACTGATATATCCGCCATTTGGTGACAACATATTCGTGCCCCAGGGCCTTTCAATATCCTCTATCACTTTGCCTCGTCCCTCTCTTCTCCTTCTCTTCCACACATTAATACACACATCGAAAACTGCTTAGAACACGATCGCCTCGTCCATATTGATCCAGAAGAAATCGTGGCAAAGCGATATACAACACAAAGCGAAGCTCCCAGACCACAACACAACCTGAGAGAAAATTGCACTCCGTATTACTCAATATCGTTCCTTCTTCTCTTGAATCTCTAGACACGATACACAGAAGCATCTTAAGATCGTAGTAACTACTAACTAGACACGTTCATCTAGACTGTTTTCGCTTAATATTACCATCATGCAAAGTGTTTGAATGACTTTGCCCAAACGCACACGCTGTTTCAACAATTGATTATTGCGAAACATGTATCTTACTTTTGTTAACGATTCATATGTCTAGTTGACTCGAATTACTGTCAAAATGATAACCACCCTTTCTCCTCACTCGTCTTGTTCAATATTTTATGCCTTTCTTGCAAAATTTTCCTACTTCAATTTTATTTAAATAGCCCTGTGTGTGTTCCAAGGTTGGTTTTATTTCGTGTACACGCTCTACTTCTTCAGGAGATGGTCTGTATTATTGTTGAGGAGATGTAAAAGATTTCAGCATACTGCTTAAGACAGACACATGACGCCGATGTTGCTAACAGTTAAAATACTGTGCTCTCCTTCGTAATACACTAATAAGAGCTGATTGAACTGTTCCTGGGGATCGCTTCTGCATGCTTCAGACTCCTGGCATGCGGCTGCTAAGTGACAAAAATGGAAAATGATGAAACGAGATCGAAAACAGTGTCAGCCTCCCGGGACGGGTTGAAGTATGGCAGAAGACGGCGGTACAATGTGGGCGACAAATGGAGGACTGCTGTGGCCGCTCATGAACAATCGAGCAGCGTTCAATCGGTCGAGATCGAAAGGTCATAAATCAGGAAATCTATAAAATAGATGAGAAACCTGGGCATGTTAATAAGTCATTCTCGTACGATCATGTCCGGAGCGGAACAAATTCAGTAAAAATGGTATAAAGGTGCGTTTCGTGTTTAGATGTTCCATTACACAATCGAACGTTGTTGTTGATGGTGTAGAGATGCGCGAGGAAGATAAAAGGCTCACGGGTAAACAATAAGAGGGTTGATGGTAACCACGAAATTAAGAGATACAAAAAAACAAAGAGAAGAAAGAGAATAAGAGTGCGCATTAGAAAGGACGCGAAAACGGTGCAGACGATGGAGATGAGCATGAAAGCGGAGTATTGGAGTGGTAAAGAGAAGTATCGAGTAAGCAAAGGGGAGACCTTACCTCATCGCATCCTCCTTATAGTCATCCGGGATGGTGAATAGATCGGGCGAGATGTCATCTCGGAACTCGAACTTCTGGAACGTAATCTTAGCCGAAACAGTAGGCAGGATGGGGATATCGATTTTGACCGGAAATCCGCTTGGCAGCTTTAAAGTAACGAACTCGCGCAACTTGCTGAAGTGTTTGAACGGTGCTATCACCTCCAACACGTTCAGCAGCATGTCGATGCTCAAGGGAAAGTCTTTGCTCTGAGGAAAGGGACAATTGTAGGAAAAAGTATAGGCTTTTGAAAGAGGATCGAACAAGTCTGTTATAACTTACCATAGCTACAGTTGCCTTAAAATGCTTACTCGACTCCTTATACACTAGTTCACGGCCCAGGTTCGGGTATTGCCCAGTGTCAGCCGCAATGTATTCCTCCCAGGTGATGCTGCTGGTTGGAGGTGGTTGCAGTGAGGCTCGCCTAAAGATCTCTCCACCATTTTGTTCGGCATTCTGTGCCTGGCCGCCTTTAGTTAGTGATTCCATGAGTGCTTTGTTTTTCTGCAAATCATCTCTTGACAAGTGCTCGCGCCGTTTGCGCTGTTCGAGCGTCAGCCCGTTAATTGTGTAAAGATCACTGTCGTACACCCCGGCCACCGTTTCACGCCGATCCTCGCGAAAGATCCAACCGGACTGTGCCTTTGTGAAACTAATGCCTTTTGTAGACATCTGTGCTGCAAGAATGTCACTTGACATCAGGATGTCCACTTCGTCTTCAATCTCCAGCTCCGTCTCTTCGTGACGCACGTGTTGATAGCAGCGGCACTCATTATCGAGCGCCGTTAACGAATCCTTTGGAGCATTTTCTCCCCGGAAAATAAACGAAATATCGCCACGCTCCCAGCGCATGTCCGAGAAATCGACCAGTGTCGTGTCGAGCCGGATCGAGCAGCCGGATTTATGGATTTTACACACATCCGAAGGTAGAATGCGCGAGATGAGTGGAACCCAGGAGTGGAAATCCCATTTGAGCTCCATATAGAAGTCTCCCATCTGGTTGAGGGCTTTGACGAGATTGGGCCTTCGCTGATCCATCTGTTCACGAGCCTGTTGTTTCAGCTTGCGCAGCAACGAGCTGACTGTGGATGATAGATCGAAATTGAACATTACACGGTGTGCTGAAGGTTTAATCAGTCGATGAACTCACTTATTTGTCGATCTCCGTAGGAGATAGCTTCGGCCAGCGGAGACCATCCTTGCGAGTTTTTTACTTTAACCGGTGCGCCGTGAGCCAACAGTAGAAAGGTACATTCTGAAAATGGGAAATACAAGATCAATTCAATACCCAAAGACTTTTTTTTAAAGATCGATACCCCACGAGTATTCGAGTTTTCGTGATAAGAAACTTATTCGATAAGGATAACGAAAATGAATACTTAATTGCAAAGGTGTGAATAAATCAATTAATCATGCATGCGTTGCCAGTGAACAATCGATTCCTCGTACTTGTGATGACCTTTGGATATGTATTCTACACGAAAACTCCATAGGAGTATGTATATCAAACCAGATTAAAGGCAAAACCCAGATTAGCATTATATCAAGAGCGAATTTAACAAATAGAAAATAGCATTAGTCTTCCACCATGTATAGTATCGCCATCGCATTGACACGTCAACACAAGCGTACCAAGAGCTTCGCACGAATTAATTTTCGTTGGCGGAAAAAGCTGGTTTCCAGAGGATATGGACGGTTGGGACCTTGGCCAAAGCGGAAACACACTGATGGTGTGGCTATATATAGTCCCTTCACATAAGAAGGACGAACGCAGGAAATAAAGAAGGGAAGCTATGATTGTACCTATAAGAATGGGAGAAGCTATGCGCTCTAAAAGGATGTTCGTGAGCAAGCCCACTGTAATCGATAAAAAAGGAACAGGTGGAATTGAGGTGGGGCTCAACCAACGCGCCCTCGACAAATCAACAAGGATCTTCTTTGCTATCTCCTTCCTTCAACTATTTCTCATTTCCATAATTTTGCATCTCTCTCTTTCCGTGTAAACGTAGTAGACGTAGTAAGAGACTCTAACTCAAGGTTACAACGATGGTTTGTTTGCAAACGAAGGACTTTCTTCATCAAATAGCAACCATGGGGATCAAAACAGGCCAACCTGGGTTGGGATTGCGACCAGGAAGTATTACATTCTTTTGCAACTAGGTCACTCTGATGCTCGTTTCATCATCGGCATCGCGCTTATCGACAGTCACGCCAATATCTGACTTCCGATAAGCGAACGTAGAAGAAACAAACAGGGAAAGTTCATTAGGTATTGATTTGATTGAAATTTCGTGTTTACAGGGAGAGAAGGAGGGGTGTGAATTGTGGCGCACAATCACTCTGCGAACTGGTGACTATGTGGCGGGCGGCCTGTGATAAGGTTTGGCGATGATAGGGTTTATCAGTTCCACTTTTTCGTTTACAATACAAGAGACGTCATGTCAGGTGCCTTAAGATAAATGAAGCTTTGTTACTTGGCACTGATCACAAATCGCCTCTTGAAATAACCAGGGCACAAGGTTATCTCATCTCAAACGAACGAAACACGTTGCAGCGGGAAATTTCACTTAATTTTCATCAAACAGATGAAAGCGCGGGACGAGGTGGAAGTCTCTTTTCTGTTTCTTAATCTTGTGTCAACGTCGTTACCTTTCCTCCCCAGCATAACAGCCAAATGCAGTGGCGTGTTGCCTAAAACGAAAGTGAATCTAAATTAATATAATGATGGTCTTTGTGGAAATTTTCGCCGTCGAGGGAGGTAGTCCCTACCATGCTTATCTTTTTCTGCGATTTCGTGTGTCCGCAGCAGCAGAGATAATTTGCGGGTGTCACCATTGAAAACGCACTCATGCAGCGGGTAGGAGGTTGCCGTCATTTTTCCGACGACTGCGCCGTAAACACATTTTATTGTTCGATTCAGAAAAGACACGGCACTACGCTTTTCCGTGCTGGATTAGGGAACTGTTTTTCAGCACATGATTTCGATTCTCACGATCGCGAACGTATACCGGACCGGCTCAACGTTAAAGCAACGGAGCTCGGATCGACGACGCAGAGGCTCGTTCCGGAGCCGTGGACTGTTCTCGCGAGAGTGCGCCTACGGGGGAGGGTGCGAGGACGAGAGTCTCGATTACGGGATATTACGGGACGGGTTTTGAATTTTATAGTGTATGAGTGAGATCACCTGCATTGGTGTGCGTGTCAGAATTTTACATTTTCCCACGTAACACAAAAGATTTTTTTTGAAAAAATTGCCTTTTAAACAGTGTCTCCAAATCTAGACCAAAACCGCGACCTTCCTCAATCTCGCGTTCTTCAGCTGATCGGTCAGGGTCAAATATTTGTAAACAAAATTAAAAGGGCCTCCAGCGTTTAACAAAAGACCATCAGGTCGAGTTCATTAAACTTACTTTACCCGAGTGGTTGATGACCTAGCTCGGCTTTCATTTTTCAAGGCCACCGACATCAGCGTTGCATATTGGCCGTGTTCAAGCTGGACTTCGTTTTGAAGTTTGCTTGAGTTTTTGTGGGAAAATATCGTAGATTAAACTAATTTTTGATCTCTTCTCATTTGCTTAAGGTAATAGCTTAATGATTACGACAAAGAAAGGAAACACGTGATAAATTGTAGAGGAAAGGGATGCAGATGGATACTTTAGACCGATTCTTGCCTGGAAATCAGAAACCTCCATTCAAATGTTTGAAAAACGGTCAACGAATTTGGAATTAAAACGTGGTTTAGTTTTTAATGTTCTCGAATCCTCGATTGGAACCAACGTATCGGTAAATCAATTGAAACTCGGTATTCTGTCAATTATCTCCGCAAAGTTTCCATTATAAAAATGTTGAAATGATTTCGATGCAAGTGATAGTGAATAAAGGTGCAAATGCTTGACTACCAAATAAGTTTATTTTTCTTCTTTTACATCTGACAATATATCTTATACAATGTAAGTAGAATTTTCTGCTTGCGTTCTGTGTGAGTTTTTGTGTTTGTCGAATATGAGTGGTTCGAGAATTTAGTTTTCCCGAGCTTCCGTAGCATCCGTAACCTTAACGGCCGTGTGTTGCATTTCACTGATTTCCATTCGAATAGTTAGCATAGTACGTTTAGGTGTGAGGACTCCTGATCTTGCTTATTCTGTTGCTTCATTCTTGTAAGATAGTAAGATGTATTAAGTGGGCTGGTTGGGGCAGGAAGGGATTCATTTGTAGGATGGTATGTAGATCGTATTGAGTATTGATTTTTCACACCTTTACTTCCCAGCCTTTCTTGCTGCTAGTATCGTTTTGAACAGGTTTTATTTTCCAACCCAGCCCGATAGTTAGTTAATCTGCCGGATTTTCTGGCGCTCGTTTGTGCATGGCTCTGTTGGATTCATAAAGTGCGTGCTGGACACATCTGACATGTTATACGACTAACAATTTTGAGGCTTGAATTTCACAAACAAAACTGTCCAGCTGTGTGGCATGCACGAGCAATGAAGGATTCTACGATTCTGTTCCGAAGCGATCTGTGTACTTGTGTGTGTATGTATGTAGCACTCGGGGTCTGTTATCTAATTCTAATAGTTACTTTTCACCATGTTCTTCGTCTTGCTCTTCTTTGATTTTGATCAAATAATATGCATATCAAACAAAGCTTACACATAAGTCTTTAACTTGAGTTTTGAGCTCTCAAAATAACGTTGTAGTAGGACACCTCGGGACTCCCAACATGGTTTGTGGGTTTGCTTTGGTGGGATAAGAAACACTAAAAATTACCAAATAAAAACAGACGCTCCGTGAAGGTGAGTGGGCGAACGGAATTAATCGATAAGTTTGGCAAATCGAACGCAAAATGTCCGAAAAACGCTCAACCAGTATAAGTCTTTGCTGCTTGTTGTTACTAATTAGTAGGAACTGTTTTTACCTTTTTCGTTTGTGCCTTGAAAACACACACGACGCCACTGGGGCTGCCTGTTGTGTTCTGTCGGTGTCACCAACGACAACGTCGGGACTCCTAGTGAGCTAGGCGTACTCCAACATGGTGACCTCGAGAAACACGGCTTCCAGTGGCGCTCGGTGGATAGGAACTGGACTACCCCACAATGCTCTGGCCCGGACCGACAGGACAGGACAGGCCATACACGATCACACGTGCCATATGCCGAAGGTCCAGACAGCGAAGCAACTTCAAACCATTCAAATTATGACCAAATGAAGGATACAGAACGTTGCTTACATTAGCTTCGGCCCTCCCGATCGTCACTTGAACTGCTTGAAGCTGCTGCACTCTTCTTCCCCTCCACCGCATATGCTTACCAGCCATCCCGCCTATTCGCCTCAAGCGTGGCATCTTAATTTAGAAATAAGTCACGCACCAACATGACCTGTGCGATTGTGGCACACACTCAACCAACAGAGAATGTTACAAGAAAACAGGAAATATCAAACAATTTTCCCCGGCGTACTGATCCGATCTCCGCTTTCGATCGAGTAACAGACCAAGGGAACAGGAACTTTGTAGTATTTTAGGATCTTTAGCCGATTCCCGACGATCACGAGGGTTGGTTGAAGCGATAGGAAAGGATCATCAGTGATCGTCATCTTCCGCATGGATTTGTGCCTCTGCATGTGTGTCTGTATTTTCTAATTGCTACCGACCGGTCTGTCTCTGGTGGTGGACTGATTGCGCGTCAAAGGAAATTACTCCTTTGCTTTCGTTTCTCTGTTTTATATCGTGCGCTTCTTTGCTAAAAAATGTTTCACTTTTCAATGCGAGGGAAATTTTCAATCGTTTCATGATATGTCGAGTCTTTTCTCTTTCTTTTTCGTGTTAGTAATCGGATTTGATTTTGCGCATTTCGTTTTCCGTACATAAGTTGCGCATCGGTTTTGGAACTGTTTTTGTATAGCTTGAATGTCGTTTAACTTTTCTTCTTTTCACTCTTTCAAT
>NC_064874.1:94324401-94329401 GCF_943734745.1 Anopheles darlingi
TTGGCCTGTCGCGGAGCAGAGCGCTCCCCGATCCCCGCTCACCGTTGCTGCGTTTGCTCTCCAAAAACCGAACGCCATAATCCCCTCGGGGTCGTCATTCAGAGGGCTCGTTATCGGTGCCAAACATACATTCGAAGAACACACCGTACACCGGTTCCCGCTTCACCATCAACATCGACAGCCATTTTACTCTGTAGCTGGGTGAAGGGCTTCCTCTGGGTGGGCTCAACCGTCGTCGTTCGTTAGCGTAGTAATGAAATTCGACCATGCGTCGCGTGGTTCGTTCATTTTATCTCTTCTCACTCTCGCTATCCGCATCCGGTTGCTGCGGGTCACACAGCCCGTTCGAAAACCCGTTCTTCCATCTTCTGCTGAACCATTTCCGGCTTCCTCTAGCAGGAATTCGATTCGCGTTGGAGAAGAAGATTGCTGAAGTTCAATTTCTTCATTCGATATGTGGGTACTTGTGCTACCTACTGCTCTGTCTCTCTATTCTGTTTGCTTGGCATAACATTCGTTTGCTCTGAAGGGAAGAAGAAAGCGAGAGCCACGAGAAAGTCCTAAAACGATGTTATATGTTTTATGTAGATGAGTCCTGCTGAAGCTGCATACGTAATCGGTTTTTAGCTTGCCGTGGGCGAAAGGGGGGAAGCATCTAAGATCCATATCCAAGACGCAAGATATTCTTTTAATCCTTTTCGTGTGCGCCAACTTAAAAAAGGCTGAAAAAGGACGCCTTGGAAAGTGCGAAAAGCGAAGGCCACAACTTCGGCTCAAATTCGAATGTCTACCACTGAACGCCTTTACATTTGCCAGTGGGGCGTTGGCAATGAAGGTGTGTAAGTGCCTAACCACGTTCTGCTCGCGGTACTTTCATATTTGATTTGTAACTTTTTTGCGTTTTCCACTCTCCGACAGCTCTCACCGAGAGCTCATTTTCACCGTGAAGCATGTGAGCGATCTAGCGAATCTGGTGCTGGCTGCACACTGGGGTTGGAGCAGGAATGGAATGCTGGAGACGGACGCATACTCCCAGGCACACACATACACACACACACACACACACGCGCGCACACACACTAAACCGTCCCCCATTTGTTGACGCTCACAGCGCAATCCAACGAGTGGGTAAAAAATGTAAATAAATAAAAATGAAATTGAAGAGAAAGTTGAATAAAAATCAATTTACTTTCTCCACAAACCTCGTGCCCTCCTCCAACTCGCCTCCCTCTTCCTCCCCCCCCCCCCCGCCCACACTAAGGCGACCACGAAGGAATGGTAAGAAGGTCCCCGCGCACGCTCGCGTCCTGCCGTCAAAAAGAAAAAATAAATAAATGGGAATTGAGAAAGAATTCCATTTGCCATTTGGTCTCCCATCGGTTACTTAGCGAACGACGAGCAGCGAGCGCAATGTTAACGAATCCCGCGCGCGCATTTCGGAAACTCTTTGCGCGAAGGGAAAGGGGGTGGTTTTGGGGGGATGGTGGGAGGTGGTTTTGAGGAATGGAAATAAATAAAAAGTTCGCTGGAAACAAGCACGCGTGTCGCTCGGTTGTGAGGTGAAAATGTGTGTGTGTGTGTGTGTGTGTGTTTAGAGGGGAAAAGGGAAAAGGTGGTTTGACAGAGGATGCTGGGGACCACGTGTGTGATCACGACCACGCATGCCGATCCACGCCCTCCCACACCATTCACCATGCCGCCATTAACAGTGACTCCTTGGAAAGGGGTTGCTAGCTCTCGAGCTCCCGGGGCAACGGAGAAAGAAATGAAACTGCTTAACGCCTGCTGCGTCGCAACGGGCACGTTGCTGGGTTGCTGAGATTCAGGGATACTGCTGGTGGTGGTATGCTGAGGCAATAAAGAGCTTTCTCATGTCGCTCGCTCACACCAAAAACCCGGGCCCGGGTCGTTGGTTGGTTTGAAATGGAAATTTTGCCGACGGCTTTCCATTATTTTAATGACGTCGTCGTGCAGGAATCGTACGTACGTATGCGCGCGCGTGTGAGTGTGTGTGTGTGTGTGCGGGCTCGAGATTGACGAATATTTACGCAGTGCATGGGCCCGTGAATGACTGAAGCTGACAGACGACGGCAACGATGACGACGCCGACGACGGCGACGAAGATGGTGACGACGGCAACGATGGAACGGAAATCTGATTGCAAATGGCATCGAAGCCATGGGAAATGGGTGTGACTCTACGACGGAGGAGGACGAGGAGATTTGCGTCTTTATCGCCTCCTCGTCTCGCGCTCGTATGCGGGCGAAATTTGCAAAATTGAAAAGCGTACCAATAAACGGATTTTTCCGCTGCGAGTGCGCACGGCACGAGGCGGCGAATGAGCCGGGGTCGATTGAAATACGAGTGTGTGATTCGATGAGAAATCTCGTTACTCGTCACGCACGCAATCCACGCTGGAACGTCTTACTATATAAAATACGAAAGCTGATATCGCTGTGAGCGTGGAATGGTCGATAGGATGTTTGAAGCAGGATCAAGGAGCTTTTAATGATGCCATACTTTCGAGAGCAATTGTCTTGGCTGAAGCTGGTATAACAAATCCGCGATAAGAAAGTCTTATCTGCAGCAGATAAGCGTATCAGCGGTAGTTATCACCGAACTAAGTGGCTTGAAGGACGTCTCGCCTTTATAGTTTTCTTTATGAGAACACGCGAAGGGCAGTAACCAATTGACGGGGAACCCTCGTGGCAAAGTGAGACACTTTAAACAGTTTTCGATTCACGAGAGAAGAATCTTCTGCCAAACGAGCATATAACGGCATAAACGACTTTACGATGGTCGAGCAGCTGGGTGATGGCTCTCGCACAGTGCTACAAGTTGAGGATATCCTCGGGTGGATAAGGGGATGCAGGTGTTGATCTCCGGCACCGAATGCACCATTCGGTCTCTCCCTGGTCTGGCCTGGCATGTCGTCACAGAGGCACAGACAGACCAGGGCCACCATCCACCACCACAGACGAACCTGAAGATGGTTCCCAGTTTATGCTGCGTGTGAGGGACAACGGAACGTCGGCGGGGGGAGGGGGTTCCATCTGTAGCGGAAGCTTCCGGGAAATCGCATCGGCAAACATCAAAAACATGACCCAAGTTCAAGGAGAGACACATAAAAGAGAAGCACCGGATGGCATCGGATGCGGTGGGAGGAGCAAGAGGAGGAGGAGAAGGAGGGCGAGCGAACCCGTCGAGCGGCGCCCATCTGGTTGATCTGGTGGTTAACCTTTACCTTTGGCAACATCGCACCACACCACCGGGCGACTGTAGTGTTTGTCTGAATGCTTGTCAGTCAGTCAGGCTAACCGCAGGCTTCCAGTGTGTCAGTGGGCGCGCTGACACGTCGGTCGTGGCCGTGGAAAAGGATCGAAGGTGAACAAAAGGAGACGGAACTTTAACTCGGTTTTGTGTGTCCGGTACGTCCCCGGACTACTCCCGGACTGGAATCCCTCGCCACCGGTGTCCGATCGATGGCTGCAAGGGCACAAACACGAGGCTATCGGACGAGTCGCTGCGGTGCGGTTGGATGAGGCGACGAGGTAAAAAAGGTTGATGCAGCAACGGTAGCTCAAAGTGGCCGTCGATTTACGGCGATATCGGTCAATGTCCGAAGGTCTCGAGCCGGGCAGCGAAATGCCTACCGAGAAAGAGGGAGGTCGAAGCATATGTTCCACTGTGACCTACTCTCCCCTTGGCCACAGATACTGAGGCTCCACGGAGTGGTGCTATCTTTTTCAGGAGCACGAAAGAGAGGCTCGTCCCTTTTTCCGACGGTGCCCCCTCCCTAGCTCGGCCTGCAGAACGTTCCAAATTGTCATTTTTCTCTGCGGTGTGCTGCGTTGTTATCGTTGTTGGTATAAATCTTGCGAAGCTTTAACGGGCCATCCTCGATGCTCGGCTACCTTAAAGCGGCTGTAGCTGGCATGAATTTTCACGGCAGATAATAAAGTGCTTTCCAGGCAGCCACTTGGTTGTGGTGTCTTTAAAGCTTTAACTCAGCAGAAAACGTGGATTTGCCTGGTGGCCCGGAGGATCTAACGTGCTTTATGTGTCTGTCCAGCAGCGGAAGAGCATTCCGGATGGGCATGTGGTCGACATGACCATCAATTTGCGCTACAAAACCCAAGTCAGGCCGGGTTTTGCAGCAACAGGCTGTTCGCCAGGGAGTGATTGCGTTGCAGTGGAATTGGCAGCTGATATCAGTTTTCGAAATAAAGCGATCGTATTGGTCGCATTGGATTGCTTTAAAGGACGAAAGCGTATTGGTCCTTGTAGACTCTGTCTTGGTAAAAGTGAAGTAAATAAATGCAATGGTTCCGATGGTCCAAAGCGAATCGACATAACATTAATGTATCAAACCATTAAAAGCAATACGGAAACGTTCTGAAAGATTGTCAATGGGAAGTACGCTGTAACCCACACTAGTGTACGCTCCAACGCAGCGGACCGGTTCATTAATCTCAATGCATTAAGCTGAGGCGAAGGCGAAGAGAGAGGAAGATAGAAAGAGAAAGAGAGAGAGAGAGAGAGAGAGAGAGAGAGAGAGAGAGAGAGAGAGAGAGAGAGAGAGAGACACAGAGCTTAATAATAAACTCAAAGGGCAATCAGATGGAAGCTATAATGAAAGTAATTTCCCTGCCGGCTCTACTTCGGCTATGCGACAGAGGAAGCGTCTCATTGCCACTCTCACTCCCGTCTCTTCACAAACCTCGCGGCTTTTCAATTTAATTGTGTCGCCATCGTGGCTGCGTTTTAAAAACAAAATGCCGTCACTTTGATTCGATTGCGTTCTCGGCCGTTACGGTGGCGGTTGTCGTGGCGGACGATTCGCGTTTACCAGCAGACCGAAACCCATGTTCATGCAATATTAATTTCCGTCGCTTTTCCGGCGCCCGATACCCCCCCCCCCCCCCCCCCCCGACACCCCAGCCATACCGTAGTTCCCGTTGACTTTTCCCGCTTTCCAAACTAACGTCATCGATGGCATT
>NC_064874.1:94334401-94339401 GCF_943734745.1 Anopheles darlingi
CCATCAAGGATCAGGACGGAAATGGAAGAACAAAGCACCTAAGTGTTTTGTGTTTTTAATGTCTGTATGTGAACACAATTCAAATTTGATTTCCCACTCACTTCCCATTTTATTGTAGCTCCGGAAACTCAATGCATTAGAATGTTGCTTTAATTTCAGAGCAGAAGTTACGAAATCCGTATCTTTTGCTTATCTGTCTTCATGCGATACCAAAGTGCCACGATTGCTTTTGACAATATCGTGTTTCTGCGTTGGTGCCAAGTGCCGCCAAATGCCGGTCCGAGAAGGACGGTCCAACAATCGCACACATATCCTTCTACTTGTGCATGGCGATGTAATTCACGACGACGCTGCTCAGCACCGAAGGAAATAATGAAATATGGGCGACAGATTTTGCGATCGTTTCGTGCGAGTTATGTGCTTCCGCGAATATGGCTCCCACCAAAATAGTATATGTGTGTTACACATATGAACCCTTATGGTTGCTGTGAAACGCGGTGTGCGGTGATACGGTTGCAGCGAGTAGGGGAAAATAAGAAAATCGTTCGCACATCCGAGAGAAAAGTGTGTGAAATTAGTGTATCTTGGTAAAGAATTCTACTCCTGTTTGTGTGTGGGTGTACGTTGGAGTTGTAAAAAGATGAAAGAGCAAATTTCAACCACCATATTATAGTACCGGAGCACATATGTTGGTGCGTGTGTGAATAAATCGCGCTACTTCTCTCGGTTTTCGTCGAAATCAGCAGGGAATGTACACCGTAAGTAGTGAATCGGTGAAGGAGAATGATGGTAGCAGTGGTGCGAGTGCGTGTAGTTGAAGGTGAGCATAAATATGAGCATATTATGTAGCCAGGCAGTGGTGGCGAATCGTTGAAGCTGCTTGACAAAGTGTGTACAGGTTACAAAATCGGCTTCTATGCCTCTTCTTAACATTTTTTGGCTAACGAAAATACCAAAACTTCCGTCATTATTCATTCAACGACACACGCACTCGGGAAAGAGCAAAGCAAAGCGAGCAAAAGCACGAAGAGAGCTGCTAGTCCTTCTCACCAATATTATTTTCCACCTTCTCCGTTGCTGGGTGGTTGGTTCGTGCGTAAGAGTAGGTATGGCGCCGTATGTGCGCATAATTGAAATCTCAAGAGTCAGTTTCTCAATATGAAAATTGGTTTTTCCGCCGAATAAGAAAAAGTGCCACACAAGTGCGAACAAGGAGTCTAGGTTGCCATGGTTAAGGCAAAGATGGCGTTGGACGATGGCGACGGCACGATCATATACTTGGAGGATTTAAATAACAGCAAGAAAACTGGGAAAAAGAGAAGCTCTACACCGCAAACACGCAAACATACTTGGAAGAGTATTTTCAATTTTGGAACGTCTCCAACCAGTGGATCAAAGCAACCCATAGGAGAAATGAGAGAAATCGAAAAACGTACTAGAGGAAGGGCTGATAGACGAGTTTCGGGAAATTGTTTACCTCGCCCAACGCATACTATGAGATCACTGGGCGTCTCCATTTTTGGCGTCGAATAGGATTGGCGCTCTGCGTTTGTCAACAAGTGTATAATTCATTACGAACTCGGGCATCGTAAAATTATGCACTTTACGTTTCACATTTGTAGCTTGAAACGAAATCGATATGTGAGCCAAAAAAGGGGTTTCCCTTCGCCGAGTGCCACCTCACTGGGCGGTTTATGATGTACGGAATCTGCTTTGTTCGAGAGAACTGGAAGCATTTTCTTCACATCTAAGCGTTCTGTCGAGCTAAAGCATATGTAGCAATAATTAAATGGATGTAGGTTGCAGCACAAATGGTTATGACTTAATTGCCTATCGTCGTACAGTTTCAACGATAATCGTTCAGGAAATGGTAGTTTGTCCCGACCACATGCTCACATGTCTTTGTGCACAACCAGCAAAATGTCGAACTGGTTCCAGACGACAGGCATGGATAATTGGTGCGATTATGAGTGTAATGAAGGTTCTTAATTGCGAAACCAGCAATTACAATCATGAATGTGTACCCTATACGGAATGTCCATAAATCGAACGTAATGCACTTTTGAATTTTGATTGGATTTAAAAAATAACATTCCAAAACCATTTACTAATAAAAATCAATCATTAACATGCTTTCTGTAGGCGCATTACTATCGGTTAGAAAAGCACTTCAAACACGATTGTAGCCATTGCTTTCCGTCAGTTGCTTCGAACTGAACTAAAATGTGGTCAAAGAAGGGGACAGATGATGGAAGTACCCGTGGAAAAAAACGGTAGCAACCACTGCACACAACTCATCAACAACCGATAGCAGCATGAATAATAGATGTCCTTTCGATTTAGAATCAACGACGTAACGGAGGAATAATTATGACACACCTACCGTCCGTTCGAACGAAAATCCATTTCCGTCCACATAGTTCCTACTTGCGTCTCTTCAACCCACCACCACTCCGAGTCCGTTCGATGATTATCACATGCGAAGAGAATCGAAAAACCATCGAACGGTAGCCCGCCGCGAAGCGGTCGTGTACCGTGCCGACGGGTGCCAATGGTTAATGATTGCTGGTGGTGGTCCATGTGGCGTAGGTGGACGAGAAACGGGAAAGGACATCCAGGTGGGTTCAACCTCCATTTGTAACAATAAAGAAGAGTCCCCGGTACAATCGACTAGGAACTCCACGACTAGGGAACCACCGTCGACTCACGGTCGCCATCGTTGCCGTCCAGCGAGACATTTGATGACAATACAGGAGAGACGAGGATTGAGTTTGTGGCGGGAAGTTGGTGGATAGCATATTGATCGATTATACATGCTGTTATTATACATCGCATTCTCGATTCTCGTAGCTTCCTTTGGAGTGTGGCCCATGGGCTGGAGTACCCAACTTCCTTGTCTCGTCCATCATTTGCTACAGTTCTTCTAGTCTTTCTCTCTCTCTCTCTCTCTCTCTCTCTTTTTTTTCTCTCTCTCTCTCTCTTTCTCTCTTTCTATCACTCGTTGTACTAAGCCAATGTCCTGGCCGTCGTCTTGAGACATGTCTCTGGGCACAAACGATGCCACAAACAAGTCGCTCGTAAACATGAAATCACGTGGTGTAAAAGGTCCCGGGCGTCATAAAAAAGCCACAAGATACTCGAGGATGACAGTTTCGCGAGGATTCCCTGTCACGGATTTCCACGGGTGCCCTATTCCCGCCCTTTCTCGCTACCACTTGTCGTCCTACAACCAATCGCAACACGAAAAGGGAACCGGAATGAGTTTGTTGTTTACTTAAAGTTTTCTTTTTTTGTGGTATTTACTTAGAATGGTAATTTGATGATTTGACTGTTGAGAAGCCATTTTCCGGCCGGAAGAAAAATATAAAAACGTTTCTAATGATTTGTTTTGCACACCATATCCACAACACTAAAGCCATGCTCTACGAAAATTCCTTTCGCGGAAAGTAATTTGTCAAAGCCTTTTAATTTTCTATTAAGTACTTTTTTGATTAAGAATGTTCAGTGTTTACCTTTAAGGAAATACTAGTCCCATGATCGGCATCGGTGCAGAAGTGAAAGAAACTCACCAACTGACAGACTGACACTAAGCCTACCATCCCTCGTGCAGGCCTATTCGTTTGCGGTTTGTGGCTTTGGATTCTTATTTCCAATTCATTTTCCGTCATTATTACGTATTCCGTGCCGGGCCGGGTCTAGGGACACCACACCGTCACATCGTATCGAGGACCGTTCTTGGGGAGCACCACGCTGCTGCTGATAGTTAGTTGCCTGAAGTACAGCATAGAGCGACGGTCTGGGCATCGAAGCTGGCAGCTTTGGATCGCATCGCATCGTGACAGCGATTGGTTTATGAGCTTTGATTCACCGTTTCTAGGTCGTCGTTTTAATTTATTTACGTAAATGACAACGGGACTGAGCGCGGAAAACGTGGAATGCGACCATCATCACCGCGTGGTGGGGCTTACGATTTTTCCTCGCTCCCGCGTTGACGTTGTCGTTGGTTTTGGTCTTGTTTTATTTTTATTTTATTTAGCTCCTTTCCCAGGTAACTGCCCTTCTTCTCCTCCCCGAGAGCGGCTTTAGTACACGTGCCTAAGAAATGGTGAAGAAGTTTGATTGATTCTCGTGGTTGGCGTAAAACCATCCAGCACTGGGTCCTGGTCTAACCGCCATCGAGCACTCGCTGGTTTGGAAGGGTGGTGGCTTTTTTCTTACCACTTCTCGAGAGGTTTCATTTAGCCTATTTTTTCGGGTCCGCCAAAAGCACTTCACCCCGATACAGGACGGTCCCCAAAAACCGCACGATTTAGGTTTCAACATGGCTCGACTTCACCGTGAACACCCCCCCCCTCCCCCCACTCGCCCCTCTTACATTACCAAAATGACGTTTCGTGCCGATCTGGGACCGCGTTTTCCGGCCGAGTTGATGGCACTTTCGTGAGGCACATTTTATTGCTAACAAATAGTTTTCCAGTTTCGCTTCTCCGTGACCGTGGAGCAAGGATTCATTTACAAACTTAAGCTGGTACGTTTAGGCAGAGCGGTAAATGGTTTCAGTGTCTATAAATGGATCATATGGCTGGTACGAATGGAGACAGTATAAAATACTGTAAACACCTATTCTTACATATCTAAGGACGGGCGGAGTCGTATGTTTACTCTAAATACCTTAAAAAAAGCCTTCTAGTCAAGCGGATAGACGCTTACCTGGAATAGAAATAGACAAAAATATTAGTTTGATAAATTAAACAATCTAATTCCATAGGTTTGAGTAACAAACGAAAAGTCCTAGTAACTACCACAACTCTCAATCAGGTAAGAGCTCCTTAACAGTATGGCTTGCCTTGTTAAACTAAAAATAGGTTCAAACGAATAGAGTTCCGGTACATCGTCTCGGTCCAACATGCCAACGCAGCGGTTAGCGCATTCAGAAAAGGCAATGAAATCGCCTCCCCTTTTAGACGTGCATATTTCTACAGATTCAGGGCCCTTGGTAT
>NC_064874.1:94354401-94359401 GCF_943734745.1 Anopheles darlingi
TGTGTGTTGGTGTGCGCTGGGTCCCCATTTACATATCCGATCCGGTCGCTACCCACATGCGCACACAAACAACACACATCCTGCGTGGTAAGGTGGGTAGAGGTAGCGCTGGAGGATTCGTTTCGATCGGAAGCGGAGAGCTTCTCTTTCCGTGTGTGTGCGAAGAAATTTGCAAAAAGAAAAAGTGGGAAAACTGTGGACAGACCGAACAGGACAGGGCAGCACAGGGTAGATGAAAATGAAATCGTGCTTCGTAGTCGGTCGCGGTCGCGGAAGGACGACAGCGAGACAGCGAGAAGGGGGCTCAAACTCAAGATGGCATCCGCTGGCTTGGAAATCCGTTCTTCGGCTCTGCTGTGGCGCTGTCACCGCGCCACGCTTTCGGGCGCAAACCAAATTGGAGAAACTTGTGAGGGAGCGGGCCGGGGCCTTTGAGAGTTTTCCTCAACATCCGTCTTGCCGTCCTTTTCTCCCTCGCGTTGTTCTTGTCATTATTTTTATTATTACCGCTGCCCTTCGCTACGTCAGGCGGCGTGAGCCGGAGCGAATGAAAACCTATCGGATCGCAACGTGATCGAGGGATGCGCGCAGATGCTGCAGCATCAGGAGCAGAAGGAGAAGAAGCGGAAGAGGGAGACGAAGGTGAAGAAGGAGATGGTGGCTCCGGAACCCACCCAAGAAGCCCCCGCTTTCGCTTGTCACACACGTTCGCTCGCAGACTCAGGGCCCTTTAGATACCCTTTTGTGCCCGGAAGGCACAAGGACAGTGTGTGGGAGGGAGGAAGGGGAAGGAAGGTTGGGTGATGGCGCGCACGCTCTCGTGCGCAGCGAGCTGCCAGCGAACCGAGTGGCATGTTAGCATATATTGTATTTTAATGAAAATACATAAAGATCCATCGATAATCGAACCACCAGTGAACCAGGATTCCACGCCGATCCGCCATCCACGGATCGGTGCAGGATTGAAAGACAACGGAGTGGAGCGGAAGTACCCTCTCTGAGAAGTGAGTGAGTGAGAGAGCAAAAAAGAGAGAGAGAGAGAGACAGATAGAGAGAGAGAGAGAGAGAGAGAGAGAGAGAGAGAGAGAGAGAGAGAGAGAGAGAGAGAGAGAGAGAGAGTGCTGTGTGCCATTGCTATCGATTGCTTCATAGAGCCCTCGCCTGCCTTCTAACTACCCCTCATTGTATGTATATCCTCATTCTTATTGCGGCACGTAGATATTTCTTTTTTTGTTCTTTTGCGCTTTCTAACTTTTCTTTCCCACTCTCCAGAGTGCCACCCCCTCCTGGTGGTCTTGTGCGGTGTTCGGTTTCTCACATCTCGGCTCGACTCATGGCCGCCGGTAAGCAGTATCACGCTAACGAGGCAGCATCGCCGATATACCCCGAGCTTTCGGAACGTTAAAGAAACGGGCACCGAAACCGAAGCAAAAAAAATAGCATAAAAAGGGGAGAAATGGCAACGTTTTGCATACGTCGCTTCTGTCCTTGTCCGCTTCTTATCCAATATCCAACGTACGATATAGAGGAGCGGTACGGTTTTTTGGGGTTTAATGGTGGCCGATGGCGCGTTTGGGGTGTTTGGAGAATTTTCATTTAGAAAGGCATTTCCATTTAGTAATCCAGTTGCAGGCACCCGAGACCGTACGATATCCAACCCCAACCGCGGATCGGCACGCAACTGAATGAAAGTGCACACGGGTGAATTACATTTTTCAATCTCTTCCTTGTTCCCGGGGAAGGAGGGGCCTTGGTCTGAGAAAGATAATGGTCGAGGCTTCCAGTAATTGTTTTCAGAACATATATTAAAACACATAAATAACGAAGAGGGGAGTTAGGCAGCCCGTTAGCCTTTTCCTGTCAGTGATCGGATCATGCAATGGAAGAAGAGCTCAATAGGACGACAATGCGGTTAAAGCTTTTCCTTGGAGCGCATAAAAGACGATTCTCATCGGAAGATCCCTCGCAACATAAAAGATGCTGGTGGCTACTAGATAACAATCGTTTCCTATTTCAGGTCTTGGCTTTGGTGCAGATTGACTCATCAGCTCCAACTCAAACAATGCTCTCTTCAAGAAGAAAAAGAAGATTACGACAATTGTTCGCGACTTGCGACAAAGACGCTGAATCATCGTGCGCATCAGTGGTATCAGCAACAATTAAAACCATTTCCCACCAACTCCCTCGACTATGTGAGGAAGCCAAGCAGGTCGTTGTCGTAGTCGTCGTTGCAGTCGACTGGCCAGCTCAATGATGGATGAAAGGTAAACAAATCCTTAGCTCTAACGATGGTCCCGGTTTGTTTTCCAGTGGTTTGGTGGTAAGATAGAAACCATACACTCATCGCGACGATCTAGAAACCGCTTTTGGATGGCGTTCTCCTGCCCGGAATTTACCCCCAACTGGCCATGAGAGAATTCGTGCAAAGTCACTGTCCTTTTGTTTTCCTTTTTTTTTGTTGTTCTTGCTCCTCGATTTAACCGACGTTGGCTTACTGCCTTTTGGAACGATTGAAAGGAAGAGCACTAAACTGATCGATTTTATGCTTCCGCGCGTCCTACTCGCGCCCACCGTCCGGAACGGGTAGGGATGCTCACAATTTACGGGCTCACGTCCTTGCAGTCATGAGATGCTCTTATCGGATGTGGCGTGGCCGGTCCTCCGTTAGCTGGTGCTTTGTGGGAAACGACAATTTTCACCCTCGATTGAGTTCCGTAATTGTCGTTTAATTCGAAAGCATTTCTTATCTAGTTCCTAGAGTCTGTGAGAGTTGTGCAACCTAACTTTCAACCAAATGGAAATGTTCAAATTCAAATTCCATCCCCAAAAACTGTTATTTGATTTAATATTAAACTAAACGATGACTTACTGCATTTCTTATCGAACCGTATGGCTTACCTGTAACGAGAACGAATAAAAATGGAATCAAAAATCTTCGAAACAATCGATCACCTTCGTCAGAACAATAATCTTTAAGAACCCCTGGAGATGGTATCTCCGGAACGGTACACGGCCAGACAGCTTTAAAGGAAACGATCCGGAATCATGCGTCGTAAACGTTTCGAACGACCATTCAAGAACAAAATGCTGCCTCTTGAATCTGGACACTTGAAACGTCCGCTGGGTGATGGTCATCTGACGAAAATATCGATTCCATCCGTCTGAGGCCGCTACCGTCCATGACCTTCAGCGAAGGTATCCCTTTTGCTACCTTTTGCTGGCTCTGTATGTTGCTCGTCGTTTAAAGTGCTACGCGCTAGAGATTGCGAAATAGATTTGAAAAACATTCAGGCAAAGTTTTAACATTCGTTTTCCTTCCAAAACATAATGTTTTTTGGTACCCTTACATTTTTCCTTTCCATTTTTGCCTTCTTGTATCTGTTTGTTTAATTATGTTGGCCAAAACAACAAAACAACGAAATCAAACCCTATCATCACTAATTTGTCTGATTTATTTGTTTGAAGTAAAATTGTTGGAAGGGTTTTAACTTTCAAGAATCAGTCAAGGTTTAACTAGAGAATGAGAAGCGAATTAAAGAACGCAATAAGCTATTGTTTCCGTAGCCCGTCGATGGGATGGAGAGGACTTTTTTGAAAAGGATTTTCCTTTCCCTTGTACCCCCGATTACTAAGCATTCGCCTGGATCAATTTGTTCTAATGAAACCGAATTAATATTGTATTATTTCGATGCTCCGATGGTAAGTTCCTTTCCTTTTGCTTCGATTGTCCTTTTCTGGAATTGTTGCTTGACTGCAAACCACCATCGCTAGCCTATCCCTCCGATTTCCTTTGTATCGACAATCACGGTACCGGCTCCAGTCAATCATCCCCTTTCAAGTGGTCAACTGGTTTTGGGTTTTGCTACGGTTGAAGCAAGAATCTGCGAGTCTGGGTGTTGTGCTAGAAACCTAAGGGGATTCAATTCGAAGGAATTCACAATTCCGTCTGGTCAATGTGCAGATTGGATGCCGATTGTCTGTGTTCTCGTCTTCTTCAACTCTGCTGTGCGGTGAAGTTCTCGCCTATGGAGCATCAAAATTACTTTGCTCATAAATATATAAAGGGTAATCAAATTTTCACCCGAAAACCCGTTGATTAGCAGATACCAAATTAAGGCCAATTGTTAGTGGTTTAGAATACCGAAATCGCGACCAACACACTTACGCCTTGTTTCAGATGAATTCGTTAACATAAATCTGATCATTGATTTAAAAAAATCAAATATTACACTAAACGTTCAACCGATGGGCCAGGGGTTAATTTTTGTCAAACCTTTTTCCCACCCCAAGCACAGCTGATCAAAAACAGATGTCAGTTACAAGACCTTGTGCTGGTTGTCCTTTGCAAAAATACAGGCTTAGATTACTAGCCAGCGAACAAATTTCATCATTTTCCTGCGAGCAGAAAATTCGCCGAAAACACCATCGGGAAATTCGGCAGCGCGCGGTATCGTTGAACCATGCACCCTCTTTTTTATGCTCATTGATCGGTCATTGAACTGTTGAACTCGCAATCTGCACGAGGGGTAAATGAATCACTCCGTAAGGGTAGCGTGTGCTAGCTGAGCCATGGGCTCGGATGCGAGAGGCAACTTAATTTAATTTAAATTTTGTAAAACACTCAGCGATACTGTGCTCCCAATTTTTGATAATACAACACATAATCCTCTGCCCAAATGAATCATTTCAACGTTGCTGATGTAATGCTGGTGTAATGAGCGTGCGCATCATGAAACACGCGATCAAAAGGGATTTTTTTTAGCGAAAAGTAAAAAATAAACGAATGTTTTCATCCATCCGTTTAATGCAAATCGGGATTGATGAGCATCGTGACTGAAGAGCACCGCTTCGGCGAAGCAGGACTGAAACTGCTGAATACCGAATGTCGAAATACTCAGATCTTCATAACATTCAAATAATTCTTTTCTTCGTATTTATCGGCCCGTGATAAACTCCCAACATTACCAACCTTACCCATATCGCTGGTGGGCATTCCGGTG
>NC_064874.1:94364401-94371901 GCF_943734745.1 Anopheles darlingi
ATTACCTGCTGTAATGAGTAAAGACTGCCACTAATGAATGAAGTATCACGCTCAAGGAAACAGTAACATATTTTCTTTGTTGGACACTTTCCTGGTGTCAAACAGAACTCATGCTCTTGATTTACTGTTGTGAATCCAAAAAAACGCAGCCAATACTTCATCCTTACGCAAAAAAGGGCCTGGAATTCACTTTAACCATTCGACACGTCAGACCACACAAGACGGTTTGGCCTTCGACATTGACTTCGACAGAGTGTGGAGGGCAGTAGGTGTTTCGAGGACAACCGAGAAGGATCCTTGATGTTTGCCGGAGGAGAGAAGATTTGGCAATGGAGGAATGGATCCCCAAACTGGACACTGGGCACAATGGGCGTAACGTGACGAAGAAGAGGATGACCACAACGGAGGACATGGAGAAGATGCGTCCACTTTCTCGTCCACCTTTCAAGACGGTTTCGATGTTTATCTGTTTCCGTGCTTGTCACGTGGTTTTCCCTTTTTTGGATTCTTCTCCAAGGGGGCCCCTAGCAGTTGACCAGCAGCTGAAGGGCAACCGAAGTAACAACAAAAACAAAAAAAACCACCTCAAGCGGATCGATCCCGCCGAAGCTTAGACGCGAGTTGGGTTGGGAGTCGGCGTTGGAACGGAAATGAACGTTTTGTCCAGTTCCAGCTGTTATGTTCTGGCGCCCGAAACGCGCACCCCGACAAGGGTGTCGGTCACGCACTCGAGAGAGAAGTCAATGAAGAAAAAAACATCAACAACGGAATGGAAAGGGAACCGAAACCAGAAAACAACATTCAGAGAGGAAAACAGAAGGCCCCCGGAAGCAAACCAAAACAGTCGTCCCCGGCAATACCCCCCTTTCGGCAGGTCAGTCGAACTTTGCGTGTTCGTTATCTTTATTGCCGCAATTGTATCGACCATTTTGGTAAGGCTGGTGGTGCCCTGGGTACCGGTCAGCTGGTTTCGTCCTGTCCCCCGGGGAATGGACCAAAGCGAGCGAGCGAGCAAGTGTCCTTTTGGCTGCCGGCCGGGTGTTACATGTTTGGGACATCAACAGCATTTATGAGGCAGTAAAGCTTATCTACAAACTATTACACTGCGCTGTACAGCACGCAGCGATTGTAGCGATTGTAAGGTGTGAAATATGTTATAGACAATGATAAAGCATTCGTGTCACGATCATTGGTGAGAAATGAAACGGACTACCTACTTTGCATTGGGCGTTCAATGTAACGACAATTTAGTTCATCACTAGGGACGATACGCTTTATCAGTATGAATGTTTAAAAACTGTTCTTCAAAATGGTTATGATATTGGAAATATTCTTCACCACAAACGGCATGAACAAACGCGATTCCTGATAACAGTAATGGCACGCCGGCGGATTCCATGTGCCGTGGAGGCCCATTCATGTTTCAACAAGGAAAAGCGATTGGCTCTATCCGCCAAAAAATAAGGCCAAATAAAAAGGGAAAATCATGAAATCGCCAAGGTGCACAACAGCTACAGCACCCTAGTACCCTGACCATCGCAATTTCATTCATCCATTCACCGGAACACCCTCCCGACGGACCAACCGACGGACAGTCGAGGACAGTGGCGATGCGTGGTGGTAGTAACCGGCCGGCCGGCCTGCTGGCCGACCGATGATGCTCTCGTTTAGTTGCCTTATCACATCGTCTAGCGATGGACCAGTGAACGGACACACCACGTCAGTGTCGCTGTTATGGATTTTTGCTGTTGTAAATTTTTACGATACGCCTGTCAAATCCTCCAACGTTGCGTTTAGCTCACTGTTGTTTAGACTGCGTGTCTCACTTTTAACCGAGCATATATAAACCCTGGCAGTCGTTAACAAAATGATCGACAGCTTCTTACGCTTATGCGTTGTTACAATGTCATAAATTTCGTTCCCATACTTATGCGATTTTTATTGAATAATGTCGTGGAAGGAACCATATCTTGTTGTAGCCTTCAATGCACGAATTTAGATTAAAATAATATCAACATAAAAAACAATTTCACACATTTCTAGTAGATACTCTATTTGGAATTTATAACAAACCTGCTTCTAAGTGAATGTGTGTGTGTGTGTGTGTGTGTAAACAGAAACCGAGTAAGGAGGCTAAAATTAAAAGAAAAGTTCACCCACAGGACTCTTTTTAAGACGATGGCATTTTCCCACTTTTCCGCAGATTTTCAAATTCCCTCTCTACCGCTCTGTCGCTCTCGTGTTATCTAGACAGTACAAAAGCTCGTATTTGTTGTAAATCGTTGTGCGATTGTGTGTATGTGTGTAAGGGAAAGGAAATGAAAGAAAAGCACCCCCACTACCACCCCGTTTTCTCCTTCAGATGCAGTTCCTGTCGTGCCTTTGGGTAGCCGCTTATTAAACTTTACCGCTCCAAGTTTTTCCTTTTTGGCTAAAAGTTTTCCCTCGATACTCTTGGTGCTCCTTGCTTTTCCTTGCACTATACAGATGGCATAGCCTCCTTGGCTCTCTTGGCTACTCAAAAACTCTCTGCACTGGCTCATGGCTCATGTTGCACCCGATCGTTCGGTCGTTCGTCCTTTCGTTCGTTCAGTCGTTCCGCCGTCATCGTCTTTTGTTTTCTTATCCTTACTCACACCCTCAGTCACTCACTCACACAGCGCTAGACCAGGACTTTGTCACACGTTTTTTTCCCCCGATTCGCTCTCCAACCGTAGTGCATGTTTCTGTAGGGTGGCCTCACCCTCACCCTAAGGCCAGACTCACGGGACTCCCGTTATCGATTTTCGACCGTACAATTTGGAACCTTTTTTTGTAGTTTTACATCCATTCAGCCGTCTCCCTTTCGCCTGTACCCGATGGATTCCGGGGTCTCTCTCTTTTTTTTTCTTTCTCTCTTTCTCTCTCCCTCTCTCTCTCTCTCTCTCTACTCACCCCATTTAATTTCATCCAGCATTTGATCCAGCATCTTGCATCTTCGTGCGATGGGCTCACCGCGCTTTTTTGTCCCGTTTCTTTCTCCCCCAATGGATTTTTTTATTCGCTTTTTGTTTGTACATTCCGTACAGCCACCACACCGTCAGCCTGCTAAAACACACTCTCTCTCTCTCGTAGATTCGCATTATATATGCAATAAATTACCGACCGACCGAGCGACCGTCGCTGCCGACGATCACCGATGGAAGAAAAACCAAGGGGAAAAGGGAGCGGCGAATGAGGCGAAAAGGAATTATGTTTTTCCCTTCGAGTCTAAATCCATCCAAGACTTTGCCTTAGCTCCAGGTTGCCAGGCAGCAACCGTCAAGGAAGGTGATGGTGTGTAGGAGTTTCTTGCGAATGAAATCGAAGATGAAAAATAGCTTCTGAGTGTGTCGGTGCGCGTCACGCGTTTCTTGGGCGTTGGGTGGTGGCTCAAAATAATGCCTCCCGGAAGCGGGTAAGGGAAATAGACGCAACATACATCCGCAAAATTTCGCTTTTTTGTGTGTATGCTTCTTTTTCTCTTCTTCGTTTTCTTCTTCTTCTTCTTCTTGCCACACTCCTGATGCAACATAAAATACATAACGCGAGTGGCAATTATAAGCACGGATCGATACCGTGAAGCGAAGAAAGACAGGCAGACGCTCCTGCGGGCGCTCGATTTTGAGAAAAAACATTTAAATTTTCATATGCTTATCCATTTCAGTTCCACAAAATGGTTTCCCAAAATTATAGTACAATGATGATCAATGTTTTTTGTTCAGAATTGAATTTACCTTACTTTTGATGGTTTAAATATATTAACTAAACGTTAAGAAACAATGTTCAACCTTTACTTTGGATTACAGCCATCGACATAAATCTCTCGAAGCGTAGCTCGAGAATGTAGTATCCGGATATTTGTGTTTAAGTAAATCAAATTTCGCGAAAGACACTCGCGAAAGACAAACTCTTCCACACATCGAGCGAGACGGATTGCGAATGTGTTGAAGGATCTGATACCAGTCCGAAAAAAGAGAGGAAGACACAGTGAGAAAGCGCGAGGAAAATGAGAATTTTTCCAGATTTTCAATCATTCGTTTCGTGCAGTACAGGGATGGTTTACGTTGAAAGGGTATAGGGTAAGGTATACTATTACAACCGCTTCTACTACTACTATCGCGTCTCTGGCACAGAGGAAGTGAAGGTATACTGCATCGATAATAAACACCAATGATAAGCTCAAAATTGTTTATGTAATTATGATTACATTGCCGCACATTATGATTACATCGCACATGGTCCTTTACAATGGCGCGTGTGTGGTGTGCGTATGATGGTTCTCATGTTTTCCCCAAAAATAACAAAAAAAAACCTGTCGCATCAAGGGACGGCCCATTATGGGTCCGTTGCTCTATCTCTCCTGCACATACGAGACCGTGTTTTGTGCCGTTCATCGGTGCTGGCCCACACTAATGTGCACGGGAGTATTTCTCTCACGCTCTCCGGACATTGCACAAAGTCGGGGAGACAAGTTTTTCTCGAGATGAGTGTTTGGTTTTTCATTCTGGCACTCTAAAGAAGGACTCTCGGTAGGTTGCACGATAGATAAGCCAAAGAAACGCAACCAGGACACTGAAGAGGTGAAGAGTTGCGAGGAAATGAGACGATTTGGCACAACAGCGGAGGCAAAAAGGGTATCGTAGTATATATATGTTTAGGTGTGTGTCGGAGTGTGTGTTTTTGTGCGGCAAAGGCAATGTCCTTACGGGTGGGGGGAGGGGGGGGGGAGGGAAATTCCAAACTCATAAATATACAATCTTGCTCTACTACGTCGCTCTCTTCTTTCCTTCGCTATCCTCCACCAAAACACCTTAGCGCTTCGAACGCTGCGTCTCGACGATCCGATTTAGCATCTCGAGGAATCCTCGGATGTTGCATGCTGGTGTGGTGGTAGTCTGCACCACCACCACTGCCTCGTCGGAGGCGGATTTATGCAAAAGAACCAAGCAAACGATTCGCCGTTCGTAATGGAAAGCTCTTTAGCATTAACTTCTCACTAGTTTGCGCCCGGATTGCTGCTTGCCGGCAGACAGTAGGAGCAGGCTGGAGCTCCAGAGCTGCTATGGAATGCATCTCGGTGTTCCGTAAGAAAATCCATGCATAATGCAGCAGTCTGCAGCGTAGATGCACGTTTCGGGTACTTATGTGGCATTGTAGAAGTTTTTCTTTTCTAATTATGAATATAAAACATAAATTATGTATCATTCTCTCTATCTGAGATATTTTTGATAATTCAGGAAAGTATTGTGAACATGTTTTTCGTTAATTTATTAACTAAACAAGTACCAAATATTAATAAAAAATAATATTACAGAAGAACGAGAGCGAGCAACTAAATTGGAAATCCATTCGAGTTAAATGTAAATCACATATTTTCCCAGACAAAACCGCGCATACTTTTACATATGAACCCTCCTCCCTTTCTTCCTTTCTTGAACGCGTGTCACCCCCGGGGTCGTCAACCCACTGCTGTGCCGAGTGTGTCACATGCGCTGCGGAAACAATCGGGAATGCCTCAAAACCAAATGCAAATGCCGTGGAGAGCGACAAGATGGATTGCTGAACCTTTCCCCACTCATATACACACACACTGGCACGTTCTCTTTCTTTATTTTTTATCAAAAGCATGAGTGTGTGTGTGTGTGTGTCTGTGTGTGCCTTGGCTTCCACTCGCAGTTTTACCTTTCTTTTACATCCATTGCTCCCCCTCATGAAGCGCCACTGATTTCCATCCGAAGAAAGTTTCCGTTGGATTCGGTTTTTTTCTTCTTCTTTTCTCCCGTTCTTTACGAGAGATCTACTCATACCAAGCATCAACCTCGCACCACTTTCCGTCCCTCATCAAGGGGATGCTGATTTTCCGAACGATTCCACCACCACCCACGACCATGAGGAGTGAAAGGCAGAGCGAGAGAGAAGATGGCGATTCGTCTCTTCCTGCGAGGTGGTGGTGTATGTGAGGGTGGTGTGCGAATGTGTAATTTTCTTTGCATCCCTCGCCATCCCCCGTCCATTCTCCCATATCCTCCCATCTTACCCGAAGCGACCGATGGAGGCGCTTCGTTCACTAATGTACATTACTAACGAACGGAGCTCGGTCGCCAAGCAGAGATCTCTTCGTGCGAATGACGCGAAGAGCAGGCGACGACACGAGGCTCCTTGGATGGTGTGTGGTGTGGCCCGTGGTGTTTGATATTTCTAACGACATTCCCAGCTGGTGAGCGGGCTCATATGTGGATAGAAGAAGAAAAAGACGAAGGGTACGCTGATGGAGGGAACGTAAAGGATGCGAATTTTCTCTCGCGGATGTCTGCTCTCCCTCACACAAACACATACCAACACAGTCGTACGCGACCGTACACCGAGTTGGCGTCGTGGAGTGGCAGTTGGCAGATTTTTTTGCCTTTTTCCCCAGTTTTTCCTTCGCTTTCTGGCGACTTTTACTTGCCTAAATTTATTAATATGGAGCGAGTTGCTGGTGGAAGGATGGCTGCGGAAGGGAAGCACACAGCACTACACGTACATGAAGTGAAAAGCGAAAAAGGATATGGCGGGCTTCTCTGACTGCCACCGTCTCCGCGCGATTCTCCGCAAAGGTGTCACACGAACGTGTACGTGGTGGTGGTGCCTTAATGGGTGGTGCCACGATGCTCGACCGGTGTTGGTGCAGTAGCTGGCAAGCAGCAACCAGGCAGCAGCAGCAGCAGCAGCAGCTAAGCCTTCCTTCTTATGTTCTCGAGCTCGAAAGGACTAGGATGGGGGACTGTTGGAGGAGGATGGAGGCACTTCTCAGCACTTCCTCTCTGCGCTGCTCTCGTGTGCCATTAGCATATGAGGACGACATTGTGGGGACGATTTCGCGCGCGCGCTTACAGAAATGGCGGCATATATGAATTTATGTATATTGTCTCCCACCAAACGATCACCCAAGGGCTTAAGGACTCTTTGAGGATACGGGGAAAGGATGGCTCTCGGTTCCTGAAGTTGAAGAAGGAAAATTGGAATTGGAAAATGTTAATGATGAGAGAGAGAGAAAGAGAGAACACCAAAGAGAGACAGAGAGAGACAAAGAGAGAGAGAGAGAGAGAGAGATAGAAAGCGCGAGAGAGAGAAAGATAAAGCGCAGTGAATGAGGCAGGAAGAGAGACAGAGAAACGGCGACACACATGAGTGGGTTCGTGGAAAATGAGTGGATTCCGATGGATTCCTAGGTAACGACAATGCCAAAGACGACGACGACGACGACGACGACAGCGACTAGCACACCGAGAACCGAGATAGGTTTCCGAAAGGTTTTATATTCTTTCGTTTTTTTTGATTTTGTCTTCTCCCCCTCCAGAGCTCATCGAGCAAACACAAGCACCGAGATGTGTGGAGCCGTTTGTGAAGAGACTGGGTATCGAGGGAGACAAGGGTATACTGATGGCAAAGCAGCAGCAGTATCTTCGCTTACATGCTCTTCCTGTACGAGAAAGAAAA
>NC_064874.1:94376901-94401901 GCF_943734745.1 Anopheles darlingi
CCGGGACCAGCGTGTGAGTGCTTGGAATTCGCATGTACATAACACTAGCATCGGAGACTCCGCTAGGGCTCCCTCCAAGCCCCTCTTCCCAAGGCTCCCAAAATCTAAGACTTTCCCCAGTTACTAGATGGACATGCGCACAGCATGCCACCCCTTCGCCGATGGGCCTAGTATATGTACTCTCCGTAGCAGGCGCTGCTTCATTCACACACCTTCGTTAGCCTGACGAAGGCGAGCTACAGCTGTCTCATCAGCCATCGCCTGGCCTGGCGATAAATACGCTCCACGCAGGACACCAACATACACTTCGGGTTGTAATTATTGCCACTATGGCTTCGGCCCCGAAACCCGAGTGCGCGACGACGAAACAATAAGAATAATTATTTAATTTTTCATCCCTCATGACCCAGCGCAGGGTTAGTAACGACTCAGCATACTTATCCCTTTCACGCTCTTACACAGGACCAAGCGCCGTGTGACGAGAGATGCGGCATCCTTGCTCACCATCCGGGCTTAGCGAGAAGAAAATCTTTTCCCTTGCCTCATCCCCAGTGCCGGGTCGGACCGGACCGGGACGCTGATTTGTGGGTGTTACCGAGTGCGAAAAATTGCAAATATGTATAAGCCAATGAGTCCGCGTCTTCTTCCTCGTCGCGAAAACTCGTTTGTCTTGGGGCGAGGTGGCGCATAAAATCTTATGCGCAGCCTCGCCAACAACCATTTAGCAGCAGCTGCTGCTGCTGTCTGGCTCTCGGCAACACTCATTACATAAAGGACTAAATGCTCGTACTAGTCGTAGGGATGTGATCTCTTAATGAGTTTAATTAATACGGAAATAGGCCGGCCCCCAATCATTGCTATGCTCCTCCCTCGTGCGAGGGATTCGCGGTTGTTCTAAGAACAATAGAGTAGGAAGAGCTAATCGATAGGATTGATCATTAATTTCCGCCATTTCGCGCCGCGTATGTTACCATGGGTTACAATAGAGATAGCAAACGGGTATCTGCGTAACATGATAACGTTTGTCCTATGCCATCATTGCTTGCCAATCGTTGTGCAAACCCAATGGGTCACGATACGAGCACTCTTACTATAGCGTACCACATGGCATGAAACAGTTTCCTACACACCTGCGTGCATGTGTTACTTTTTTGATATTGTAATACATTCAGTTACCAAAACCGGGGCCGCATAAAATGGTACTCTTTGGTGTTGATGATGAAGTGTTGATTAAATGATGCTGGTAATCAGTTATTGTGATTTTTTTAAATAAAAATAAAATTTTGAAATTTTAATTTATTTTTACCTGTCCTGAACACATTTTGGTAAATTGATCGCTAAACACTATCAATGAAACATGGTTTCTTTCTAGTTAAATAAGTGCAGTCAGGCATCAGTTTTATCTATTGAAGAATACATTTATTTTACTTCTAGTTGTGCATTTGTCATGGGAAAGAGATTTCGGATTTTAAATGGTAAACGTCGTCGTTCCGGTCGTTACCTACCGAACATTGGCAGAAAGACGTATCCTTATACTACTCAGAATTTTTGACACGATTTTTTCTTTCAAAACATACATGAGGTATTGTCTCCTTGGATCTAGTTTCGTTGGTTAATTTCAATTAAATTACTCTCGATAGATATTTAAAAAAACACAAGCCTCTGGCCTGGGAGCAGCAACATTAATTATCCAGAGCATTGGATTATCGAAGCTCATCGAAGCGTGACTCACAACTAAAACATGCTAATGAGCTTCACAGCATGGCTTACTACAATGATCCACGTGATTCATTTGGGAGAGGTACTACAACTCATGGAAACGAAAAAAAAATCGCGAAGACGAAGACTCATTTGCCCACCGTACACCGACAATGAACCCCAAGCGAAAAAAAACCTCTCGAAATCTCAGCCTGAAGCAACATTACTAGAAAAAAACACCCCACAGGATAACGCTAACGAAAACTGTGAGCGCACAGCACAATGCAATAAACATAAGACAAAAGCATTAACCATTCGAGGCGGTTGCCCAAGGCAACGACTACGAAGACGGTCGATTGTTTCGCGTCCTTATTCGCTTGAGCTACTCTCAGGTTCTGGTACTGATGGCGTCTTTATTTTTTCCCAATTTATCTTCCTTTGCCTAATTTTCCCTTTTTTCGGCGGAATTCACCCTTCGATGGATGGAAAAAGATTTTTTGTACCCCACAGACGACGTTTTTTGACTCTTTTTTTATCACCAGTCCGAAATGAAGCCCTTCGCATTTATGCATCGTTCCAGACTAAATGAGGGGTGCCCGAGAGACACGCGCGGTCGCACATACACACAATACAGAAAAAAAACATTAAAAAAGAATGATAATGAAAAAGTTCTCTACCGTTCGAGGGGACCGGAATCGCACACAGAACCGATGGCGCTCACAAATCCAGAGATTCGCACACATACATGAAAAGGACTACAATGTGGTGCTGTAGGATTTGAAGGCGTACATTAGAAGGGATGATTTTTTAAAAAATTGCCTAACTCTACACACATTGCTAGTCTGTCTTCACAAAGGGGTCGGCCTCAACTAGTCCCAACTACTGTTGATAATGTCGAAGAACACAACGGCGAAGTACGTTATGTGCGTTACCTTAGCGATGTGATAGGGGAAAAGGATCCGCGTGGCAAACGCTTCCGTTGTGGAGGCATGCGCAATGCGTGGAAAAACCGAAACTAGTCTAGCTTTGAGGTGGAACCCCGCATACAAGCTATTTTAGTAAAGTCTCAAACCAGTCAAGAGAAACTTTGTGGAAAATCGTGCTTTTTTCGAGTAGTGGGTCGTAGTAGATCTAATGCAACTTCAAATCGTGTACCTCCCCCAAGCCTTCCTGACATTTTTTGTGAACTAGCTGCTTCTCATTAGTATCAGAACAAAATCAGTATATTCCTAACCAACATACAGCCAAAACGTATTCGTTACAAGTATAAAAGCCACCTGCAGGGACATTGCGAAAGCTGAGAAAAGGAGTGCGAAATACCAAACAAGGTTGGCAAAATCTCGTTTGACAAAAAGCATACTAGGTCGCCGATTAATGTTCACCCAGCCACTAACTGCCCATCAACGGGCCATTTCGTATGTCAGTCCCAGAAAAGCGACCTGGTATGCTTTTTGTATGAACCTAAACCACCTGCACTTTACGGATTACACTGCGTTTGTTTTTTTTTAATTTTCGTATAGTCGCAATGTGCTTAGAAGCTTGAAAATCCTAACTTTTTTATTTTTAAGCATGTGTTGTTTGTGGCAAAGGTAAAGTAACTCGAACAAATAACAAATGTTTCAAATGTATGTAACCGATAATACGCGTACTGCACGAGTATCCAGCAGTTAGAGAGCGTCAAAATGTTGTACCATATTTATTTATTTTATGTATTGACCGTCCTATTATCTGTTGATATATTGTTTTATCCATTTCGTTTCAGCTGTCGGAGCCGGAGCAACGTGTTATAGAAGCCGAGGAACGCGCTGATGAAGCCGAAGAGAAGGTAAATCTTTCTTTCAAGCCACGGCTTTTGAATGGCTCTTTGTTTAGTGATATCGTTACATGTTTATTAGAGTGTTACTGCAATGTTTAATGCGATGGAGCGCTAAGCCGCACCTATCATCTTCCTCGATAGTACATGGAGCAATCGAAGGATTTAGCGGAAAGGTTGCGCCGGCGGTATACCGCGTTTTGGGCCCGTACTTTCCAATTACCGCATATAAATTGCACAATTCAAAATACATTCAAAAAGACGAAAAGGGTGACGAATGTGCTACACCGAGGAATATGGTCAGCGAACACCATAGGTTGGAATAAGGTATGTAAACTCCACTTTCAACACAAGATTAGCAAGAATACTCCAGAGCGTAATATTTGTCATATAAACATTGAATGCGTGTTGTTGCTAAAACGTTCAAAACACCGCGGACACAGCATTCCCGTACAGACCGAGACCGAGCCGTTCAAAACGAAAGGACTTAAAATACATATGCATTTGTGCAATCTTCCAACACTGTTTATTTGTTTTATTTACGTGAAAATGGTTCCTTCTTTTTTGGATTCGTTTTGCATCTTCAACTTCATTAGGTTATAGTATGTTATGCTGTACGTTAAATGGTTACTACTCTCATGGAATTTAATCAGGCTACGAGACAAAAGAACCATACTCGTGCTTCCGGCAAAAGTCCCTTCTCATTCGGGGACTAGCTTAAGAATTTGGTACGATCTACTGGCAGGTAGCATTCAAGAAGTAGATTCATCTCTCACCAAATATCGGTGAAAGAGGCGGTTGAAATGGAATTAGTACGAAGGTGTTTTGTACGGATAGAGAGTCAAAAAAAGGCCAGACCATACACATATTAGTGAAAAGGTCATACATCCGTCCAGCTTGACACATGCTAGCGTGTGTAGCTTCACTATTGCTCCTCCTGTCACCCAAAAAGTGATAAAAGAAAGAGAAAACTTCTGTTGCCTGTTAACTTTTCCACCGGTTCTAGAGCATCGGTTCGCACACGCACGACGAGCTACTCCACGAGATGTCCACCCATTGTGTCTCCCTTCGCAAAACTACTGACTAGATTCTTGTTTTTACTTTATTTGTACCACCCAGCGGGAGTCACGTGGAAGGGAACTTGTTGAACACGTCGATATAGCAGCCCCCGGTGGTGGTGGATAAGGATAAGGTTCCATCGGATCCGAAATGTTAGAGTCGCGGTGAGTTTGATGATGATGATGATGATGGTGATGATGCTATGCTATGGTGCCTTACCGTTGGGCACCATTTCAATGCTTTTGGTCACCTTTATGAATGCGGCGAATGCCATTTACTTTGTGCGAATATGGTCTAGGCGGTCGAGGCGAAGTTAATGTTGGGGAACTCTGTAGCTGTACTTTGGTGTGCGCAAATGTGTGTGCAAAACGAAATGTACGAAACATCATCATTGATCCATCCCTTCTTTCAACGTCACACTCGCACCCACTTTATCGCTCTCTCTCTCTCTCTCTCTCTCTCTCTCTCTCTCTCTCTTTCTTCCTCTTTTTTTTCTCTCTCTTCCTCTCTCTGCATGCTAGCTCGCTTACAGGACATTAGAGTCTTGCTCGCCACCCCCAAACGAGCTTACGAGCCTGCTCTCATTGCACAGCACGTGTAGATGGTACAGGAGGCAGCATTAGCTAACTGGTGAATCGAGGCAGTTCCACGGGCTTATCTGTCGAGTAGAAAGAGAGAGAGAGAGAGAAAACCAACAAACACCGGACACCGTTTTAGTGTTGTAGGTGAATTGGAGTTCATCGAGTTTAGCTCTCATGCACAACGTGGCAACCGGAGACCCCACTGCCTCTTGCCTTCTGAACAAACACAAACACAACAGCACTAGAAGGTGTAGCGAGTCACCATAACCGACAGCACCCGCAAGAGAAGGATAACGAAGGCCGAACGAAGGAACGAACGATCAATCAAAAGTACAAAACATATTATACAACATCAGGTGATGAGCTAAAGGATCGTGGAAAAAATAGGTAAACAAATACAGCAGAAGACAAGCGAAACAAAAGACAGAAAGTCAAACCACATTACAAAACACGATACAATACAAAACCGATGCATGCAGCTCGCGCCACGGGGTTGCATACAACCATCCCCACCCGATAGCATAGCAAACAATACACGAACGTCGAACACAACACGTTTAATAGTGAGTGAGCTTAGTGGTGGTTTTGGATTCTCTTGTACAAGTGCGACCATCTGCATACTGGTACTAAGAAGAAGGGACAATTTTGCGAGCTAACTGAAACTAAGTGAAAAAATATGGCCATTTTGAGTTGGTTTTTGTGGTAGATAATTTCTTGATTTTCTTCCATTATGTTTCTTCCTTTTCGTTTTACATTAGATTGATTGGGAAACATCTTTCACTTGGCTAGCTTTTAGATCAGGACATATCAGATCAGATCCATGATGTGAGATTGCGAACATTAATGCTGAGTATTGGAAAACTGTGAAGGATGGAGAAAGGTAGGGCTCCGGAGCTGCCCAGCGCGTACTATCACACTCTTCCGCTCATCGTGGGAGAACCAAAATGGCTGGTGTGGACTGTTGGGAGTTGAAACAACGTGGTATGAATTTGCATTTTGATTGGCCATTGGCCAGACCGAGAATATGGCTATTTGAGGTTGAACAAACAAAGAACCGGCCGAGAAATGACATAGAAAGTTCACACGCGTAAACTGCAACTAGTGCCACTGCAACAGCTGCAGGGTGTTGCTTATTTTGATTGATTCTCGCACATTCGGTTCCGAGGAGGTGCAAGCGAAGGTTCCGTGGTCCGTGAGCGATGAGCGGAAGAGTGGTCGCGTATCACGTGTCCGGGGTTTTTTTTTGATTTTCTTCTCTACAGTTCTGGTCGCGCCTTTCTGTGGATCTTTGGTTCTGCACTCGAAGGTGAGTAAAATATTACAAGTGAAGATGCTGTAGCGGTCGAGATGGTGGTGGTGGTGGTTGTAGCGGTAGTAGTAGTAGTAGTTGTGGAAGTAGAAGACTAGTTGTGGTAGTAGATAGTAGAGTAGTTTTGGTTTTTGGTAGAAGCTAGAACGCTATTTACATGATGACACATTTTCCCTTCTCGGCCCATGGATTGTTCTTCTTGTCCGGTGCGTGGATTAGTGGATCGTTCTTTTCGTTCTCCTCCACGTACTCTCGCATGCTGCAATAGATAGAAAATAGACGAATGGGAAAAATGAAATACAAATGGTCTACAAGGGTAGAGCTTGGGCCTGATTATATGATTCCAAAAACACACGAAAAACTCATAATGGCCTACCTTCAATGATATGATGCTAAGTAAAACGATAAGAGATATGATACCGTTTGAAGAAAATAAGATGATGGGCAAATGAAGATACATCAACAAACATAACCTTTTGATACACATCATTTGATTCCATCACCATCGCCAGTGCGAAGCGGTCGCTGAATTGCCAGAAAAATCTTATGAATTTTAACAATACATTCTGCGTTGGCAAAGGGTTCGAAAAGGGCTCCCGGCGCCTTAGGCTGTTGCGGGATATTACTTTGAACTTGTGGAGTGGTATCGCGTGCCCGGCACTGGCGCACTGCAGCTGACAAGCGAAAGGGAAAACTCGGAAAGTCTCCGCCGCCGAAAGGGTCGAGCGTTTTCATGGCAACATGGGCCTTAACTGGCTATCCTTTTCTTTTGTATCAAGAGGCCTTAGAAAACCTGGGCAACGCAGCGTTAAAAGGTGTCCTATTTGGAGCCCGGAATCGGTTCTGCCGGAATGCAGAGGCAGACAGTGGCCGGGTGAAGGCATTTAAAGTCTTAAGTGCCATAAGCCGTTATTTTTCCTTTTGTCAGTTACACATTACTTAAGCGAAGATATTCCCTTGCCAGAGGGAAACTGGCGTTCGGAAGACCGAGGTTCACTCCTTGTAACACTTGGCGCAGTGACAGCACAGCCCAGGGATCCACCATCGTTGACTAACTTTACATTTCCATCCGTGGAGGCAGCTCGATTCTATCCTCGACGAAAAGGATCGGGTATCCTTTTTCTCTTCGCGTCTCAACAGTGAAACACACATTGCATTTGTACGGGTCCGGAAAGTGTATAAATATTAAACACCATTCCCGAAAACCCCATAACATTCTGATGTTTTATTAATCAGGGCCTCGGTCCCGGACACAGTAGGAGGTGCCAGGTGATGACAAACTTTTCCACCGAAACAACACAGATGGTGGCTAGGGTCAGGTGGCAATAGCGCCCAAAGAACCCACTGTCGGCAACAGTTCAAGGACGACACCAGCCGACGAGGAAGATACCGAGCACGGTTGAGTAAGAAGAAGAACTTGAAACAAGGCAGAACATTTCATTTCCTTCGATCCATTACGATCTTTATGAAATCTCTGTTCATCGGAGCATAAACAGGCAACGCGTGGTATTTCGTCAATTTTTGTCATGCGCAACTGTTGTCTTGCCGGACCGAGCGACACTGAACAACCAATTAACAAGTGGCTGGTTCGCTAGTTTTGTTACCATTTATTCAATCTACCTTTCGTTCGATAACGAGTGGTTTTTTTTGGTGGGGGGGGGGGGGGTGAGAGGGTGATTGAATCAACTGGCACCATTCAGCGGTTCTGATTCAACCACAAATTCGATTTATTATAGCACATAAAGTCAGGAATTTGATTACATTCCACGCGCGCTCTGTCGCGATTGACAATGCGTGCGTTCTTGTCAGGTTTAAGATCGTCCGATTGATTGACTGATAGCGGCTGCCAATCGAGGATTCCAGCACCCACTGACGGTGACTGGTTATGAGTGAATGAAGTGTCAACACCGGTGATGAATCAAGTAGCAGGAAAGATTTCCTTTCCTATGATCGGTCCGGCGTATGGCGAAAGGAATAAAGTATGAATGTCTTTTTCTTTTTTTTTTTTTTTTTATATCAGGCCAGTTCGGCGGTTTATTAGTGTAAAATGACAATATCACAGCACCGCCTACCTCTGTACAGCATATCATCCCACCCACTTCTCTATTCCTGGTATGGCAAATCGCGAGTAGGATAACTTAAACCTTGATAGGTTATCCACTAGGTAGCTCGGCCGCAAAGAACTGAAGGCGTGATCACGCCTGTTGTTCCTCGTTTGCCCCGCGCTGCCGCCTCCTGGCATTAGCCTCTCTCTGTCTCTCGTTCTTGCGCAGCCTTTGCGCTTCTTGACGAGCGGCTGCTGCTGCTTCCAGTTCCGCGTTCCAGCTGCCCGCGTCCGGTGGTATTTGAGTGTATTCCTGCCACTGCCGCTGGAGCTCGTCCATAATTTTTTTCACCACTGCCGAGATCGAGGACCACCGATCCTCGCTGTGGAGCAGGTTGCTTAGTAGATTGTCCGGTGTAAGCGCCCCCTCCTCGAAAGCCAGTAGCGCTTGCCGTTCTCCATTAAAGCGTGGGCACTCGAAGAGTATATGCTCCGCATTTTCAACACGCGTCGGGCAGCTGGGACAGAACTCAGAATCGGCCAGGTGTTTAATATGCATGAATTCCCGGAAGAACCCGTGTCCCGAAAGCATTTGTGCCAACTGGAAAGTTAGCCGTCCATGCTTCCGGGCCGTCCAGGCGTCCATGTCGGGGATAATCCGGTGTGCCCAGCGGATGTAGCGACTCGACGCTGGGTTGTTGCCGTCCTCATCCCACTCTCCTTGCCACAGCGTGATGGTTGTCAAACGCTCCTCCTTCCGAATGATTCCCACCGCTGTGTCCGGCTCCGCCAGTTTCCTCTCACGCACGCGTAGATCCTCTTCCAATAGTAGACATATCGGCGGCATGCCAGCGATCAGACTTGCAGCGCGATGTGAGACTGTGCGGAATGAACTGGCCACACCTTTCGCTGCTCTACCTTGCACTGCGTTGACAATCCGTCGCATAGCCCCGGTCTCAAGCGCTGCTGCTGCCCATATCGGTGACGCATAGCGTAATGTTGATAGCGCTACGTTGGCCAGTATGCGCCTCCTGAAGCAGGATGGTCCACCGTGATTACGCATGATGTATCCAAGTGCGTTTGACATACGAGTCGCTTTAGCGGCAGCAGCCTCGATGTGTCCTTTCCAGCGCAGGTGGTCGTTCAGGATCACTCCGAGATACTTCAGCTCCTTCTTAGTTGTAAGCTCGACCGTTCCAACTTTGTAGCTGACATGTTGTTTACCTCGCTTTATGCTGCTGAACATGATGGCCTCCGTCTTCTCTGGCGCTATCTCGAGCTTGTGCTGGGTCATCCAGTTCTGTACGATCGCCACAGCTGCTTGTGCTGTATCCCTTGCTTCCTCGGGCTTCCTACCGGGGGCGCAGATGAGAATGTCGTCAGCAAAGCCAGTGACCGTGGCTCCCCCCGGCAGGTCAAGTCTCAGAACACCGTCGTACATGGTGTTCCACAATGTCGGGCCCAGAATAGATCCCTGAGGCACTCCCGCCGTGACTGCACGTGTCTCGACACCCTCATTTGTCCGATAGATCAGTTGCCGGTCGCGGAAGTAGTCGCCCAAGATGTTAATCAGGGGACCCGACACCCTCTTCTCCAGCAGAGCTCTCCCGATCGATGTCCACGATGCGTTGTTGAAAGCATTCTTGACGTCTAATGCTACCGCCATCAGACAACGCATGTCCTTCTTGTTCGTGACACCGAACTGTATGGCGTAGCTTGCTCGTGCTACCACCTGCTCCACTGCATCAACCGTGGATCGCTGTTTCCGGAACCCGAACTGCGAGGCTGACAATTTCGGGCCCGTTGTCGCGTCTTCCAATTCTTCATTCAGCCTGTTCAGCAGGATCTTCTCATACACCTTCCCAAGGGTGTTGATCATACACAGTGGCCGGTATGAGGACCCGTTTCCTGGGGGTTTCCCAGGCTTGGGTATCAGAACGAGCCTCTGCACCTTCCACTGCGTTGGGAAGGTTTGTTGGTCCAGAAGTTGCTGGAAAATCCTTTGAAACACCTCTGTGTTTTCCATTATCGCCATCGCGACCGCAATGTTGGGAATGCCGTCCGGTCCCGGAGCTTTGCGGGGACCCAGGCGCCTGGCGATGTTCCTTAGTTCTTCTTGGGTGACCTGCCTAAGCACATTTGGGGTGCTGCTGTTGGAGGATGCAGCTGATGGTTGAGGCCATTCCATTGGGGGGTGCTTCGGGAATAGCTCGTCAACCAATCGTCTCGTCTCAGCAGGATCAGTCTCCGGTGCTGCCCTGTTTCCCCGTAGCCAGCTCATTGAGAGTCGGAACGCGTCGCCATAGGGGTTGTCTTCGACTGTATCCGCCAGCAGCTTTAGGCCCTCATTTTTACTCTTCTGAATGGCTCTCTTCATTAGCTTTTTAGCCTGTTTCAGTACATCTGCGAGCAGATCGGCTACTGCTTCGTCGGGGTCGTTCCGGTGCCTTCTGAACTCCTTTTGGCAGGATTTACAGACCCACTTGAGGGCCTCAATTTGATCATTCCAAAAGTAGGCTGGCTTCCTTCTTCTCGTGCCATGCCCCCGATAACGTGGCATGATTTCGTCACAAGCCTCCATTAGTTTTGCTGTGATTTCCTCAGCAGTCCTTGCTTCGCCTATCTTCACTACCTGCAAAGCGACGACAAAGGCTTCCTTATCGAAGAACTTGGTAGCCCATCTTTGGATGTTGTGTGTAGACGGGTCTTCTTGCTCTCCATTTGTGGGCCGTCGGTGTTGGCGTGGCAGGATATGAAACAGGATTGCCTCATGGTCAGAGTTGGTGAAGCCATCGAGTACTCTCCAGTCCTTATCTTCTGCAATCCCTCTTGTAGCAAAAGAGACGTCAATGAACGATGGTGTTGTTCTTCGTCCTCCGTTGAAAGTTGGGATGTTGCCACGGTTCAGCAGGGTTAGGCCGAGTTGTTCAGCCATTTCCAGCACCTCTATTCCTTTGTTGCTGGAAGTCCTGCTCCCCCAAGCCTCCGCCCAAGCATTCAGGTCCCCTCCTACTACGACGCGGGGATGTCCTCGTGCCAGAGTTATTATCACCGTCAAGAAACGCTGGAAGTCCGCTATAGCCATCCGAGGGTGGGCATAGCAGCTGAAGAAGAGAGTGCCATCTATAACGGCGGCAGCCAGTCCCTCCATTCCCGTCCTAAGCGCCTTCTGTACAGGTCGGTCTCCACAGGCATAAACAGCTACTCTGCCTGAACTGTCAGCCACCCAACTGTTGTTTTTTGGGGGGATGTGGTTGACTTCGGACAGCAGAGCGACCTGTGCTCCAACGTTTTGAACGGCTTGGATCATAAGATCTTGAGCCATCCTGGACTTCCGCATGTTCAGCTGGTACACTATGAACTCTGCGACTGCGGCTTACCGCTACACATCGGTGAGCCCGTGCGATGAGCTCCTCCACACGCCATGCATTTCGGATTCGCCATGCATTGGGCCGCTTTGTGGCCCAGCCCCCCGCATTGCAGGCATCGTCCCTTCCGGTCCTCATTCCGGCAGCGGCGAGCATGATGGCCGCGCTCCAGGCACTTGTAGCAGCGTGCCAGCTCGATCGGGACTGGCTCTGGCGTCTGGACGAGGCATCTGGTCCAACCTATGTAGATCAGCTTGCCCGCAGCTTCCATCGCCGCCTTGGCCTCCATCTGTACGATCGCACGCTTGCTCTCGCTCTCCCTCGACCGCAGATCCACATTTATCACGGTGTCTTGGCCGGTGATCTTCTGCAATGCAGCAGTGATGTCCTCCTCGTTTGCAGCCGGATCGATGTTGCTAATGATCACCGTTCCCCGATCGGTGGTCAGCTGTACCTTCGTTGGATCCTTTAGACAGCTGCGGATCGCTGTCAACATCTTCCGGGTGTCGGTTTCTCGAGGCAGTCGAAGTACGACGTTTCGTTTGCCGAACTCTCTACCAACCTTCACCGGCCCAATTTCCATGACGTGTTGCTGGCGAATGGCCGTATACACGTCACTGAACTGCTGCTCAGGTGCAAGCGGAATTCTAATCACATCCAGCCTGCATCGACGCCTCGTCGTCGCATGCCGCCTCTGTTGGCGTTGCTGCTCCTCTTGTTGTTCTTGATGATCTTGTTGAAGCTGCCGCCGCGCCTTCTTATCAGCAGCATTTCGTCGGCGTTCGGCCGCTGTCATCACATACCGAAACTCGCCCTCTGCCGGATCATTCGTCGTCGGTTCATTCGTCGCCGGTTCGTTCGTCGTCGATTCATTCGTCGCCGGTTCATTCGTCGCCGGTTCATTCGTCGCCGGTTCATTCGTCGTCTGTTCATTCGTCGCCAGTTCATTCGTCGTCGGCTGCTTCTTCTGCTTCTTCTTTTGCTTCTCTTTCGGCTTCTGCTGCTGCTGCTGCTGCTGCTGTTGTTGTTGCTGCTGTTGCTGCTGCTGCTGCTCATCATTCCGCTGCTCTAGTAATTTCACCCGCTGCACCAGGTTGGCGATTTCTGACAAAGCGGCTTCCAGCTTCATCCGAAGATCCTCCTTCTCGCTCAGCACTTGTCTCAGAGCCAGCTCGGTTGGGCTCTCGGTACATGTGAGGGTAGTGTCGCCACTATCCTCTTCTTCGTTCTCTTCGACATTGAGCAGCTTCTTCTTCGCACTTCTTGTTTGCATTCTATCCGTTATACCGTCCATGCTCGCCACGTGTCGTGTGACCTGTCCTCCCCAGCCAGGGTCAATCAAGGTCGTCGCCGCATCCGCCACGAATGTCTGGAGAATGCCGGACTGATCGATAACGGCCGTATGCAGCAAGCTGCTTGCGGTGGCACACAATACAATGGGAATAACAATGCTGTTCGCGGTGGCGGGCACCACGGAGAAATGGCAAACACGTCCGTTCGGTCCAAGATTTCGCACGCAACTCGAATGTCTTTTTCTTGGCTTGAGGTTTTCCAGGCCTAAACATGCTTCTTGTTGCTCTTTTCTTATATACGAGTGTACATGTTCTGAGCAGGAGTGGGTTACGTTTATCATGTACAACACACACATTCGATGTGTGCTAAAGGTAAGAAAAACGAATCCTGCAAAGCTGAGCTGCTGATGCCAGATGAGCACAATAAAACTCAGCTCAGCCAGCATCCAGTTTCTGTTGGTTGCCACACCGAGTCATATACAACATCCAACAGTAAATTGCATATGAAAAAGTTCACTCAGCTCCGGCTTTTGCCTCCTTAGCCTCCTGTTGATTGCATACCCTTGGGTCGTTGCGAGGGCAACCGGAATTGAGAGCACAGGAAAAGGGGAAACCATTTTATCCCCAAATAAAAGGAATGCAAACCGCAGCAAAATGGAAATGAAATGGATTTCGTTCCGAATCCGCACGAACATACCGAGGTGTTGTACTACATGACATCTCGCAGTTGATTGAACATCTCGCTCGCAGGTTTTCATTTTGAATTAATGAGGATATATTCCAGTTACATGCCATATACAGTACGCACTGACTGAATTCCTATTTTCAGTTAAACTGAAACACATTGGATCAACATTATTCGAGAAGTTCTAACCAACATCGCATCACCACCCACCCGGGATGTTGGCATATTCGAAAAAGGTATTAATGATTTGTTTTTAAAGAAAATTCGGCAGTTTCCGTTTCACTATCACTCTCAGTGAATGCTCAATAGTCTCAATGCTCGGTGGATTGGAACGAGAAGGAGCGAAACTTTGAAATCCAACTTTCTCATTAACTCATCAAACATCGAGATTCGCTATCTCAAGTGGCACCCGTGAAATCCTGTTGAACGCAAATGGAAAAGTTTAAAATTAAAAGCAAAAGCTTTAAACATGCGCTTCTCCGGGATTGGGGAAAGTTGTTTGTGCAAATCGCACATTATAGCCACGACACGGCCACATGGCAGAGGTGCGGCTAGCAGCAAGGAAAAATTGATTTATGGAAAACAAGCCAGCCGGAAGTTTGTCAACACTCTCGTGGTACGGCACGTGGGGAAGGAGGATTTGGGGGAGGGGGGAGGGGGAGGGCAGTTCACAAACTTGCTTGGAGCTGAAACCAAAGGTCCAGTGTTCGGGCGATGGGAACGAATGGGGACAGACAAATTAAATTATTCCAGAAACACCCGAGGGCACTGTCGCTACCGTAATAGTCAACTGTCAGTGTGACAACTTGGTACCACACCAGTAGTTACCTTTAGTGCTACCGTTCGCTAGTTTTACTCTAAAAGCAGGTAAGAGTGATTCCGTATTTTGGTTTTCCCTGGCAGGCGAATGATTGGCCAGAGTGATGATTCGTTGTCATTAGTTTTCAATTTAAGTTGTTGGTACAACTGGCACTGGTGATAGTGGGCAAATGGTTAGTCATGGCTTTTCCATTTATTAAATCAAAAGTGAGTAAAGCCAAGGGCACTCCCATCATTCCCTCCATCACAGCGGGCATCCGCCTAACGGATTCATACAACGATTCTCTGCACTTGATCGGTCGTAAAACCGGTCCAATACCTTTATCCAGAAATGGGTTCGGGTGCTTTTTTGGTCTGAAAACCGGTCGAGCGGAGTAGAGTGCTCAGTCATGCGTAAACATATTTTACGCACCTCTTGCCATTTCCGACACGACTCTTGCTTTGCACTGCCGGATTGCTCTCGAGATGGAAAATGATAAAGAGTTCCACGAACACTCGGTGAAGCCATAAACCATTTGTATCCATCGCGACGCGAAACGAAAGAGGCAAAAGCAGCGAAAACGATGCCAAATAAAATTAATCCAAATTGGGACAACACCTTTGATGTTACCAATTCTGAGAAAACAATTATTCAAGCGAAAAGCAACAGAAGAATTGAGGGCCACTCCCTTGGTAGCGACTGAATAAGACATCACTGGCCACAAATCATATACACTGCCGACATGTTTCATTAATTGATTCCCACGCATGGCTGGTATCCCGGGGTCGTTTCCAAGTAAACGGAAGTACGAAACATGTAATTAAATTTTCGTCCTTTTCCTACCGCCATTACAAGGTCGGTGGTCGTTCTCACGAAGACACATCCTTCTTCTTCGATGTAGCATCTTCGGTTTCGGCTCCGGAATCGGTTGGGAAGCAACGCATCCTTAGATGTCCTTTCGAAGGAAGATTTGATGCAAAATGATTCTTCATCAATCAAACGACCTTAGGACAGGTTTCGCATGATGTCGGTTGTAAGTGGTATGTTGTTATTCATCTTATTCTCTCTCTCTCTCTCTCTCTCTCTCTCTCTCTCTCTCTCTCTCTCTCTTCTCTTCTCTCTCTCTCTCTCTCTCTCTCTCTCTCTCTCTCTCTCTCTCTCTCTCTCTCTCTCTCTCTCTCTGCATCTTTGCATCAAGCGCGCTTACCACGACTAATGATGGATAGTTTGCTGAAGGTTGGCTGATGAGATTAGCTCTACATTTTGGCTCCATTAAGGAGGCCATTTTCCTTCCGGGGAAATGATCCAGAACAAGAAGAATGCTCGGCGAGCTATCATCGCATCGTTAGTGTAATTCATTTGGGGCTCGAGGCGATTTCTGCGCATCAATAGCTCGTTTTGTTGTCCTACATTAACTCGAGGTTTTCCAGGCAGGGAAGAGGAACGTAAAAAGGAATTTTAATTGAAATTCAATTAAGGCTCATTGTATCGATACTGAGAGCAAAATTTCTATTCTCATCATAAAATGGCGCTACAACTATTACAATCTAGAGTATCAATTTTCTTACTTCTTTCCTTTCGCACGAGCTTTCCCGGTGATACGCCCCATTTACAGCAATGACGGGGATCTATTAAGCTTTCCCGAGCTTCCGATACTGCTTGCAGACCCCCCCTCCCCCCTCCCTCAACGCTTTGGTACACTGCAGTGGCAATCACGTGCCGCATGGAATATAATCCTTTTTCTACTTCACCAACGCCACCATCATCATCATCATCATCATCGTTAACTCATCCGCCTGTGCCTGGGCACGGGGGCGGAATTAATGAGTCTACCCACCTGGCATAGGGGACGACCCAGCGAAAGTACTGGCAACGCCTTCATCATCGGGATCCTCTGTTTATTCCGTTAAGTAGCCTCGGTTTGATTACTTTTCATTAAAAATTCAATCACAGCAGTCTCGCGCTACAACACCATCCTCAGCTGAGAAAGATTTGCATGCCTACTTGAAGTCTAACAACGTCTGTACTTCGATAAAACTGAGGAACCCTGCTGATGGCTAGGACGGTGACGGTTTCTTGTTTCATTTTCTTCATTTTCTGGACAAAATGACGCGCGCGCGCTCGCGGATTAGGTAAGTTATGGTTAGACGATTAAGAAGATTAGTTTGATCAATTTTACTGGGATATTAATTGATTAGCATCCTTAGCTCTACATCACTTTTTCAGTTCTTAAAAGCTAATGTTTAGTGTGTTGCATGCACTTGATTAGTATTGCGTTAGTAACGGTTAGTGATGTTAGTAAAAAAGTGCTTTGGTTATTCTGCCCACATTCTAAAACACTATTTATAGAATAAACTTTAGCTCTAACTTACGTAAACGCTATTTTCATCATACTTTTATGAGTAAAAAAAGAACCCTATGTTACGAGTAAAAGTCTGATTTAACGACAGGAGACCCTCTTCAGCCACAAGGCGACCCATGTCAGGAACAGAAATCGGCATCGTTGACTGTCAAGTGGCCGAGGGTATTTTACTAATGAGCCTTGCAAGTACGTACGACGGATTGTTACTTGAGCAAAGAGAATGCTTGTGAGACTTCTTACCAGAGTCAGTAACTTGTGCAGACGCGTCAGGTTTACATAAAACTTTACACAACATTTCCAATTTTCTATCGTAGGATCTGGTTGTGATTGGAACTATGGCCAAACCAAACTCTAGGTCAACGGAAGCCACAACATGTATGTTATCTCCCGGCCTGCGGTTTCGAGCTCAGCTCCACTAAAGTTTAACTTTTCATACCCAGAACATGGCTAGTTATGTTCTTAACTATCAAACCTTATATTACCGAACCTAACGAACATCGTGATGCTCCACTAGTTGTTCTCTCTCTCTTTTCTCTCTCTCTCTCTCTCTCTCTCTCTCTCTCTCTCTCTCTCTCTCTCTCTCTCTTTCTCGTTTGGTGGTTGGTTAATGAAATTCGAAGTAAACTCGTGCAACCAACCACACGCGGATTAGCGTTGGTCGTAGAGCCGTTACGTTGCGGGGGCTTTTATGGGAGTTCGTCTCTCAGCAAATCCCCATCCATGGCCAATTTGTGGCCGCCCTGGTATCGAGTGGATGCGGTGATGATGTAAAGCGGTGCAATGTTCCTTCATCCTCCTAGGCCCGCGCGTAAAGGGCAACGCATTAACGCTGGCACCATTTCAAACGAATCATGATAATCCCGCGCGATTCAATTAAGTTACTTGTTGGCGGACCTGGACCGACTGCCAATGTGTTTGGGGATAGTTATCCATGCAAGAGCATGTAATGAATTTCGGAATCGATTTTTCTACCGGTGGTTGCAATCATTCTACTTATTTTCCAAAGAGTCGCATAACTTTGCGAAATACACCATTGCAAAACGGCGAAATCATCATGTTAAGATTAATCTTACTGTACAATTCATTAGTCCAAATCAATAAAAAAAAATCGCTAAAACATTTCGAAAAAACCCATCGAACCTATAAACCTACCATCTATGGATCTATACGCCCTTCCTTGTCCCATCGAGAGTAGCACGATCGAACAGGTACGCGGAAGAATGATCATCTTTCATCATTATTGCATCATGTGCTACGACCGAGATGGTTTATCAGGTAGCTTTTCGTGAAAAACAAATTCGATAAGTGATGCGTACGTGTGTCAGCACGTCTGGTACGCCTTCTGCAGACGCTGGTAACGTGTGAACACTGCGTTGAACAAGCCGAACACATTATGTTTATGAGAAAGAACTCTCAACAAAAAGATGGACAGGTAAGGTAGGTTGAAGTCAGCATTAGTGAGCATGAACCGTACAGCTTTCTTCTCGAGGGCATTGTAACTAATAGAGATCTTGCCTAGTCTCCCACCATCGAGCATTCGATGTCTATCGAAACGATAATGGCGATAAGGTTGGCCCAGCCTTCCGCCTCGTCTTATTTGTTCTGTCTCGCTTTTCCCACGCTTCAATCGAATGGCCGCCAGCGTACTCCAAGTACGCTGGTGCTACCTTGGCACTGTTTTCTCTCCACTGATGCCCTTTCCCCCATCTACACCCACTTTACGTGTGCGGAGAGCAACTATCATTAGAGCAATTGAACACGAGTCGTGTGTTGGCCACACCGCAACACGCCGTACACCGCGCCAAGCAGCGCACTAGGTGATTCAGACAAAACCGATAAGAACCGGATGGTGGCATGACAATGCGTGGAATGAACATTGCCTTAACGCATACCACTACATCACCACGACTACTAACAACGTGCGTTGGTCACGTTCGCGTGTCCCACCACCTCGTGACTCTTGTACTCACTACCCTCCTTTGTTCTTGTGCCTCGCTTCGGAAAAGTGTCCCGAGAGTTATCATCACATCCTTCTGCCCCTTCCGGATGAGTTTGCGATGCGGTGCGACGTGGTGAGTTCGATTTTCACCACACGCGCAAGCACACACACACACACACACGTACATACACACATATTGGTATAATGGGCACCAACACCACTGCATGCTGTGTGGGGTGGAAGCATACACGATGGGAGGTAAAGATATCGATTTTTCCCACCTAGCGAATCGAATGATTCTTGCCTCACAGAACCATCCATAGAGAAGCAAAAGAACCCTTGCACACACTACAAAACAGGTCTAATAGAGTTACAATAGACTTGGAAAGTGACTCGCAGAAAGGATATCTCTATTGCTTTGTTTCTGTAATCTAGAAGACACCAACACACACATTTGTTGTCGTCGAGCAGCAGTACTACTAGTACGGTGCACTACGCCATGCATACCACACTATAGGCACTTGTCACTTTTGGCAACCGGGCTACTACGGTGCGGAGCCGTGTTTGCTGCAGTATACACACCCCAAAATTATCGACTGCCACATCAATCGGACATGGTCGCCCAATGCGTTTAGATGACATAGCTATATAGGAAACGCCTCACAGATAAGGATCGCGTGATGATTATGAAGGCAATTTTTCGACCGGGAACGGGCATTTCAATGCAACTCTAAGTTAATCAAATGAAAAACTAATTCCCTCCGCAACTCACTAGTTATACACTACACTGGGAAATGCGAGACGAAAGGGTACGAGGCGTACTTACGCTGCGATACTCTTCGATAACGGCCATCGCTCCATCGACGCCTGGTACTTCATGTTTTCGATCTGCTTTTTCAGTGCGTCACGGTCCATGGTTGCTAGAATACTGGGATCCATGGTGCCTGGAAGCACAGAAACACAGCAAACGGGTTCATGTGGAGAGACTCAAGCTTATCGGTGTGTGCGTGAAGGGGCGCCTCCATCCATTAGGAAAGGGGGATGCTGGGGGTGATGGTGGGCGCGAATTCCCCATTCGCACGCGCATTTTCAGTTTCCCTCTCAGAAGAACTAATATACTGTGTATGTGTGAGAAAGATAAAGCGAGAAGCAGAGAGAGAGACGGAATGAAAAGTTGGGAAACGCTAACGAGGGGTTTTCCATGTTAGCCGGAAACCAAGACCTAAAGGACATATACTAGGGAATTCTCCGTCGCAGTAACACTCTTCGCGGCTATGGTGTAGCGTGTTAAAGATAGGCATTTGAAAAAGTAGAAATTTAAATATATTTAAAACCGTTGACCGCAAATGATTCCAAAGTTGTGAAGGCATGTAAAGGGTTCTTTACAATTCCTCTGTTCCATACAAAACTCTGCAATTTAAGGATTTCAAAGAATTATCATGGGTTAGAAAATGCATGAGTTCAATTAGAAACTGAACAACAGCAGAAATTACGCGCATGCTCGTATGCGAAGCGTTGGTCTCGCTTGCTGCTGCTGTTTATAATCAGTAAGATGAACTACTAAGAGCAACTTCATGAGGGAAACTGGATTCTAGTGGCTCTCTTCCACACATAGCCTAACCAATTCTCTCTCATTATTTAATGTTCTCCACCGTATTACAAACACATCGTGCACACACCCTTGTTGGTACGAAGTTTTCCCCTGTTCCGACTGAGACATGCGTAAATGAAAAATCGATGACCGACGAATGCTCGTTTTCATCGATTTATGTTTTGCACGATTAGTAGTCTCGCGGAAATTCAAAGTGAACGTTATTCTACTTTTTAATCCCCTTAAATGAACCACGAATTAGTCGTTTTTTTCACAGTCACTGCTACACTGTTGCCATTACAAGGATTAATCCCGTTATGCTGTTTTTTGTGAATTGCTTTCAATAAATTTAACCAAAGTGCATTAACAACTGATGCGCCTTTTCGTTGCGTTTTATCTACAAATAGGTGTCATTGCATTGTGCGCACAGTTTTGATCAATTGCTAAAGTAACGTTAAACTGTCCACTTCAACACTTCATCGTTTACCACCATTCTCAACACAGTTTTTATCATGTTATAGTCCCGTTCACAGTTCACTCGTACCACACCCATGCCGATAACTCTTTGATTTTGACTTCATCACTGATAAGAACGTTAGCAGCGCATAACGCATACAGTACCTTTTGATCACAAGCGCAGCTTCTTGAGCATTCGTATTCGAAAGCCCCCTTTGGTTATCGTTACGACCATGACACAACAGCGCGTTTCGAAAGAATTAGTGCAGAGGTGTTAAACGAAAGGTGAGCGAGCTAGCAAGGGCAGAAATGGCTTGAAAAGTAAAACCACGACATTCGATCATCGTCGTTGGTAAGAAGAGGCAAGATGTAATGAAGGGTTCTTCGCTAGCATCGCTAGACAACAGTTGGTATGTTTGGCGATGGAATTGTGGTTTCTTATTTGCACTCATCGTGACATCGTTCATGACACTGCTCGTAGTAACGCGTAATGAGACCGGCACGTCACGTGTGTGTATGTTCGTGTTTTCAACCTTCTCCTGCTGTGCACTAACCATCGCACTGATCGTGTACCCGCACCGCATCCCAATTTACGGCAAGAACGCGCAGCACGCAGTAAAGGGCACAGACCACAGCCACGAGACGACGACGAGAACGAGCGAAGAAAAGAACAAACATAAGATAAGGAGAAAGAGGTACGGAGGATCGGTGGGGGGTATAGCAAACGCGATAGGAATTGGTCGCGTTGGGGGGGGGGGGGATGACACCAATTAGGTAATGGTTTTGATCCAACCGCAGGGTTAAACTGGCTCACGGTGGAGCACGATCACGATGCAAATGGCATTGCGGCTGTGTGATCAGTTTTTGCAGTTCTTTGGCATGAAATGCGAGCTACCTAAGTGTTTGAAACAACGACCAATCACTCATTTCGATGCAGAATTCATGAACGATGTTTCTCGCGATCGTCTTGGGTGTGGTTGTCGAACGATCTTCTAAGCAGATGGCGGATTTCAGTAACGCACTGGTGTCTTACATTTGTCTCACCTCACGAGCTACGCAAACCTCACACCTCACTAACGGTAAGTACCGGTGCACTTGATGGCCTTTCTGGAGTCGCGTTCGGAACCGTTCTTGTCGACCAGCGCTGAGTGACTGTTGCCGTTGACCACAAGCAGCACTTTATCAGCTCAGGTAAGCATCGACTAGAGTTCTCAGTCACCATTAGCACCTTACCGTACTACCTTTCCCTTCTCTCTTTCTTCATCACCCTGTTGCGTGCTATTGCTCTCTTTTTTTGGCGTACTCACGGCCACGGTTCCTACTATCGTTGGTAGCGATGTCAACCAGGCTGGCGATGATAGAACGTCTTTCCGCTTTCGACCATTTCGATCGTATGGTGGCCTCGAACGTTGTTGCATTGAGCCCATTGACATGTAACACGTGGCAGGGCCTTTGGGAAAGTAGACCGGATTGAATAAAAATAATTCGATCCCACAGGAACGTTGAAGTAGCGAACCCAGTTAGTCCAATGATGTAAGACCATTTTCATGCTAATCATGTTTTTGATTCGCTTCAACTTATCAAATTGATACGATGCATAATGGATTGTAAATAATTAAAAATGATCATCATTAATAAAGGTGTATGCATTACTAGTTTAATACATTTTCAATGAACTAATTCGTTGGATTTACTAAATTAATATCTCTTTTATGAGATTAAATTAATAATATATTGCTTAAATTTCAAATGAGTTACATTTCGCCTGTGTTTGTTGAATCGGTTTAATGGAGTGAAAAAAGTTATTTAAACGGGCTAACAACCAGTCAATGGTGAGTACGACGGTTGCAACCCTATAAGCGCCTGCATGTACGAAGCCACCGAGAGGATGCACCAACGTGAACGCATCCTTGCGAGCCAGTGCACTGATGTGGCTTCCTGTGAGCTCGCTCTACGACTGCCAGCTTACGAACGTTTTACTCACATTCATACCGTGTGCCGGATACAAACGATTCATTCTTCGGCCACCAGAATACTCGCGCAAGTACTTCTCGCACTTGCACCTTGACTTGGAGGACCTTTTCCTTTCGTCTCTGCTCCGTGTGGGGAAGCATTCACATACGAGACAACCTGAGTGAGTAAAATGCATCTCGGGCCGACGTGTTAGTCTCAGTATGTTTGCTCTCGCTGAAGCCTTTCGCTCTTAGAGCTTCCTGTGCTATTTGCTGTTAGCCTGGTATATTCTAAGCAAACAATTCTAATATATTCCTGGTGGTCTATTTTACACACATCGTTCTTTTATGTTTTCTTTGGAAACACGAAATCGTTCTACGATGTGTTGTTGTCTTCTTTTTACGGTAAAACCCGGCACTTTCTTATTGTTTCTTTCTCTGGATTCCCACCAAAGTCTTCCCTCTTCTAGATCCAAACAGTGGACAACGGATTGCACTTTGTGTGACCGATATTGCACATGCTCCCATGTAACACATGCTTACTTCACAAATGTAAGCTTTCCATTTTTCAGACTCAAATTTTTTGGAACAGCAGCGCATGCACGATACAATTACTAAAGAGTGTCCTGTATTCAGATGTGAGCTGCCACTCATTTTACTTTTCGTTTTTTTGAGGACCCTAGCTGCCTCGATCTTTTTCAAACTATAACCGTATCGGAAGGAACATATATTAATTTTATTCGATACACATGTTGGAAACGCCATAACGTTTTTGGTTTATTATTGTCTAAAATCGTTCGTAAATGTATTGTCTTATAAAATTCCTTGAGTTTTCCTTCGAGTTTTTCCATTTCCTGAAAATAAACATTTGCTTTTTATTTAGAACGTTCATTTCACAAAATGGCCCTTGGACAATGTATCAATGAATGGTTTCGCGTACTAAAATACTTCACTACTACTTCATAAAGAGTGTTCAACTGTTTCAAAAACTGTTGCACAACTGAATGGAGTTGAACACATTTTTTCATAACAAGAAAAAGCGAGTTTTATGCCCCCGTTTTTTTTGGCAAAATGAGATGCCTACCTACCGAAGTGCATTAATTGCACTACAAACACTACCGACCTGGTTCCTGGTACCTGCCTAGTGAGCCAGGAAATTCGATTTTCTCTATTGAATTAGCCGCGAAAATGTACTGGAATTCCCGGTACGGCGCAAACGACGCGTTCCCTAAATGCCTTTTGAAAAAAATAGAATAGCTCTTGTACTTCTAGCTAGAGGACATAGGAACCTAGCTAGAGTGCTAGCAATGGGACAGTCAGTGTCATAGCCGCACCGCTCGACCCGTTTTGGTTTATGATGACCTGAGTACACAGTAGGGTGACTGAGAATAGTGGAGCGAATGGCCATCAACCGCGGAGGGCCAAACCTAATTGAATTACACGGTGCACAAAGTGGCACTTGTGTGGTTTCCGATGTGTGTGTGGTCACGTAATCTACGGAAGAAAACTGGGGCCGCTTCTAAAAAAAGCCCGCTGACAAATGAAGCAGTCTATAACACACCTCAACGATAAACCGAAAAACGGAATGAAATTATAGATACTAGAAATATGGTTCTAGAATAGCATAAATCTACTTACCACAACCATATGCCTATGCATCATATGCAATGCAAACTCTACGCCCCGCCATCTGGTGATATTTGTTAGCAAAAGGATAAACTTGATCTCACTTCGAGTTGCTTCCATATTCAAGTAAACTTTTATTGAATAAATTGAAAATCGAGTATTAATGAAATTCATTTGCACATGCCATCAATCAGCGGAACACAATGAAAACATTTACATGATGGGAGTACTTGTACACGACATGGTTTCGTACAGTGTGCTTAATGCTTAACGGGTTGATTCAATAGTTCAAGCAATTCGACAAACAGAATTCCTTCCGATCCGCTCGTCTCCTTTAGGGAGTATTCTGTAGTGCTTATGCATCTATTGATTCCGGTTCTCTACTGTTTCGTACACCTGAACGCCATGAGGTTCGTTTCTCGGAAC
>NC_064874.1:94414401-94429401 GCF_943734745.1 Anopheles darlingi
TCGCCTTGAATCGATGTTAAGAAAAGCATTAATTGGAATCACATCAGCCGCCTCCATAAAAAATGATCCACCACCAGGCGTCTCCATCATGATTTACTTTATTTTACTTGTTTGTTCCGCATAGGTCGAGTAGATTTGGAACCTCGAAAAGCTTAAAGAGCACTCGGTAAAAGCTCATGATCGAAACCCCAACCGGAAAGAGAACCGACGCAATCGTGTTCTATCGGATCGGTGTTTCGATGTTATGATTTCAAATTCTCTGTCCATCCTGCATACTTGGGGTTCTCTTTTCTTTCTCTCGCTCTCGTTTTACTCTGCTGTCAACCCTATGACCGAACTGTATTTAACCATACAAAAAGGGCCATCATCGACAGCAGTGCCATAGGGATGTTGTTGGTGAGATTGCTACTTGAGCTCACACACGCAACGGAGATCGTGTCGCATGCTGTTTTTATTGGTTTAACGGTTCCTTACCCACGGAGATTTGCCTTCAACAGAGAAGGTCGTTTCAACTGACCGAAGACCGAAGTATCTTATTGGATTGGATTAGTGTGTTGGCTTCACACCCGGTAGCTGATATTTGCAAAATGCTACGAACCGGATATCAGTTTGAAAACGATGGTGGTAGCAAGGATCGTCAGTTTCTGTTTCAGACGAAACAAGTAAACAAGTCTATTAATTGTAGCAACGTCAAACAGACACATTCTTCAGTCATTCAAGATTTACAATCTTTTTCTCAAAATAATTATATAGAAATCGGCATCAACCATCTCACTCAGGGGACTGCGAGCATCGTGTCGCACAGAATAGAATGTGAAAATTGAATCACTTACCACCCGTTGTATGTTATTCTCCAGTGAAAGAGAATTCAGACCAGTCAGAGAGAGGGGGTGTGGATTTTATCATTCGTTTTCTTTTCCGTTGGAAATGCGCCGTACACCCAACAAACAAAAATGTCTTCAAAATGGAAGTTTCACTCAAGTAGTTTATCTGTAGAAAAGAAAGAAACCAAAATTGAAAACAACATGCAGATGATGAATTGACGTAGGAGACGTAGTTTGCGATGCAATTCAGGGATAGCTGATTAATCAGACTAAACAATTTGCCACTCGCCACTGATCACGATAAAAAGGTACACAGCACTGAAGCGATGATGGCTTCCACTTGCTGAGAATAAGCAATTCCGAGTATTGCTTGGCACGAACCCGCATAAAACGATTGTCTTGATGAGTATCACCGGGCCAAGCAAATGTTTATCGACTGCACACTGTCTTGCAGTGCTGCAGCATTGTACCCACATCTTGGCATCGTCTCGTCACACTCATCAGACGTTCCCTACTCTGCACTGAGGCTGATGAGTACCGGTGTGATGAAGTTGCTTTTATGCACTACTTTCTGGATACGAAACCGTGCCAAAGTTTTCCGGTAGGATAGCGTAAGGTTCGGTAGGATTACGATTCCGTTCGCCTCGTTCACGGTGAAGAGTTGAATAAAGAGCGTAGGCGAGAATCGTACTTGGAGAGAACTTTTTTATGATCCACGTAGCTAGCGCTTTGTAGATGACCTCGCTTTCAAAGAGATGGAAGAAAATCATGCTGCTGATAGTTGGACACCAAGTCTCGCCGTCGTTCACGCTTCGACGCCACGGCACACAAGTTTAATTAAATTGGAATAGCCACCGATTCAGTGTGAATCGTGATTTTGGATCAAATTGCGGCAAATCAATTTCTTTCACTTGACAACCAGCTAAAATCTTGATACGTGATACATTAATATGGATGATTGATTGGATGGAAGAAAACTATCAAAATGATGAAATGGGGACTTTTTTAATTTAAATTTAATTTTTAAATGTCTCAGTGGACGATGTCTCATTAGCGAACATTGATCACCAATCATCTGTAAACGACTCTAGCCATTTTGAGTACTGTAGCAGTTTGAGTTGCGAATACAACGCAAACCAACCGATCAATACTGACTCATTCTTATGCTTGGCACATGTAAGGTCTTGCTGTCCTACCTTCAGCCAGTCCTAGAATCAGCCTGGCAGATGCAAACGAGCTGTATTGCCGTCCTTCGGTGACGTGTCTGTTTGTGTACTTACTTATTGTTTATTTCTTTCTGTTTTTCCATTACCACAGCTCGAGCGAACAATTTTCTCATTGTGCCCTTCTCGAAGTAGTAAAACATGGTCAAACATAATCTACATCGGAATGAGGGACACACTCGATATACATTGAAGCGTAAGAGACACGATTCTAAACAATGTTTGTAAACTAATCGTATGAGAACTGGCTTCTAGCACCGCCATTAATGTAAGTTGCCAGTGTGCTGTTTGGTGCACGGAAACTGCATTGCATCGTAAGTAACATTTCCTGGTTAAATCCTTGGTCCACCGTAGCTATTATAGACGATAATCTGCCTGGTACCGTTAGAAGACAACCGAGGTGACCAAGATGCATCTGTTAGGTACTAGGAATGAAAGCGAACATATTTCTGATCCCGATTTGTGTACCATAATGGATGTAACCTCGACATAGTAAATACAATCCATTTGGAAACAACGCCATAATTCTGGAGACAAACAGTTGAAACGAATGGAGAAGGAAATTGTAATCTTCTACCCGTAATCCTCATCAGCCGGAAAATAGCGAAAATCGTAGTAACTGTTGGTTACCATTGGTTACCGCTCTTACGATGACGATATCCGCTATGAACGGTTAGATAGAACGGTGTATCTCGTCTAAAAGGACACGATGCCTGACTCGGGATGAGTCCGCGGTCCAGCGGTTTCCGGTACTTTACGACGTACGGGTCTAGTGATAGATGGGAGCATTTGTCGTTTGAAAAATGGCCTCACCAATCAGCTTGTGGTATGGGAATGGATGAATTGCACATGACATCCCCCCCTTCGGGTTTGTGTGAACATATGCGAGAAGGGTGTGTCTGTGAGCGACAGAACTGGAACAAATGATCATAATATCTGGTTATAAAAGGGCCAGCAGAGTCCTGAGCAAGTGATGAGGCCGAAGGTCGTGGATGGAATGCATCCGCCAAACGATTGATCTACAGCCGCGGGTCTACAGAAGCGCCACATCGCGCGAAGGCAGTTGATGACGCTGCAATTAATCATTTGCCAATCAAAATGGAACACACTATCATCAATGAACGATTCAGAGAGCTTAGCGCATGCATGCAGCGTTGAATGCAGTTTTAAAGAAATTGGAAATTGTCTCTATTAATCAATTGATGTTGAAATGAAATTTTGTTTAATTAAATATTTTTGCACATATTTGGTCTTTCATTGGATTGCCTTTAATTGTAATTCTACTTAGTCCGGAAAGACAGCTTTCCGCTGGTGCTGATTGTTTTAAACAGCCATTAATTGTTCTTTTATTCCGTAGTAAGGGATAATGACTATATGTTCGATAAAAGCATGTCAAAAAGGAATAAATGCAAGGATATGCCGAACAATTTAAGTCGCATTAATTCAGCAGCATAATATCTGTCATTAGCAGCATTACAATAGGGTAGCATAACCTTCCCGCTGTGGTAGGAACATTACGAATTATTCGTTTGAACTGCTTTTTAGGTAGAAGCTGAAGGTCGTCACACAGCGACCGACCATAGTGTGTCGTTTCTATTATTTGCTTCGTACATAATTCATTAACAAACATACAAATAAATGTGGCCGAATACCGGTTGAGCCTCCGCTTTTCGAATTTCATGCTGATTGGTACCGCGCCATGGTGTGGCAGTCGTGTAGGGTATTGGTCTGCAAATGTTTTCCTCGGTCCGTTTGTCCAAATATTATGCTAGCCACCAAACGATGCAGGAGCCAGAGAGCGTGTGTGCGTGTATGTGTGTTGTGTCTTCAAACGAATATAGATTTAGCTCGGGAATTATGCGGGATTTGTGCAAATAATGCTTGCTAACCCAATGGAATGGAAGAAGGATCCAAAACCAGTTGAACAGCATCACAATTTTCTGGCCTCCTTTCCGAATGTGCTTTATCAGCGACGCAGATATGGTGCCTGGCATATGTTGGACTCTTATCGAAATACACTCCCACAACGAGCGCTAGAGAGCGTTGGCTTGGTGCTAAATTATTGATAAGATTATCACTACCAGCGCGATGTATCGCGGCGTGCTCATCGCTCATCGATTTGTGCCCTTTCCCTTAGCGTAGAAAGCACTCGGGCAGTAGCAGCCAAGGGGTTCATTTTCTATGCGCAAAGGATCTAATACGTACGGAACCACCCCCCCCCCCCCCCACCCCCATTCCCTTGATTTGCATCATCATCACCTTGCTGCACCTGCAGCATAAATACAAGCTGTACACGAGAAGCCGAGAACCGATACAAGCACATAAATATCGCAGGTCGCGAGACTCTAGCTCTCGGGCACTCATTGGGTATTATCTCGCGAAATGTTATTTACGTAGCCCTCGCGTAGTAGAGTGTGCCCCGTTTTATCACGATCGATACCGCCAGCGCGCTTTCGCTGGTGTTGCTGCTGTCACACAGACATCAGGATCGAATAACAGCTCAGCCTAAGGGGCTTGAGTATCCATAAAAAGAGGCTTAACGGACTGCCGGAACGCCCGCAAAGTGTGACGCAATGTGCCGACACAGACACACCAGGCGCGATCCATCCAAACCATCGTGGTTATTTCCGGTAAATCTGGCAACCTCGTCTGGTAGATATGCGCGCACGTACCCTGACAACCCATCCTGGCAGTAATCAGCCGGGACCGGTGCTCACTCGGTCGGCAAACAGTCTCAACTGATTAGTGAAGCAACGCCACTCGTCGTCGTCGTCGTCGTCATCAGCCACGATATGAGAGGAAGTTGATTTAAAAGGACACATCCTACACATGCGCCATCCTCAAACACACCATTGTCATTGTGGTGGATGCTAGTACCAGCAGTCACAGACCTTGCGTTTGCTGTGGAATGGATTTGTGAGTGGATTCCATTTGCGCCAGTCCTGCCCGCCAGCCTTCTACCTGCCCACCCTGTGTGGTAATATGCGGTGAACCTTTCTTCGAAATATGTTCGGAGCCCGGAAGGAGCCACCCGGATGCGCATTTGCATAAGCGTAACACGCTGCAGAAAGGCTTTTGGCGTATAATTTAATCGCGGAATGATTTTACCCTAAAATTTGCATGAAATAACACACAAACCCGAAGCTGGCTCCAGCATGAGTTTAATTATTTTGCGGTCTCACCGTGATGACAAATATGCAGGAGTAGGCCGTTTTACTCCTCGTTCAAAACGGACAAATGGATCTCTCCTGGTCGCACACATGATTTATCACTCCAATAAATAGGGACCCAGGCTTGATTTCCAGTTTTTTTCCACAACGCATTAGATACGCTATGTGCCTTATCGTCGTACCCAAAAACAGCAGCAGCAACACCACCATATGCTCCGATTGCCCTAATAATTATATGCACGTAATCAAACTGATAGTGTGAGACGCAGCTGAAGGTGCGGTTGGTATTTGGGGAGGACGGCGGCCTGTGATCGATTATCGATTGACGGCCTTATTAATGCCGTGGAAAGGCAAGCTAATCGCGTCGTATTTATGGAAAAGTTTGCCTTAACGTGATGGGTACACACACACAGGGTGTTTGAATTTAATTTCGAAACAATTAGCTGTCGATGTGATGGCACGGGGACGGTTGGATATGTTAACGGTTGGGGGAAGAAGCATTCATAACCTTATTTCCCTCCGCGATCCAGACAAACGCTCGCACGAGCATCATGGCGAGCAGCATCGTGTCGTGTTGTGAGCAGCTTTATTTTTAGCACGCTCAAGAGCGCCCGGTGTTTGTTTGACGTTTCTTACGCATACATGTTCACTGAATACAAGCGGAGACGGAAGAGGGAGCGAGCGTATGAGGCCGCGTGGCCTTTCACCATGTTCCGAATGGGTCAGCGAACTTCTGAGTTTGAGTTTCGGAAATTCACGCAACATACCGACCGACACGCGGCGCAGTGCTAACCGGAAGTGACACACACAGCAGTCAGCCCATGTTCCTTCCATTCCAGCGTGTGTGCAACCGTACATTGGTGTGTTACCATGTCAAAGCGACATGTCTCCTATGTTTCATTGCCCCGGGCACCAGCACTCATTATATTCCATGCGGTGCCGCGCGGTAGCACCCTTCACACTCGCGACGTGACGGTATCAGACAGATCGACCTTTGAAAGGGTTATCGATAGAGCGTCCTGTGGTGCACGGAAGTATGTAATTGGATATTCCTACAAACCAGCTTCCTCGTTGTGCGGGATGCTTATAATGATTGTACTAAGGGATGGTAACATCGGTGGTGCTACGTTTGGGGTGTCTATTTGAAGGATGCAGCAGCAGCAGCTGATCGATTCCCTTTATGAGGAATGTTTTAAATTATTTGATTAACTTCTGGCGCATTTTAATTACTTTGGATCGGGGTACCAGCTAGCACGCTGGTATTATTCATAAAAACAAGCCGATTCAAAAAAGTAATATTCTTGTCATCGTTTCGGTAGCGATGTACCCTTAACCTTAGGATCTTTCTCAAATACTCGATAGAACGTTTTTCAATCTTTAAACCGATAGCAAACCATCAGCTAGGAATGGCTCCAGCTAGAAGCCGCCGTACCTTATGGTTCGTAATCGTTCGCTCGCTCGCTCGTTCGGCACATAACGGCGATGAACAATATTTACAGAAGCAATAAATTGCCTTCACTATCTAGGATGTACGCCAGTAGAACGAGAAAAATCGTAAAAAGGATGTCCTAGGGAATGCGCTTCAGTCAAGGTTCACTGCACAAGAGCCCTGCCATGCTCTCTCATTTTTTGTGTGTATGTGTTGCATATGCGAAACGAGGGGAAAACCATAAAACATTAAGCACACAATTCATCACTTTTTATCCAAGCGACACATACAGACAAACACACACACACACACACACACGCACACACAAATACATGTGGATAGTGCTCACCAAATGGCACACTCGCCAGAATGGTGCTGCACCATCGAATGCATCATTTATGCATACTTTGCTCCGACTCCCAGCTTCCCAGCAAAGCCTCCTGCGACAGACCACCGATAAGCATAGCATTTTCTGGCCTCATTTCCATACGCCACTCGTCCGGGATGGTGTCCCTCGGATCCGACCGAAGAAGCGCACGCTGGTGATGGCTGCCGGACGGAATAATGTCCCCGAAAATTCCCGGCAGCCTGTGGTTGAAAACTCCCGACGAAACAACCGAGCATTCGAGAGGCCCACGACAAGGCGAGCATAAAATGCATATCATGGACAACAACAAAAAAGGCAAGGCACTCTGCGATTCCAACAGCAAAAAATTGGAACATCAATTCAAACAGCACTACCGTCGGTTTGGTTGGAAACCGTATTTCACCAAGAAGCAAATCTTAATTTTAAATTACAAAAGTAAACAATCTTGCAAAGGAAAGCTCTATGCTTCCGCATTCCTGGTACAAGGCAAATACAAACACCTTACGAAAAATGCACCAGCTTTGCAGCAGGGATGCTATAGGGCAGGACACTTTTAATCCAGCCGGGGGATCATGCACTTCGCCAATCCTGACGTACAAGCGAGGGACTGGGTTTGCATAAGTTTTGTCATTTTTTTGTTTTGCCTTCATCAGTCTTTTTTTGTTTATGCGATACAAATTTGAAATCCAGCAAAACCATCATTGGATTGCTTCAGGCAATCCTAAGACTTTAGACGATAAAATGGTGTCCTTCGGTGTGCAACGATTGACATAGCACAGGGGGTCATTGGAGTCTCAGTTGGTCATCTTAATTTTGCAGTTTCTGATTAATATGTACAGCTGAAGCCAAACCAATCCCGTTTGTTCGCTGAAACCAAACCTTTGGAATGCCAGATAAGAGATGACGAACTCATTCTGTCGCTTTCTTCAACATAAGATCCTTCAAAATACCAAAAGAACTGTGCCGTTTTCCACTGGATTTCATCTGGCCATTCTTTGCCAAAAGGGTTCGCGGAGAACTTGATTCGAGTCCAATTCGCGCCTAGGATGACGCAAGGAACAATTCAATTTCTTGGAGATTGACCAATTTCTTTCCGTCAGCCCACCCAACTGTCATCAAATACTTCTTGAAACTTGCTCGTCTGTTCGAACAAGGGAAGACAAGTTTGATGATGTGCAATTTGGAACGCTGGCCACGGTTTGAAGGCATGATTCATCTTGGCATGGGCATGGGCTGCAACTTTCGTTTGGCTCGGTCAGCGCATCAGCTCGCCCAGCGCACGCGGCATTACAGAGCATAGATGGCAGGAGCCCATGCTAGATCATCCTGATACCCCAGCTTGAACAAGCCAGATTATAAGGCTCAGAGGGACTTTCCGCAGGACAAAACTTTCCCAATCTATCCTTCAAATCATCGCCAGTGGATTTTGTCGTGAGACGTTCAGCTACTACACGCGAGTCTTCATCAGTCTGGTTTGTCTGGACAACGAAACAACGAAAGCAAACGCAGCAGTAGCGATGTTTCAACTAGTTTAGAGCAAAATGCCGAAGAGAATACACAGAGCACAAACGCGCTGGGTGCTGCAACGAGAGCACTACATGTGTGTCAGTGTGAGTCGCGTTGAGTTTACAGTCGAATATTGAGGAGAACCCCAAAAATAGATACTCGGATATTCACAAATTCTATTTTAGACATTTTTGAACTCCCATCGCCAGAGCGCCCATCAGTGTGACCATCATCATCGGTATAATCGCGCCAACAAGTACTATGTGGTTAGGGTTTGACTTTGGTTCATGCACATCATGACTGTATTGGAAGAGTGATTGGACAACACTTCGATAGATAGGGAAAGCATTTGAAAATCACGATTTTCTATTACAACATATCCTGCCACATGAAATTACGCTAAAAAGTTACAACTTCTGTTTAGCAAAGAAGTAATTCGAATGATTTTATTGCATGGCCAAGGCCGTCTGCCACATTATTTTTCATACTACTCAGGCCTTTTCATATAGTTTATTAGCCGTGGCCACACGGAGCGAAAATTTGCGCGCAAATTTACAAATTAATGCCAAATCGTTTACGCTTCGATATGTTTACGTGGCCGGGTTGAGGAAATTAAAATCGTTTTGTGGAAGAAAAGGATTGAACACACTAGCAATGATCACTATCTATCAATGTAAACCACAAATAGAACATATTGCGAGCCCTTCCGTTTGCAAACAGCTTTTACTCTAGGTTTTACGCTCCACGGACCTATAATCGTTTGACAGCATGTAAACGGCAAGCGTAAATGTTTTGGCATTAATTTTTTCGTTTGCGCTAGAGTTTTCGCCCCGTGTGGCCACGGCTATTGACTAAAACGTTAGTGCACTAGCTGGTTTACCTCAAATTAAATGAAAAAAATGTAACCCTTTGCATATTGCGATATTCAACAATAAATTGTTAGCACGTCGTACTAAGCGCAGATGCTGCAAGGTCCAATTGAAAACGGAGTCCTCTATTTACGGATCATTAAACCCTTGTTAATGATTTGCATCCGCAGTAGGGTTCGGATGACAATAGCGACTAATCCTAACTAGACGCCGGCCATTGCCGATGCCCCCGAAAACGATTGCAGATAATCCTTTGATCCAATTGGAACGCTTTTTTGCGTTCGGCCACAACCCAATAATGCTAAACCTGGAACAACCGCTAATGGCCATTTAATCCAATCCTAGGGGCACTACGAAGGAAGTTCATAAAAATAAACCGAATCCAGGCTGAAGCCAGTAGAAGCCGAACACGATACTTTGCTAATTTTATCGCCATCCCATAAATTGTCTATTGAACATTAATGAATCCTTGCGCCTGCCTCACATTGGCGGTCACAAGGAGGTACAATCGAGATCCTAGAGAGAGGTAATAGTGTGTTAGCCAGCAGTGCGGATGATGTTGTCTCTTAATGGTACTACATTATATGCATTATGTGACAGAGAAGATGGGAAACAGCACGTCTATTCTTGCGCGTTCAATCCTCGAGAGCGATACATCAAAAAAGGTCAAATCGTTTAATGCTTCAGGCGACATACAAGATGAGAAGCCATAATAACAGTAAACTATGTCGGGAAACGATGTCACATGATTCCCAACAGGAGCACAGGAATCAACACAAAGCGAATCTCTTCGATTCATTAATCTTTGGTCTAGGAAGCGTCTCACATACCAGAGGGCAGACATGACTCGACATGCTCCAATTTAGCAAAGTGGTTGATCCGTAACACTGCTATAGGATGCGTTTTCAATATGTAGATCTTACGCAGTGCTTGGTGAAATTTGTGTATCTATAAACAGTGATCCCTTTGGCGCGATACAATCAACCAAACACCTCCAAACCAGCCCATCAAAGGGGCGCACCCACAACACCAGTGACAGCGAGAGCGAGTGAGAGTGAGTGAGCGTGTGGTGTTTCCACGCCGTGGAAAATAGGGAAAAGATAAAAATAAAGTGCGAACTCACCTATAATAATAAATACATGCAGAAACTCGTACGCCCCTTTCGAAACGTGCGGCTTCTCTTCTCTTTTCAGGGGGAAGAATAAGCAGGGGAACACATAAACCGGCGCGAAAAAGAGGGTCCGTCCACCATCTATAGCAAGCAGACCGACGGGAACTCACCGACACGCTGCGTCGCTTCGGGTATTAATAATAATTGAATAAATACAACTAGCCTTGTGCCTGCATGGGGATACCTATATTTAGCAGGTTTTGGGGGTTTTTGGATCGGGCGCAATGCATACGGATAACTAATTCCTTTTGGAAACGAGGCGTTGAGTGACGCAGGGAGTAAAAATCGATTACAATGAAGCTAGAAATCCAGTGCGACCGTAGTCTAGACTAACACTGGTATCATGTCAGCTACTGGAGGAACGGCATTCTTTTGCGATCGAATATCCTACGCTCATCAGAAAATTGAAAATTCTATTCACTGCTCCAGATTATGTAACCGAGTTATTATTCTTTTTCCGAGAGAAAATGTTTGTTTTCGATATTGTTTAGAGAAAACACTCGCACATGCCATCCATGCGTGCTGAACCACCACCCGAGCTGGCGGCCACAGCACACGCACCAGCAGCTGACGCTCGATCCTACTCCGCCGGAAACTTCAGCATCAGCACCACGTGTTGCGTTTGGAGCACGAACTTCGACCGAACTTACTTCCGCGATTCTATTTTTCGTCTTAGCCCTTCGCTACTTCACATGGCCCTCTTGACACTTAATCCGACCCCGTGCGGGATTCGTTAGTGGCGTGCCCCTGAAACCGTGATTTTTCCGGAGTTAGAGCAATTGGCTAAAACTATACTCTCACACACCTCTCTTGCGGTACACGCCGAGTATGGCGCGCCGATGGGTTTCCTGGAACGGGGTGACACAATATCACACTGCTGTGGCCCACACACAGACACACACACACACGGTCACGCACGCACGTGGAAAAATGGGAGTTACGGTGAAACAGAGACAGGCGCGGCGAAAAGCCCGATATACCGAGATGGAAGCGACGGGATACAGATACTCGCCAAGATCGTGCAACGCAAGAATAAGGAAAAACGAAAAACCAGCCGGGCAAGGTTTGCCGGTCGGGGAAAAAGACCCTCGCTAAAGGAGCGCACACCTACGACACCCGTTGGCGGTTAACGTATAACTGTTCCCGGCGCAGGCGGCCACGGACATGGTTCCCTACGGCGAACCACGCTATGCTAGCAAGGAACCTGCACTAAGCACACGCACACACGGCCAACAATCGAAGAGTAGTCCGCACGAACACATGGTCACGGTCAGTCATCTAACGTGGTAAGTAGCTGGCTAGTTATGATGTGAAAATGGTGAGTTTACTACGGTAGGTATGGCAACGACGTACTACGGACACGGATTTTCATTTCATGTTTTTCTCATCTGCCTACAAGGAATTATTTTTTTATTAGCTCGTTTCCGAAATCCTTATTTTCAAAGTAGCAATACGAAAAGATTGAAAATGCAGGAAAAGTTTTCCCATTTTTTTGTAACTGTTGATTACCTGTACTACGGAGTGGGTTACTTAAAGCTGTGAAGGACTGCGTAAGTGATCGGCTTAAACTCACACAGTTCGTCGATTCAATCCAATTATTCTAGGGCAATATCCAGGAAGTAACCACTAACCACTTCAAATCCAACGCGTAAGTTACCACACTGGATACCGGACTGGCACCATGGCGCTCCCATAAGAATATTGATACAACAGCAGGAGTCGTACTGCGCCACGGTTGTGTGCCGGTGGTGTTAATACACATTGTGGCAGAGGATGGATAAAGCTAATTAACAGGCAACGCTACAAAGGAACGGCCTCACACGAACACGACACGGTTAATGACCTCCGAATGAACAAACTTCCTCCTTTGGTGTGTGTGACCCCTAATCCCACGGTGGAAGGACTGGGGCACCAGCATTTGGAATGGATACGCGGTTACGATCCCTAAGAAGCACACCACACAAAATAATGACGTTGGCGCGAGTATTACGATACGCCATACTGCCGTTCCTCGACGTTCGACCGACTTCCTGAACCAACAAGAGAGGTGAGCGCGGGATAATAATATGTCCGAACACTCATACCTCTGCCGTACGGAAGCCGTACCAGTTACGGAAAAAGCGAGACTCATACCGGTTGGTGGTTCCTTGCTTAAGGTCGTTCCAGTCGTTTCATCGATGCATAAGAACCAAGCCGAACTGTCACATACATCCACAGTGTGGTTTGGCATGCTCGGACGGTTTATTGATCCCTTGGCTCCTACTAAAGTGTCCTTTAAGTCGGGTGAGCTTTGAAGAGACAAATAAGTACATTCATTGTGATAAATAGGCGAAGACACGTTGGATGATGGAGCAGAGAGGCTTGACAAGGGGAGGGGGGTAAAAAACCAAAGTAACCAACGATTAGCTAACATAGCAGTCTATCGAAACTACGAAGGTGATCCGATGGTAGCTTCCAAATCAGCCCAAATTGCACATTAGTTGGGCTGCACTGCAGTTCGGCCGCCGTAATGCAGTTTAATGGATTTGACCCATTGGCCATTTTGGGAGCTCCGAACAGCAATAAAACGCAATCCCTGCACCCTGGTAGGCCATTGCTGCATTCCTTTACATGCGTGCTTACTATACCAGCTACAGGAATTGGAATTCTGAAATGCTGAGCATTTATGCTTTCTTGGAATGAACCTTTATGAATGTGCCCAGCTGCATGCTCTCGAACGTGCCTTGCATACCAATCGAGCTGGGTTACTATGATTTTCCAGATCGGCATGATCCTAATCATCATCCTGCAAGCATCCTTTTTATTCATTATCTATGCTGTCGATTTGTACTTTTCTAGTAGTATGATTTCTATTTACAAACAAAAAACGACATTAAATAGCGACGTCACTGTCATTGTAAATTTTATTTACCAAGCAAATTCCCAAAGGATAGTTTCCTCGAAACGCTGCATGGCAAATAATTTCTTCGAAATAACGATATCCGGTCATACCTACAGGAAACCCAACCCCTTTTGGGCGCACCAGTTATCGAATGTGAATATAATCGCCATAAATAGGACTTTCTCCTAAGAGAGTTGGCCTTCATCTTTTCCATCCAATCGAACCATACGTAGGAGCAGCAGGGGCAGCATGAGTCCGGACATCCATTGGTAGGCGGGTTTACCGGGTCACAGGTTTCTAGATGTTCCGATTTGTCGGAGGCCATCTGAGCCTTTGTCGACGACATTGTCCAACAGAAATGCCCAGAGTGCCGGAGCGGGAAGTGCGGAGATGAGGATTCCATTTGAAAAGAAAGCCTCGTGCGGCTGCATTGAGTAGAAACGGCCTCAAGACTTGGCATTCTGCCATCTCAATCGCCTCCATTGGCATACCGAGGCACACGGGTGATGAGCACCAAACTAAGAATGGCGTAAACGAAGACTCTTGGGACTCTAGGCCTGGGGAGTAAAAACCGGCGGTTCTGCTAAGCGGAATCCTGCATTTGATTGCAGCGAACGGCAAGGAATAAAATGCAATTGCGGCTCTGGCAGCTCTGGCAGCTCTGGAAGCAGCAGCAGCAGCACCAGTAGCAGCGACGAAGCCAAGTCGCTAACGAGCCACGCTCGGTTGTTCCTCCATCCTTGCGTTGGCATCGATTTTGCGGGAGCTTTTTCTCGTCCTCTCTCACTCACTTTCTCTCTCTCTCTCTCTCTCTCTCTCTCTCTCTCTCTTTCTCTCTCTCTCTCTCTCTCTCTTTCTTTCTTTTCACGCCAGAGCGATGACGGCGACGACTACGGGGACTGCAAACTGTGCCACACGGCCACGCCCGATTTCGGGACTACCGACCCTGAGGATGATGTGTAGACAGGCAGGCAGTGTTGGGGACTGGACAAAAGTTGTGCAATTTACTCTGGCAAACTTTCAACTCAAGCTATTCAGCGGCACGAGATGCTCGCAAAAACGAAAGCCGAAAACACACGAATCCTTCCAACATCAACGGCGCGCTCCTTAGCACGAGACCACCATAAAACGATGATGTGAAAGCGATGTTGTTGCTACTGCTACTGTTCTCACCAGTCCGGGGTTTTGGTGCGAAAAGTTTCACTTCTCCCGACTGACACCATCCTTCGATGCCAAGCAGGAGGATTGAGTGAGGAAAAGAATTTGCTTCTAAAAGCTCGGCTCGTCCGCGACGCGTTGCTCAGCTTCTCTCAGGGTGGGTTTTGCAATTTCCGTGCGCGTAAAATGTTATTCTTCGTTCCAGGGTCAATCCGGAGGATGTGCCCCACAGGATGGGCAGCATAGCATGCATCGCCGCAGTGATGAAAAGCACCACTATTGTTCGAAATGACTAGTTTCAAAGGACGCTTGCAGTAAGGCATGGACACGAAGCTGGCACTAGCACTACAATTTATACCGGATACCAGGAAAGTTTAGCCAATTTTTCTAACTATACAGGCT
>NC_064874.1:94434401-94446901 GCF_943734745.1 Anopheles darlingi
AAGGTCTCCGCTTCCTATTAGGTAATTTTTCGAACAGCATTACGGATCCTCAATCCACTTGATCCTAGTGATTCCTCTAGAAAGAAGAAATCACAAGGATTTCTTTTATGGTTTTAAAAAGATGCATAAAACAAAATTAATTATTTCTAATCAGTGTTATAAATAAATGTTTTTTTTTCATCGACAGTTTATATGCGATTCGGCATTCACGTGAGTATGTTTTCATTTACTTGACTCAAATCTCTTTTATCATCTTTTCAAATCATCTTTTAAATGCATAACTGTGCACTCAACTTGGCATTGTGCATGGCATTCACTTCTTTGGTGATAAGAAAGGACTAGCATACTTAATACAGCCTTTTGTGCTTGCTGGTGCCAAACGCATGCAATAAGCCCACTCGCGGCAACGCCCTGTCAAGTAAAACCACTAGTGGGTCAAGTCAAGTACGAGACACGCGCAACACGAATACAAACTATGAAGCAATAAGCACCGAAGCATGAATATGCGTCGTTTTGTAAAATCCTTTTCCAGTGTCAGAGCCGCGAATACTATATTTTATTTTCACTATTAAAAAGGCTCATATTCGCTATGAGTATGACTTGTTTAGTGCTCTACGCTTGCAAAAGAGTATTTCTTATGGTTTCTGCGACTGTCACATGCCGTCGACACATAAGCATCGCCCGGAATGCGAATAAGTGCAAGTATTGTCCCTTGAATGGTAGAATAAGAGTTGTGCTGTGTACTCTCGCTGTGAGTTGTGCTGTGTGCATGTGCTCTCGAGAATAAACAATTAAACAATAAGTGTCACAAGCATAACCGCTGTGAGCGTTTTTATTAGACCACAAAGATGCATAACACGTAACTATATCCCAACAATCCGTTACGAGTCAGCCAAGGGTGACACCGGGACAAACTCTGTGACCTCAATTGCACATATGACCTGCCCTTGTGGGACCTTCTCTTCGGCACAGGAGAAAGCAATGGAACGTCAAATGCTGTCGACAATTAATTAAATCTACGTTGCTGATTCGAGCCCTTCAACACGTCTCTTTGTAGGAGGGGTAGCAGAATGGAATGGATCAATTTAGAATTTGGATTGCATTGTGAGCCTCACACTGAAATGGTTTTGGACAGCGTATTTTGCACATTGACCATAAGATTGATCACAACTATCGATGCCGGAAGGGCATTCAAATGCACAACATTGGGCTCATTAGATGACTATGCTGCAATTCATTAGTGCGTGTCGAGTAGGATCACCGTAGCAACCAGTGCAAACATCTCATCAAGAAGCTTGTTTGTAGGTCATCAATTCCGTTAGAATGTTCGAGGGTATCAGATAACAGGACATACACTAATGGCTCTTTCTTTTTGAATAGTACAATTAGTAGCTTAATCGCTGTACGAAAAATCTAAAGCTTCAAACAACCTTCTCCTAAAGTGCCTACTAGGTAACTGTAAAATTTTCGTATACCTTTTGTTGATTGAAATACGCATATTCTATGTGGATACTGTCCTTTCTATTCTAAACTCACTAGAACACTTACTCTTTTGGTAATGGAAATAATTTGGATTTTTATTGAAGAGACGGTATCATTCAAATCCTCATATGCTAGGGCTTATGCCAACTATCGATTTGGTCTCGTTGGTCACCGAAAAATCTCCATCATTGTTGCTACGTATGACCTCTCCATCGTTTGCGGAAAGACAAATTATTTCAACGAATAACTTAAATTGGCCGTCCTATGCAAATCCTCGGGAATGGTTTAAGAGCAGCGAGAAGATGGAAGAAACATAAAATTAATTTTGCTCGTTCCGCTCGCGGAAACCGGAAGCCACGGGAGAGTCATCAGAAAAAATGGGACGGAAACTGGAGAAGAAGGTTATTATGCCCACTCACCGATAAGGATAACACAGAGGATTGTAATCGATTCTTATCGTCCAACACAGCGAACACATCGCATCACAATCAAACAACAACAACAACAAAAATATGAAGAAGAAAACCCTCCGCAAAATGGCAGCTGTTTGGGAAACAAACACATTGCTGCGTCTTCGGCCAGTATATGCGAGGCCTCTGTGTTGGAACAAGGCCTGCTCCAAACGTCTGAAAGGTCAGATGAGCACAGAGTGGGCCAGCGGATGTCGCGAAATGCTGTGCAATAAAGGATTGTCTAACGAGGTCGATTGTGAGCAATACGGTTGTATGTGTGTCTATGAAAAAGAGAAAAGAAAGAGATCGATAACTGGGTTGGTAGCGAAACGAGCCATCTCGACAAGATCAGCAACCTCGGTGATCCTTTTGAAAGGCATAAAGCAATAGGTAGGATATTCTACGTCAACTGTCAGACACCAAGCCTGATGCGGCTGAGGTGATGTAGAAGGGTGTGATGGCACCCAGCGGCATTCGCTAGTGTACTCTATCAAGCCCTGTCATTCCAGGGGGCCTTTTGGATTTCCTTTGCACCAATTTGTTCCCCTTGTTACGTGTTGAACGAAGCTAGAGACATGGTTGAAGTTGACATTTATGCATATTCTCAATTTGAAATTCATTATTCTCTTGAAGAAATTTTACGATCCGTTGAGATTTTTTTCTCCTTTTCTTTTTTTATCAATTTCTAAGTATGACTCGTGAAGGGAAGGGCACTTTTACTAAACTTTATTTAATACCAAATTAGTTGATAAATTATCTTTGCAAGTTACAAAAAACTGTAGCCACATTATTTCACATTCTGTAAGTTTAGTCAAAGTTTGCTCTCCGGGTGGCTGGATCTTCTCAAACGCAATGATAACGTTTCATTCTTCTTTAGCCAGACACGCACTTGTGCATAATCGACAAAGGAAGAATGTTTTTCCGCTTTCTGCGCTTTTGTCAAAATCTTCGTCAGCTTGCTCAGCTCGCTACTCATGCTAAAACCGTCATCTAGGGACTCTCAGTACGGGAACAATTTGTGATTTTTATATTTTCCTCGGGCAGGCACACACCTCAGAGCACACATACATATATGTATATTTCTATTTTATCACAGTTCAAGCAAATGGACTTCTGGCATTCCTTCTGCTGTTGCTTCTATCGTTCATTTGGCTTGGACTGGTGAACTGTTGGAGTACCATCGGATAAGGGAAATGTTCATCTTCCAATCACATACCGTCGTGTGAGCATATTAAAATCATCTCTTACACGTTGGCCAACGTTTCACGAGACAACCACCCACGATCAGAGAGTCACTCCCATGGGGCGCTCGGAACGACAATGCTGCCTTCTTCGTGCGTCAGTAGTAAGTAAGGCTATGGTGTAGCGATACATGCAAACATTACAACCATCGCCTTGAGTCTGTCGAGGATAACATCGTTGCTGGCAGACAAGCCTGCGAGCAAGCGAGCACAGAGCCCCAAAAAGCCATAAAATTACCATTCAGACGCATGCGGGTGGCCAGCCTCACGCCGGGATATCGAGCCGAGATTTATGGCCTTTCGCTTCGCTTTCTGAGACACGAAAGCACACAACAAGAAGTAACAAAAATACACAAAAGTAACGAATATAGAAAGTTCCTGCTCACACTTCCTCGATGTTTCAGTAACGCAGAAGCCGCACATTTTGTGGCTTCGTTCCGTGAACCATAGTTCTGACTCTGCTCAGCATCTCCTACGAACGACCTTGCCACCATGGAATGTGCCAGCAGTGGCTGGGGATGACGAACAGGTTCACTTTGGCGAACATAAACCATTTGCCATTTCAATGCAATGCTTTCCATTCGACGACACACAATGAAAATTGACTGCGATGGATCTAGCGCATAAGATGGATCAGATGACCCATCGTGACCCAGACAGAAGAGCAAGAACAATCATCATTTGGACAACCGGTGTTCAAGGATCTCTGCATATTCGATTGCCCGAAATTGTTTATTGAGGTTGAAAAATGCCGCCGTTCAGATAGGAAATGATTCTATTCGTGTTCATCTGGTTGCATAATTTATTGCCAGCTAATTGAATGCTATTTTCATTTTACCAAGCGTATCTTGGCAAACCGAAACGGTTATTTAATTTGCATCGCACCAGCTTAAGTTCACAAGATCATGCAACCCGTGCTGGTCATATAAAAAAGGGATCTCCATTTCGCACAGTAGTTTTACGTTAATTAAATTGAAAACCATACAATCAGGGGTACACCTGTAAGGACATAATACCATCGTCGTGTAAACCTCATGGCAAGGAGGTAAAGTGCCCTAATAGTAGCTTTGTAGGATGAAATCGGCTTCAACGAAAACAACGCCCCTTAAACGACGGCGCCTTTTAACCTTTCGCTCGATCGAACCAGCGCCAATGTCAGAGAAAGAGCCAAGAGCCTAGCAGTTTTCCTTTACGTGGAGGTGTGATTCAATTACCACGCAAATCCTGTGAAACCAATCACGATTGAATTGGCCCTAATTTGTGACGCCAATTGCATGATGCTGCTTCTGGAGCATCCTTTCACGGCTTCTCTGTTTCCTTACTTTCTTGGTAAGCTAATTTTTTCTCGATTCTTCTCAAATTGTTCATGCTCAAGACAACCGATTCTGATTGAATTCATTTGCGTTTTCTTCAAAACAGGATGGGCATGAAAACATGAAAACCAGAGCCCTTCGCAGCCGATTAATCTCTCTTTCGTCCCGAGTGCACTGGACTGTAATTGGTCAAACGAAACATACAAAAAAGAGCGCCTTTCGTAAGGATTAATTTTAATTTATTCATCATTAACAAGCCCAAAGCTCTACGGAACGTCACCGAGACCTTACAAAGCTCAGACCTCGGCACGAAAGGATCGAAAGAGGACCGTGGTCGCTAGCTCCTGCTACAAATCATATTTAATCTTAAGGCTGTAGAAAGCAGAGCCGAATGGTCAGAGGGAAATATAATAAAAGAACCATTTTTCGCTCTTTTCTCTGGAACGCCACGGAAAATGGAAGCAAATAGAATCTGTAATATTTCTCATCTGTATTCCTCGTGAAACGAAAGGAAAGAAAACTGGATTCAGCGAAACCCCGTCAATGTTGTGGATGCCAAAAAGGAGAGAAATAAATTGTTTTGTATTGTAGTTCACTGGTAGGATTGTTTTTTTTTCTACAACTGAACTTTTGGATTACTCGGTTTAACATTCAATCCCGGCTCACCATAACACGAACCAACCAACCAACCAATGAACAGTGTATAGCGACAACGGAGCAGGTATATAATGGCAAATAAAAACGGTAACCGTCAGCGAAGAAGGAATCACGTACAGAGATTGTAAAGAACATTACCGGGCACTGCTTACGGTGATCGAAACTTTATCCGACCGAAACGTTGGCTTCCAGTGTTCCAGAGGGTAGAAGGCACGACAAACTAACATTTTTAAATGGAGAAATTTTATGGTAATATTCCACATGTTATCAATAATAACTGGAATGGAAGCAATGAGACAATCATAAAATTCATTTTCTTGGCTACGTTTATGGTTACTTTGGAATGTGTTTCGCTTGTACATGGAGACGCACGGTCATTTACAATTTGGAAGCTGGTAAAACAGATGAATAACTCATTGAAACCTGAAAGAGTTTTACTGGATTTCAAAGCCTTCTTGTGTACCATGGAGCACTGGATTTCGTTTAATAAATTCCAACAAATCAAACTGTCTCCTAGTTCATGCTGAGAGACTTCGTTGCAGCACATCGCTGGCTTCTAGGAAGAAGACTCTCGGGGCCAATTTGTACGAGTAGTACGCTCAATTTGAAGTTGCCGTTCTCGCAAAAAGGCTCCTTTCAGTGCTGTCGGCGATGGATAGACCACTTTACTTGGTGGACCTATCTTTTTGCAAAGCCATAAACGAAACTAAAAGACGAATTGTGAGCGGTGAATCGGTGCGCTTGGCTCCGGATGTCAGCGAAAGGCCCTTAGAACCACCTATTCTAGCATCTTATTCTGCCAGAATAGAGCAGCACCCAACGGTTAACACCGAAGACACAAGACACAGACAAAACACAACAAGCGTAGCCAGTGAGGAGGAAGTGGGGATGCTGAGAAAAACACACACATTTCATACGGTATGCCGGACCCCACCCAGAGAAAAATGGATCCAATGCGCGCGTAACGTAACGATGCCGATGCTTGCCTCACTCGCTAAGTGGCTCTCGAGAGTACTGTTCCATCCGGGAGCGCAAAGGGAAGAACAAAATGAAAGCAAAAAGGAATCGCTTCATTTGGAGCAAGTATGACGCGAGGAGCAAGAATACGGTTCTACAAGACTGAGGAACTATTCCGATTCTTTTTGCCACCATCTTGTGCGATATGTAATCCTTTCAGATACACGTTACTTTTTGATGGAAGAAATTTGTTTATCGTTCGTGGCTCCTACCGAATGATCAATTAGTATGCTGTTTGGCGACAATGTACAGATATAGTAGTGATTTATCAGCGAATGGACCTAAAATGACCATCCTAAGGTAAATTCATGATCATAAAATGATTATTCTGGTATGAAATCAATGGGAAGATCTTGGAAAATAGTCATACTCAACATTGGCTCACCTGATTGTGGGACAAACAGGAAGAGGGGTGAGTACTTTCGAGGAAGATTAACACAACACTCTCAGCTGAAACACGTTTCGCCGTCGCCTGAATCGTAATATGAACGTTATTAAATCGTAGTCAACGAAGGAATATTTTACGAATCAAATATTACCAAGATCAAACCGTTCTGCTTGAAAAAATCAAAGAAGGCTTCGTTTCCTCCGATACTGGAGAGACACAAATAGGGAGCAAAGAATCCTATTTCCGATTAGTTTTGGATTTTCTGCTATCGAGAATCGCGTGCCGCGATGAGACCAGAGTATATCAACTGTGTCAGTTTTTAACGTGTAACCAAATACAACCTTGGACCAGGCAGGCGTCCTGTTCAACCTGCGTCGTTATACCGGCAAATGGAAGGCGTGGACCTGCGAATGGCGTGCCAAGCAACGCAAAGACAAGAAGTTCCCCCAAGATTGGCGTGCAAGCCACGGGGTTTTGCAACACACCTAGACACACACGCACACAAACCTACCACGCACCGTATATCACTTCCGGCCACGACCGCCCGGTGACTCGGAAACAGGAGCAAAGAAAACAATCTCGACGTTTTACGCACTAATACATACACTCCGACGCACGCACGAAGGTTCAAGAACGCACACACACACACGTCGATAATGCTTTTCACGATATCACGGACCGGGATGATGGAGACAGCAGCTCTATCCACCAGAGGGACATAGGAAAAAAGGATGCTCTTCGACGCCACGCCACGCGGACGGTTAACGACGTTGCGTGTGGGTGTGTATGTGTGCAAAACGATGGTGCGATGGCGACGGTGCGGTGGCAACGATTTGGCGGCGGTACAGAGACAGAGAGATAAAAACGGACACAACTTGATTCGATTGAGTGCGGCAACTAAATGACGACGGCCCTGTTCAGACGATCTGTCCGCTCGATGGTGGGTCACCGTGTTTCGGGTCCTGCTCGATGCCGCTTGCATCGTCTGATCCGAGCGAGAAGAAAACATCGACGCAAAGGATATCCTTGAATGGGGAAGGAGCGAGAAAGCATCCGTCCAGCATCCTCAGCAAAACGGCAAAAGGTACACGGATCCACGCTGCTGCGCGGCCAGCTGCTGGTGGCCATAATTGCGTGAGTTCGCTTGTGAGTGACTACCGGCCACGCCACGAGGGTGTGTATCCCGGAATTCCATCACAGATCCCCAGCATCCTCTCCGGGTTGCTTACAGGTCGTCCACTCGTTTAACTCTTTTATCTCTCTGATCAATTTTGTCCCATTGATTCCTAAGGCCAATTATTTCAAACATTTAATTTTGTATTTCAATTATCACTGTCTTGTGAGGGAATTCTGCAACGTATCCTTGAGATGACATCCACCAACGCATTACTTGGGTGTTGTCATCATGTTCCGGCAATTTATACCGACCCACCAACCCCGACAGCCCTAGAACTTGGTCGTGTGGGGGGAGCATGCGCATCACTCGATATCTGGGAGTCTAGCAGCCGAAGCACTCAAATCTGTCGCTAGCCCATTTTGCTACTTCCTGCTACCCCGGGACAAACTCTACACCGAACCCGGTTGACTCGGGATGGCTCGATGGCTGGGCCATCAAAGTCGGCATGTGCATACTCGTCCCTGTCGTTGCTGTCGACGAACCATGTGGGAACCATGGGCATGAGCAGCTCATCATCCAAGAAAGTACCGTCTACTACAGCTCTACTGAAGGGAAGCGCGGGGAAGGCTCGTCTACTTGACCGACTTTTGCACGAAAGCCCGCAACTGGGGCCCAGGTTCACCGCTGAAAAGACGAAGTCCACGCCCGAGAAAACAAGAGGCAGCCGACAAATAGCAAGAAAAAGTAGACCGAGGCGAGTCGCCCAGAACTGAGTCGCTGCTGGTGCCGAGTTTGGACGAGCCAAGCTTTCGCGAGAGCCTAAGCACCGATTTCCAGGGATTTTTGCCGAGCACACTCTCCAGCGCAGTCAATGAAACAATCCTACCAGTGGTTACGCGGCTGGACCTGAAATGGTGCTGAACGCAGGGGTGGGTTCTATTTTGGTGTAGTAATCGAAAATGCAGGTCACAGGGAGGACAGGTCGTTGCTCGGATACAAAATTTGAAAAGGCAACAGCATGAAAATGAAGAAAAAATTCTCCGAACGTAACTCACCTCACTTCGAAAAGCTAGAAGAAAGCTGAACGGGAGGTGAAAATGCTTTGATAACAGAGCGAGCGTTCTGTCTCTGGTTTGCTGTATCATATCGCTATCGGTATCATACAGGAAGAACTTGCTATTATGGATGCTTTATAAACCGTACTGCTTGCCTTATTACATGTCAAGTCTTTTCTGGTTTAACTTTTCTGATATGTCGCACGTGGAATAAAAGGAAGTTTGACGTTTTCCATTGTTAAAATCCAAAGATTTAATGCAAATAAAAATGGCATGCCTTGATTTTATTTACACAAAAGTCTAGAGCAACAGTTTCGGGAGCAATCAGAAAAAGTATGAAAGCTGTATCGTCAAGGATTACTAAATCACTCAATCGCATATAGAAAAACGCACGTAAAATGGAAGAATCGTGTTGCTTATCAAATGAATAGAACGAAGAACAAATTGTTACTTAGAATAACCCTACGAACTAGCGTTCCCATTTCGCATGGTTTATATTAAAGTAAATCAGAATTCTGCTAGTAACTCGTAGATGTCACGCAAGGGATAAGGTCCTTCAGGTATTTAGAAAAGCATTGAGAAAGCACGAAGGTGCCCATTCCCTCGATTGGAAGTAGACCAAAAGGCATCGCCCCGAAAGGGTACCCAATCGATTATTCTAATCTCCGAGCGTTTCTAGTTGATTTGAATATGACGAACAGCGTTTTACAACCGGGTGCCGCTGTTCCAGAACGCCACGGGAAATATGCCACTTGAGCTCTCGACATTTCTTACCAGTTCGTGTGGATATCCTTTTCGCTGGCCACTGGGGCAAGTCAGAGAAGTGAGATCGAGTCGCAATTTGTACGAGATTTTGCGTGGGTAAATCATCAAAAACGCTACAACTACACAACACAAGTCATGCTGGACACTAGCACAATCGGGAGATCATCGGACACATTCAAATTTCACGTTTTTCCTGATTTTTTCCCCGGATTTGCAGCCGGCGCCCAAAACAAATCTTTTCAAAACAAATGCAACTCTTCAACTTGGTGCGCTGTAAACTTTGAGTCTGGCACCTTGCTGAGATGTACATACAACAGTCTCCAAATATTGCACCACTGTGTGTTATCTACAAGTCTGGAACGGTTTCAAAAATTTACTTATTCCCCGGGAAAAAACGCCAAGTGCCAGAGGAACGTAATTAACACAAAAAACACCAAGAAATCGGAAACAGAAATCGTCACAAACGCTGGAGTGGCAAATTATTTTACTCGCAAACTCAAGCGCACTTCAACATTCCACTCAGCTTGACCGCACGCTCGAATTGCAATCTGTAGCGCCAGATAGACGAGCGCGCGGTGTAAAAATCCATACATTTTGTTCGCGGCGCGCCAATCGCGCGTTCGTCTATCTCGCACTTGTGTTTTGGTCTCCCACTCTTGAGGTTAGGGGAAACCCAAGTTCAGAAATCGCCAACTCGCTAGTTTTTTTAGTAACTCTGCCTTATTTAAAAATGGTAAGTGGCGATGAATTAAATGATGCAATTCAATCTGAAAATTCGTGATGCCCACAGGCGACCGGTGGTGAGCGGAAGGGAACGTTCAAGGTGGAATTCCTGCAGAAAATCGAACGCGAGATACAGGAACGGTGGCAAAAAGACCGGGTGTACGACGTGGATGCACCGGTCGAACCGCGGACAAGGGATGACGAAAAGTTCCTCGTCACCTTTCCTTACCCCTATATGAACGGCCGACTCCATCTGGGCCATGCATTTTCGCTCTCGAAAGCCGAATTTGCCGTGCGCTACCACCGGCTGAAGGGCCGTAAAGTCCTGTTTCCGCTCGGGTTTCACTGCACGGGTATGCCGATCAAGGCCTGTGCTGATAAGCTGAAGCGAGAGATCGAACTGTATGGCTGTCCGCCCGTGTTTCCGCTGGATGAACCGGCGGCAGCTGAGGAAAAACCGGAAGAGCGTGATGTGGTGCCGAAGGACAAAAGTAAGGGCAAGAAGAGCAAGGCCACAGCCAAAGCCGGAACGGCCAAGTTTCAGTGGCAGATCATGCAAAGCCTGGGGTTGAACGACTCCGAGATTGCCCAGTTTGCCAATACCGATCATTGGCTGGAGTACTTCCCGCCGTTAGCGATCAAGGACCTGAAAGAGCTTGGCACGCATATTGACTGGCGCCGAACGTTCATCACGACGGATGCGAACCCATTCTACGATTCATTCGTCCGCTGGCAGTTCAATCACTTGCGTGCACGTGGCAAGATCATGTACGGTAAGCGACATACGATCTTCTCGCCGAAAGACGGTCAACCATGTATGGACCATGATCGTTCGAGCGGAGAAGGTGTTGGTCCGCAAGAGTACACGCTAATCAAGATGCTGGTGAAGGGCCCGTTGCCAGCAAAGTTGGCTACGCTGGTCGCTAAGCGACCTGTGTATCTCGTGTGCGGTACACTGCGACCAGAAACGATGTACGGACAGACCAACTGCTGGGTGCACCCGGATCATCACTACATTGCGTTCGAGACGATGAAAGGCGAGGTTTGGGTTTGTAGTCGGCGTGCGGCCCGTAACATGTCCTATCAAGGTTTTACGGCAAAGGAAGGCGAGCTGAAGGAGCTCGCTGAGCTTATCGGACAAGACATACTGGGATTGCAGCTATCGGCTCCGCTCACTTCGAACCCGATCATTTACTCATTACCCATGCTATCAATCAAGGAGGATAAGGGCACAGGAATCGTAACGTCGGTTCCTTCGGATTCTCCCGATGACTACGCTGCCTTGGTCGATCTGCAGAAGAAGCAACCGTTTCGCGAGAAATACGGCATCAGCGATGAGATGGTGTTACCGTTTCAACCGATCCCAATCATCGAAGTACCGGGATTAGGTAATCTTTGTGCAGTTTACGCATACGAAAAGTTTAAGATCCAAAGTCAAAACGATCGCGAGAAGCTGACCGAAGCGAAGGAACTGGTGTATCTGAAGGGGTTCTACGATGGCGTCATGCTCGTCGGCGAACATCGTGGTAAGAAGGTGCAGGACGTGAAGAAGGATCTGAAACAGTATCTGATCGAACGGAACGAGGCTGATGTGTACTACGAGCCGGAGAAGACCATCGTATCACGTTCGGGCGATGTCTGTGTTGTCGCTCTATGCAATCAGTGGTATCTGAATTACGGTGAGGAAGAATGGCAACGCGAGACGACCGGGCATCTGCGTACAATGGAACTGTTTCACGATGAAGTATCTCGGAACTTTGAGCACTGTCTCGACTGGTTACACGAGTACGCTTGCTCGCGCACGTATGGACTTGGCACGAAGCTGCCTTGGGATCAACAGTGGCTCATAGAGTCGCTTTCCGATTCGACGATATACATGGCGTTCTACACCGTCGTCCACTTGCTCCAGGATGGTTCGTTCCGTGGCGAACGGCCTTCGCCACTTGGTATCACCGCCAGCGATATGACGCCGGAAGTTTGGGATTACATCTTCTTTGCTGACGCAAATCCGCCCTCCAAGAGTCGTATCAAGCGTGCGGCACTGGACCGGCTGCGGCGTGAGTTCAACTTCTGGTATCCAGTTGATCTGCGAGTGTCCGGAAAGGATCTCATCCAGAATCATCTCACCTTCTTTTTGTACAACCACGTAGCGATCTGGCCAAAAGAAGCAAACCGTTGGCCGCGAGGAGTCCGTTGCAATGGGCACTTACTACTAAACTCGGCTAAAATGTCCAAGTCGGATGGCAACTTCTTGACGCTGTACGAAGCGATCGGGAAATTTAGTGCCGAT
>NC_064874.1:94451901-94544401 GCF_943734745.1 Anopheles darlingi
TCATTAAGCTACAAATCTACTAAAAGCGATGGGTGAAAAAGGTACTGACAACAGACACAGTGTGCGTTCATTCTTGTTCATTCGCTTTCAAATTGTTGTTGGAGTTGAGCTTCTCCAGCTTCCCCCTCTAGGTATAGATAGATCCACTTGATATATTTTTCATGTTCGATGAAGTATCCAGATTTTTTACATTTTTTCCTCCCCTTTTCACTTATATTACTGCTTTTTTTTACCGAAGAATACCCCACTGATTTCTCGATCCGCCTAGAACAAATCGGTTTTGCTGACTTAGATATAAAAGGAAGAATTGATATGCGTCAGGTATATTTTGTAGTCAGTGGGCTATTCTATATAGTTATATCAAAGCGATAGACGAGCGTGTCGCATTTGTAGAAGTTAGATATAAAATAGTCCATCAAGCCCGGAGAGAACCGTTCAATAACGACTAATAATTACACTAGTCTTTCCATTTCGGCATTTTCTTTAGTTTTTGGCGCACTAAAAGCGACAGTACAAGTCCAGCCACTTAGCGAAATTTGGCTCTCCGACGGCAAAGACAAGTCATTTGGAAAGTTTAGTAGAGCGCTGAAGAAGCTTATTTCAAGATGCAATAACTATGTAGTATCCTCCATATCGCAAACATTACGTGATGTGCTGCGTTTATTAAGCGATTGTTTCTTTTTTCGTTCTTTTTCATTTATCGTTTCAATTTTACACTATGAACATGAATTCCGTCAAGCATTGGGCGGTACCAGAAGTGTTTATGACGACGTACGTGAATAAGTTTCGTCAAACGCACGCACTTTATCAAAGGTAATTTAGCGATTTAATTGATCAAAGGATTTGCAGCTCGTTGGTTTGCGTTAATCTAGATTTCACTAGCGCACCGGTGTGTGATTGTGAGCAAAAGAGTTTTAATTCTGTTTTATGTTCCGCGTTCAGTCCTATTCGAAACGAAGATTCTGTTCCGTTGAGCCATGATTTGCGCAAGTTCTATACTGAACGATGTTCGATATTGGCGGAATGTGCATTTTGCATTGCATTGCAAAAGTGCGGGAAACGGTGTAAGATTTGTCACGAATTGTCGGGAGTTAGTTGTGTAAAATACAATTTAAAGCGATACACCGGCAGCAATAGCTACGATCAAACACAGCAGATTAGGGTATCAGAAGCGAGTCTCTTTTTAGGTAGAGGAAAACCGTACAACCTGATCCTTTATTTCTTTCTTTTTTTGAAGACGTGAGAATAACAAAATTATACACTTTTTTCGAAGGAAGATAGCCAGTAAACGAGAGTGAATAAATAAATGTTGATTAACGTAACCGAAAGCGGCGTTCTATTCATGGTTTCTATTTCCTTTCAGAAACAATTTCAACGTTTGAGAAACGATTTCAGCGACTCAAAATTTGGAGCAGGCACGGTGGAATTGCGGTGTGTTTTACAGGCCAAAAATGAACTGCTCGAGTTTTCATCTCGCTCACTCTTTCTCCGAGAGATAGAGAGCGGAATAGCTGCTCTGCTCGAACGGCCTTACGTCAGCCGTATAAACAAGATCCAGAAGTCGGAAGTTCCGTCGCCCTGAGCCCCGGAACTACCGACTCCTAAAACCGCAGCCGCATAAACGACGAAGCAACTTGGACAGTGATGCTCGTGAAAATAGACGCATTTTGTATAAAAAAAGGCAAAATTTCAATTAAAAATCTGAATTTTGAACAAAAAATTGACTGCGTGGCACTGTGCTGTTGTTTTTGGTACACGGTGTGAGGTTAGAATCGCATCGAGTAAAAATGCGAAATTCTGAACATTTTGGAATAATTTCGCGCTATTTCGAAGCAAATTAGCATCATTAGCAACTAGCGCAGCCATTCCTATCGGAAAAGTGCCTAGAAAGTGGAAAACCGTGGAAATTGCGCTCAGATCCACGGAACGAACGATCGAAGAAGAGGCAACGGAAAAGGATTGAACTGAAAGAAGAAAATGGCGATTCGGTCGGTTCGGGGTGAATTTTCTACCGCAAACTTACTGGACCAGGTGTGTTGAGTGCGATGGGTGGCCTTGTGAAACGGCAGGCTTGTGGAGAGACACGAATAGGCTTGCTATGACCACTCGAGGATCCGGAAAATGTGTTTGTTTTGTGGTGTGAGCGAATTTTCGAACAAACTCGGTCGTCTGCGAACCCCCTATTTTTTTCTTGCTTAACCTCTCTGTCTAATTTCCCCTCGCCTACCCCCCCCCCCCCCTCCTGCATTCCTCCTTACAATCCGTTCCTCAGCCACCCTTCCCGTTGCAGCTTCTCGAACGTACGTTTTGCGAAGAAGCATAAAACGACCGAGAAGAAGAATGAGAAAAAGAAGCAACATGAAGTGCGGGGGGATGTGCTCCCTACATGACGAATTGCGCTGTTTCTATTGTTTCTAGTGTCGCCTAGTGTGTTGTGTGGTTACTCGCAATGTTTCGCTGCTGCTGACGCGAGGTGACGAGGGAGTTTGTACCGAGTAGTACGATTCCTTCGCCGCATCCTTTTTGATCACCGGCACCGAGCACGGATGGCGGGTTGCGCAAAAGCGGGTGTCCAGCGCTGCCTCTCGTCATTGCTACTGTTGAAATCATTTCCACATTTGCCGTAAGCCGACCGTGAGTGTCACGTACACCGCAGGGAAAGCTTGCAAAAGTTGCCTGTCGCCTGTCGTGTGGAGGAAACTCGCGAAATGATTCAAATCGAGAGGAAGGTGCGCGGTCCGCGAAGTGAAACGATGGTGAAGGCGCAGAGTGAACCAGCAAGATAGAGCCAATTATAGAGTACCCCGAGACGACGACGACCGCCTAGCGCCCCTCCGCGCACTCGTGGCTTGTTGAATGTGTCAGGCCAGACTTTCTTGAGTAGGTAGGCCGGTACTGTGTGTGACGCCATCGAGAGTTGTAAAAAATCGGGGAAAATGAAAAAAAGGAAACCCCCATCAAAACATCGCTCAATTGTAGTAGCATAACCAATACAACTAGGTGCCTACTCGCGCGAATGTTCAAGGACGGTTTTACAAAAAAGGTGCCACCTTGAGAAGTACGTGCTGGCCGTGGTTCGATGAAAAATTCCTTTTTTTAGTCAAATATCGCTTTAATTGGATGTATCCTGTTTCTTAGTTGGCAGATAAAACCGGCATGCTTATCATAAGCAGGCTGTGAATGGCTTTTCTGTATTACCGGGATTTTCTTTTACTGTTCGGTCGCTGAATGCAGAGAATTATTATATTTTCGTGATACACCGAGATGAAACCCAAAAGAAATTCCGCCAACATTTATGATCGAAACAATTTTTGCTTTTGGACACAAACGAGCAACGCAGTCTGTTGCATTCGATTGCTCATTCCGTGTCAGAAGAGCAATGATGATGATTGGTCTTGCACCAATTGGATCAATAGAAATAGACAAATGGGAATGCAAGTACGTCGGTATCTGCCACTATCGAAGAGCTGGTGCGTGCCAACCCCTTTGTGGCCGTACTAGAGCTGCATGTTGTAGAGATATTTTCAACCTTTTTGGGGACGTTTGTTGTTGGTTCACGGCTCTCGTTGGGGGTCGATCCGATCGCCATTCGCCGTGAGATGGTAGTTTTAATGCGTTAACAAGCGAAAGAGGAGCCGAGATGATGTAAGTGAGAGAGTCCGGCCAGCCCCACTATTGGCCAACATCGTGCGCTTGTATGACGTTGCGTGCGCGGTTCCACGGTTCGCGGCAATCTGTGCGGCTGTAGTGTTAGTGATCGAATAAGCAAGGTAACAAACACCTCAGAAAAACAAATGCAAAATCCCACCCAGAATGGTCCAATGATCTGATGCTTACATACATCGTAAACCCCCATAAATGGACAACATACGTTGCTTTTTGGGGGATTTCTTATTTTCTATAACAGTGAAATTTCCTTTGAAGCGAAAGCCTGTGCATGCTGATTGTGATCCATCATAAGTGATCAAGTTGTTTGGTCGTTACCCATCGATCGTTATACGCAATCGGAATTTAAGGGCAACGAAACGCGAAAATGTGTGAGTGAGCAGTGGGTTTCGAAGGGTTGAATGTGAGTGTTCCGTTTTGCAAGATCACTCCCGTTTTCTAATTGTGATAACCGTAATCATCGTAATAATGAACGTGCGTCACATGCAGCCACAACCGACGAAACATGGTCAAGATAGAGTGTGGTTGCGTGTTTGTATGCTCGTCTCTATGCCCAGCGACACTGCCCGCTGATTAGCGGATCGAAAGTCACGTCGTAAAGGCACCACGGCACAGCGCACGGTCCGGCCAAGAGCCACGGCCAGTGGTACGTGGGGTGAGAGTCGCGATGTTGTGCGTGTGCTAACGACATTTACTACGATGCTCGCACTCACACATATGAACTCGCAGAAAAAAAATGTATTATAGAAGGCCAAGCATCATCGAACAGCTGAACGGGAATCCCCGCTGCTCGACTGCAAACCGATCCTTCAAGAGAAGCGATTAGCGATGGAATAGGTAAGAGGTACCTTCCTTTCTTAACACACTTTCCATGTCTCACGGCTTATGATCGCATCAGATGAGTTGGTGAGATGAGCAGGTGATCATGACATTTCGAATCAACCCTCCTAACGGGTTGGCAAAGCGGTAACGAATAACGTAGTAACGCATCGACAGAGCCTCCTCTGTGTGTGGAAACCATGTTACAGCGAAACAGAAAAACCGATCCTATCTACCCATTCCTTTGATCGATTCTTATTAGGAGCTAAGCTTGGAAATGTGACTTTTGGACGAATATCCTTCCATCAATCAATCGACACGTTAATCAATCAACAGGATCGTCACCAAGACCTGGTTGCAGATGGCCTTTGTTGTCTTCTTCGCCCAGAATAGGTGCGCTGCAATTGAATGTGCAATCGGAATGTCCGCACACCGCTGGCGCCGCAAGAGCTGGTAGATAGCATTCGCACTGCTGTGCGTGCCCCAGCGCCCCGTACACCCCGTTTAAAGGGGCTGGGTGATGACCGATGGTGGTGGCATTCGTGCAAAGTGTGCTACTTTAGAGAACCACCCGCAGGTGTTTCCGTCTGTCCGGTGTGTTTGTGAAACGCGCTGACCATGAGAGACTAAAAACTCAAAAGCGAACGAACGCAAACACCGCTTCGCCACATCGTCTTACGGACACACCGAACGATTTCTGCCGTGCGATTAAGCGCAGCGAAGTGTTCCGCTGTTGATCCTCCTTCGTCGGCCTGGCTGCTGGAACATGAACTTTTATCTCGGTACATCAAGCGAATGATGTGTGATGAAACACTGCCATTTACCGGCTGCAATGCTGTAGGGATTCCCCAGGATATGGTCCGCCTCTTACTAGCAAGGAAAATCAATTTATGATTCTATTATCACCTACTTTACTCACACAGGTTCCAATGAGTCATGCCACAAGCGGGACAATCGAAGCGGGATGTGATTCATACCAATTTATATTTTGGCACAAACTGATCCCGAGATACGTCGTAGCCTATTACGTCAAATATTTCCGGCTTTTTCCTTCCAAGTGAATGGACCCAGAAAGTTAACGCTAAATTGTAACATTAGTAGGGCCCAATTGTATTCCATTCGTACCTCCCTTAACAACAACATTGTCCGCCTACGCAGGTTTATCCGGCCGCCTATTATTAGCTTATGTTTCTGATTCACCACCGCCACCAGCACCACGTACGTGCTGCTTATGATACCGTGGCAAAGTGACGAACTCGTAGCTTGTGGTGCCCTTCACCTTTTTTGCCAGCATAACCGTATGTTGGCGTACGAATATAGCCCTGTACCGCGCACTCCTTCCGCACCTTTCACATACCGTCTAGAGATTTCAAAGTTTTCTTTCTACGGAAAACAGAGGCCAATGCCTCCTTTCGTAGGATGATGAAGAAAAAAATTTCATCTCGTCTGTGTCCGCGAGTCATAAAATTGTTTTCCATCCGCAGCGCATGCCATACTGTGCGTGAAGTGGAACCGAAGAATCATTGGTCATATTCTGGTCATTTTTGTTTTCGCATACGACTAATCCAACGTGCAGGTATTGATTGATCGATTCGCTCGATTGATTCATTTACGGTACGATTTATTCAATTAAATATGAGAAGAATACGTGTTATCACTGTTAGGTACCGTTTTTGAGTAGCCTTTGTAAAATGGAGCAAACAAAACAGTATGTATGGAACATTTTCCGGTGTTAAAACTTAAATTGTGGTGCGAAGAAAATGAATCACAACCATGGAGTCTTCCCCTCGCGGCACGTTTATTTTGGTTGTAGCGTGTGACAGGAACAGCATTTGCTGAAATGAGACAGTACCGTACTGTACTTGGGGAAGGGAGAGTAAAAGCGGAGAGCTGGACGAAGGGCGTGAAAGGTTGTTCGTTGTATGCGCTAGATCGACGCGTGCGTTATGCTGGAATGTATGCTCCTGAGCGGTAGGTGTAGGTAGAGAAACAGCCGTCTGTCGTCGTCGGTGCGCCGCTTTTCGGGACACTTTCTTTGTTATGATTTTGTTTTGGTTCTCACTGAGGTCTCGTAGGTCGCAAGAGCAAGAGAGAAAGAAAGAGAGAGACTTGTCCGCTTTCGGCGAAACACTTTCTCTCACCTAGATCAGAAGCCAGTTCGAGCGGTGGGACTTTGTCTTTTGCCGTGGTGTACTCGTGGCTCCTGAGACCATTATTTGTCCGTGGCGGGAGTATTATGGCAAACTGTATCAAACCGCTTGATTGCGTGGTTGAGTTGGCAAGATACCGATTCTCTCCGCAATACCGTACCATGGATATGCCGACTGGCAACTCACCCAGCTTCTGTGCGGTTTGTGTAATGATTGGCGAGATACAACATTACTGCGCAGGACTAAACATTCCCTCGGTGGCGTCCCTTGTTGTTCGCTCAGCATAACTGCGAGTCGCGTACCGTAAACGAATGCAAACCGCTACTACAGCACCAGCTCTTTTATTCTCATTGCAATGTGTAGGTTATCATTTTAAATGGAAATATTTTTACTTTCTATATGAATCATTAATGAATTGCAACATGGTCGTGCTATCTTCGGACAGAAATCCTGTCTTATCGTGTCTCGCCTGCTAATAGAGATAAGGTTAACTGTTTGTACTTAAATTGGAAAGATTTGCTACACCTTCAATAGGATAGATTCTGAAACGTTTTCTTTATTCAAACTCGGTTTTTTTAAACATATATAATGACGGGCGAGCCGTATGTTTATGCTTCAAACTCGGTTATCATTGTATAAATTAAAAAAAATTATATAACTTTCATTGAAGGAAAAAAAACAGTTCATTATTTGCGTTTTCAATCGTGCTGGTCGTCTGCTCTATTGGTGCTAAGTTCTTAGCGATCGATAATTGAACCACCGTGTTTCTCTTCACCCGACATTGTCTTGTTATCGCTCAGTTATGACAGGTGATTGCTTTAGTTTGTCTGTGGACGATTCGACTTCTTCATTGATAAGTGGTTGTGGTGGGAACTGGTTCGATGTCTAAAAAAATCGAAATTTATTTCTAAATTATAATGCAAGGCTCTACAAACATAGACACAAATAGAAACTGTCACATCGCGACTGGAGTAGATGGTTATGCAGCGAACAAGAAACGGTCGCTGGTGGGTTCAAGAAAGGCGCTAAGAATTTTATGCTACATTACTTTACACGCCTGAATCGCCAACGGCACACGAGCGTCATAGGTCTGTTGTTTGCAGGTCCCCCAGCCCCCCTCCCACCCCATCTCCTCCTTTTCCCTGCTACCAATGAATACACCAAGACTGGGCAGAAGGAAGGAAACATTTGAATAAACACGCTAGGCGACAGCGCTTTCCATGGTTTCACAACGCAACTGCAAGCAGATAGCGATATGGACGATCGCTCCGTCGTCTTCTAGGTGCCAGCACACAACAGCAGCTGTGTGCGTATGCACCATGTGTCACTGTCTGTTTCGATTCCCCCACTTTGGCCACCCTCCCTTCCGGTTCAGGCTCGCGTTCTTCCGGTGCATTATATTTTACGAACATTTAAAACGCGTTTTTCAAACGATCGGTGACATATCCTTGGATAAGTTGAGAGTAAATGCTGGAACACTAAATGCAACTTTGTTGCTGCACTGCACCATGGGTAGATCCCGCTATCTCTCTCCCTCTCTCATTCTCTTTTTCTCTTTGTCTTGTTTGGTAGTGTCGAAACCGTAGTTGACACATTCATCGTTCGATCTGGGGACGCATCGCTGGAAGCATGATTTTTAAGGTGCTCGTTAATCGGTCGTAAACCGTCAAACGACCATGCTGGTTCCTGTTACCCGACTGTCTCTTGAGAGTGAGATGCCCTCCAAGAAGCTGTGCAACAGTTGGTTTAACCAAACGCTGGGGTCTTATACGACAGTGCGTCTGGTGAAAAAAAATGGGACTCGATCACGCTGAGGCGGATGTTATGTGCGTTGCATGTTCTAAAACATGTTCATTGACTGCCTCTTGAGAGCTGTTGAAGTTGAAGCGTTATTTGCATACGAGAAGCAAGTAAAAGAGGATCACATACGAAAGTGTCCTTTGGCGGAAATGGTGTTTTTAGGTCATGCCCTGACTAGAATGATTCTACCAAGTTCCGCTTTTTTCATAAATCCATGGTTTATTATACAACGATGGCTAATGGCTAATTAACAGTATCATTTTATTGGGTAAATTAATATTTTTAATGGGTTGGATTAATGTGTTCATTGCTCGTTAGTTAATTTTATTTCAACGTACTTGGTTGGCCATCAGATATACATATCTCACTAATTAACTTGAAGTGAAATCACATCTGAAATCTCACCCAACGTTGTTAGTAACCAATGTGCCAATGCAAGTTGGTAAAAACGTAGTACTTACAATTTGCTACAATTACTTTAAAGATCGTAGATAAGTTGGTCGGATTGCTATGCGACCGTTCGTGACAACGAGAGATTTTTCGTGTTGTCTATGAACATGTCAGGATTTTCGTTGTTTCTTATCGCACAGAAAAGAACTCACTTTCATATAACACGAAAATTGATGGTAAAAAGAGTATGACAAAGTAAAGAAACACCGGTCTGCGAGGGTCCACGGGTCATGAGGGGTGCTAGAAATTCTTTTTCGCTCCTTCGATACCAGTAGCCTGCATTTGGGTTTCTCCCACGAATCTGTGTGTTTGTGTGTTATTTTTAGCATATTTGCTTGTAGAACTCATTTTGCCATTGCCTACCGCCACTGTAGTGTAGCGGAGGATGATTGAGGGCAGTAGCAACAGCAGCTGAAGCATATTATAGTCGTCATCATCATACAGTCCCACCGTTGTAGCCCTGGCCGCCCTGGTGGACAATAAAGTCCGCCGCCATTCAACGAGGTGATCGAGAGGCAACAACGTAGAGAAAATGACTTTTTCTTTGGCAAATTGCTTGCAGAACGGACTGACAATGAGGAGCTAACCGTTAAGGTATTGGATACTGTCTTCGATTCCTTTGCAGACGCGTGGTCAAGTCGTAGTTTTCCTATCGATTTCACAACGTTTCACTTTCACTAGTCCTCCACGCACTTGGTGACAACTGCAATTAACACATCATTCCAGTGACACCAGTTGCTAAAGCAGATGTGATCTTTCACTGGTGTCGTTGTAACTCATCAGTGCTTTGGGATGTTGATGATCTGTGATTCGCGATGATTTCGATACGAGCTAGAATTTTTATCGCTAGTATATGAATGAATAATGGTGTATGCATCTGCAAACCAGTCATTGTCTCTGAAAGGAATTTCTGTCTTTCTTGTACCATTTTTTCGCCTAATAGTGTTTTTCTTGGGCTCTCGTGCTACTTTTCCTTTTGTGTATGGCCTTGATTGGGTTAAGGAGCGCGTAGAGCTCTCATATCTGCGTGGATGTGGAAGTGATGGAAAGAAGAGAATAAGATGTGCAACAAGAAGCTTGTTGAACATCTCAACAGCAATAGTCTTGAGACTACCTGTGAAATGCTCTCGTTTCTGCGTTTTTCTTTTTGTATTTTTCTTCTTTCTTTGCCGCTTCCTTCTACGTCCCGGTTTGTGTGACTAATGTCAACGTGTTGTGTGTGGTGCATGTTTACGAATTGCTTTTGAAAATATTTTCTATTTTTGTCAGCTGAGCACACACACACACTCATACATGCTGCTCACAGGGAAATTTTAAGTGTACACAAACAATCAAATGCGAATATTTTATTGATTTTAGAAAAGTAAAGTATTTTTCAAATTCTTCAACAATAAAATAAAGCTTCTCATTATTTGAAGATTACCCCTTGCCGGTGAATACTGTCAATTGTGAAACGCAAGGTGTCTGACTGTATGTTACTCTATTCGAACGAAAGGATCGAGTAATAGACCCTACAATAATGAAACCCCACCGCGAATGGATTGAGACGCAAGCCCCCTACCAAAGTAGAGGATAACAGGATAAAGGGCAAGATTATGCTGTTGTTATGCTTGTCTGGTGAGGCAAAAAACCTGCAATTGTCTGCTTCGCAAAAAAGTTAATCCAGTTATAAAAGGAGTTTACTGTCCTAAACACCGGATTCTCGTTGCTTTTGGTTAAAGTTTAAGCCAATTCGGCTGGTTGTTCCTCTTTTTATGTTGATCTATTGTCCCAAGGGGTATCAGATAGTAATTGATCCTTGCTTTTAAAGCTCTACAAGCAGGTGAACGTAAATCGAATAAGCTTCATTAGAAAAGATTTGTTTTGCTAATACATCATATGTTTTTATTCTAGTATATGATACGTAGATCTCTAGATATTCAACAACACAATAAGCTCTTTGTGTGCTGAAAACATTTGTTGCAATATTACAATTTCTTAAAGTGCATCAATAACGGAATGATCTTATTCCGATTGGCTCAACATTCTTTGCACTGACGATAGACATGCTGAAACCAATCAAAGTGAATCGAATAAGTGGCAGCTTTATAACCATTTCGCTTTCATTTCACCATGACCACCATCCACCTCCGACGTCATCGTATTATTGACTTTTACTTTCACTCGATTGAGTCAAATGGACAGGCCAAATAGCATCATCGCAATTAAATTATATCGTTCTACCCTCTCTTCTGCCGAATGCTGAGATGATGCTCTCTACCATCCTTTCTTTCTTTCATCCAGCACTCGTATTAGATTTGTGACCAAAAGATTCGAGTGCTACACTTTCAGAGATAAGAATCATTTTTCTTTGTGGCCACCTATCACGTACACTCTTTAATAACAGATACGTTGGATTATATGTTCGCTAAAACGGGAGATTGGAATTTTCATTTTCATGTGGCTAAGTACATCGTTCTTTAATAACGCTGGAAGCTCAGGAACACTGGAAAGTTCATTCGCCTTTAACTCCAAGAAATATTTAGTAAGAAACCTACTCGTTTTCGATGACAGTATACCTTTTATTACTTTTTTTAATACTTACTTTTATGGCTGATTAACGCGACTAGAAGTTCCTCATCCTAATCCTCAGACAGATAAGCAATATTTGAATGTCATAGAAATATACACCTAGAACATTAATTGGTATTATTTTTTCTCGTGTCCATTTACTGGTGTAGAGTCTTATTTATGACTGATTTTACAAATCTTGGCAACATCTTGTGGTAGTATTCCATTTTTTCCCTGTTCCTGTGTTAGTACGTGCCCGTTAGTTTCATGTTCTGCTCCAGATGCTGTCCTGCCCAGAATTTGGGAAGAAAATACAGAATGCAAGTTACAGCCATTGCAATCACCTCTGTAATGTGTCACTTTAAAAGTAATGATCTCCCTAGACAAAGGAGGACATCGAAACGATGTTGTTCCCTCTGCTACGTTATGTTTGGCAAGTAGGAATTGCAAGATGGAAAATTGATTTCTGACGCACCCATACCGAAGCGTCAGGAACCTGTTGCTTGTCGTTGGTACTAAACCACACAATGTAACTAGTGGAGTTTGTCAAAGCCGGAGAGCGAATGTCCATCAACTGGTTTCCCAACGCCACGGACGCATAAAAATGTAGTTAAGCACCCAGAGGGATGCGTGTTGTGCTGTGCGGCATGTTGTCTAGATGGTCCTTCAGATTCGGAGAATCGGAATGCAAGATCTCGTGCGGCCGAGTGCTCTTCGTTTCTCAAAAGATGCATTCGACCGGAAATGGTGTCAGAGCTTTCGTTGTTTGCTCGCTGTAGCGAAATTCTCAATCGTTCTCTTCGTTGTATTCACCGGAGGTAAACTGTAATTCATCTTCAAGATGCTGACTAACGTTCGCGAAAGATGATGTGGGTCGTGAATGCGAAGTTTCATGTGGAAAGTATGAAGCGTGATATGGTATGGTGTGCGGCCATTGCTTGTCGACGACGTCGTCGTCTTGTCTTGTCGATTTTCTTGAAAGCTTTTCCACCCACCGGCTAGAAATTAAACGCGGTGGGTTGGTTGAAAGAGTTGTGGCGTTCTTGTTTGATGTTGCGCAGGAAGTAAAAAAGGAAAACAGAAGAACCTCATTCGAGATGTGATAAAATATTGAATGCTTTGAAAAGTTCAACGATGTAAAACCAGGTGCAGAGAATGTAAAACGAAACATAAGGTTAAGACTCGATGCTAGTCTGTGTATTGCTTACATTGTGGAGTAATGGCAATGGTGATGCAAAGATAGTTTAATTATTTTAATTTTATTCTCTGTCGCTGGTTCTTACTTTGTCGCTTATGTTTACAGCTCGTTTGCGTTTCTAGAATCAATATAATACAAATTGTACAATCCTTTACATTTATTATACTACTTTATGATTGCCTGGCGAAAATACTTGATTTAAATTCTCATAGTATACAATACTCCGTAACATGTTATGCATAATTTCGTGTTAACCGGTTTAATGGCAAACAATTTTAGGCAACCTTGTCATATCCTATGCTCTCCTCATTAATGTTTGTTCTTCTCAATATTGAGAAAAGCGACTCACGTCCACAATTCTGGCTCCATGTTCCTCTGAAAGGTTTTGTTAAAAGCTATACCATAATACCTACCATAATACATCTGTTTTGTTCAGCACACTCCGGGATGGCATGACATGAGCAGAGCCGTTGTCAACCTATTCAAAGAGAAGATTTTATATCTTGCCTATTGATTATGAACAAACAAAACAAATGCATTCGATGATGGTGCCTTTCCGGAAAATGTGCTACTAGTGAGTCCCTTGTCTCTCCAATGGTCCGGCTTTTTGTGCCCGTTTGTTCTCGCATATATTGATTTTTGTGCGTTTTCTTTTACTTTTTTACCAAAGATATTTCCTAGATGTACTCAACGTAAATATCTGTATGTACCCTGGGTGTAGTTGGATCCCAATGAAGTAACTAGTGCTCCTGACACGTATCTTCATGGTCTTGGCACCAATCCTTTGTGTCGCTGTTGCTTGTGACAGACACTAAGGCAAAGTCTCTAGCTACACCACACTGTCAGTGAAAGTGTGAAAGGGGAGAAAGTAATCAGTGCAATATTTTCAACATTTTGTAGTCCTGGCTTCAGAAAAAATGGCCATACTTACTTTCTTTGTTAGATTTTCTGTTTAGTACGCAGTTGTTCTGTTTCTTATATCTTCAAATGTGCGTGTGCGTGCGTTCTTATATCTTAAAACGAACTCTTTCGCTTATTCGCTGTAACCTTCAATATTATTACGAAGGTGCCTACTTTTCTCACTCCTCAACTTTCTTTCTTTTCTCGTAGTGAGCAGAGACGATGTGAAAAGTGAAATAGAGCAATGCAGTAGTGGTAGCAGAGAAGCTGCTTGCAGCAGTGATTGAAATAGCATTGTGATTTATCAAACAGTTTATTTAGAATCGCCTAACGGTCAACATTATTAGGCTCCCTAAAGAGGGAGTTTTCGATCGATCCATTGGTGTTACACTAGTGCTGCGAGCTCGACGTCGCGTAGTGAAAAGTGGAAATATAGAATAGTGAGCAATAGATCAGTTCGATGAAGGAAGTGCATCGTAGTGCACTGAGCGTAATTTGTGATTTCGGTTCCAAGCATAAGCAGTGTCGTGCGTGATCCTAAGTAGTCGCACAAGCCGGGGTGATATGGTTTGGGCTTAGGGAAGTTAAAAAACAAAGCTAAACCGCGAGGCTCTTGGTGTTGTATTTACGCGCGCGCGCACGTGTGTGTGTGTGTGTGTGTGTAGGTGTGTCTGGTGCATGCGTACCGATGTTGTAGTCATTAAAAATATTGCCGCCTTTTGGGTACGGTATCGCAGATACCCTTCCGCGCTTTCTCCACACAAAGCAAGCCAAAAGAGCAATAGAAGAGCAAATCGGTGCAAACCGTAGTGTATGCTGCTCAAGAGTGGTGTGACCCAAGAGTTTTCCAGTCTGTGGTGTCTGTGGTGCATGTGTACGCACGCCAAGCATAGGGTTTTGAGGTGAATCGCAAAGCTGCTTGCGCCCTACTAGTGTAGTCCGTGCGTTTTGGCTTGAGAGAAGCTGAAAACAGAATTCATCAGCAGAGCACCATTCTACCGAGGCAGCAACAGCAATATGATCAGCATCATTCGCGTCAGCATCATCGATGCCGGCGAACAAGGACCTGCTAAACAAGGCAGAGCTTAGAGTGTGTGGGCCGGAGCAACTCCGAGCAATGAGAAGCAGTAACAGCAACAGCAGCAACAACAACAGCAAAAGCAATCCTTACGCGCCAACCGGAAGCGGAACAGGAGCACCGCCGGCAGCATTATTATTTTCTTCGTCCTCCTACTCCACCGCACCGTCATTGACATCATCCTCATCTAGCGGACGACACTCTTATTCGTTGCATACAACGGCACTGCCCGCGCCCGCGTCGTCGTTTGGGACGACCGGCGGAGTCGGCGAGTTGGACATGAAAAAATCGCAAAAACCAAGGTACGTACCAAATCGATACGTTGTTCGATGTTTAGTAAAAGCATTTTGAATTGATATACTCAACTGGTTCATCCACCTAGAGATAATATAAATTGCTAAGATATTTGTTCAAAGTGAAAGGTTCTTCGGCCAACTCACACCGTAAACATTTAACTTGATGATGCTGTAAAAGCGGCATATTTAAATCTACCTTTCGTAGACGAAATTCGTTTGCCGCAATGCCACTGATTTTGCGAAGAAGTTTTTTGAAAATATTTGCGGGAATCTCTTTAAAGCAATACTTAGTTCTTTTGAGATCTAAGAGCTTAATCGGAATTGGATTTGAAATTTGTATTATGCTTGCTATTTTCGAGTGAATTAAAACAAATAGTTTGATTTTGTCGAATCCTTCGAGTTGTAGACGCTCTGTTTTGCTCAATTGTCACGGTTTTATTGATTTGAGTTGATGTGGGGCGCGTTCTGAAAATCGTGTAAGATACTTGATATTGATATGACCATTTGCGTTAGCGTTTGCGAGCGGTAACCAGTGGGCTAGTAGTCGTGTGTAATATTGCTGAATAGAATAAAACGTAAAAAACATTCCAGCAACCGCGCGTTTGGTGCATTTCATCAAATGCTGTGCGCAGCGGTGTGCAATAAAGTCGAAGGCGAGTGCGTGCACGCGATGTATGTGGATAGAGGGAGGGTCATGCTTGATCAACGCGACGAAGCGCAAGTTCGAATTCATAATGTTTTGCTAATGTTTTGAGTTCGTTTGCGTTTCACGCTTGTCTTTCCATGCCCGCGATTTGTGCTGTCGTGTTGTGCCTTTAAAACTTCGCAGGGGAGGAGTGCTAATTTTTCACAGTTAACCAGTACAGGAAGTCGCGTCTACAATTATAGTCACCAATTGAAACGCTACCGAAGAGATTCGTGAAACCCACACATAAAAATGGCGTCAACAAGAGATAGAGATCGATCCACTTGTGACAAATGTGGCTGTACACCGTGGACTATGTTCATCTGCCATTCGCTATTCGCGGTTGACTGCAGCGACTTATTCCAACGTATCGCTTTGGTGCCATCGATAGCACTCTCGAGCAATGAGCGCCCGGTGTCGGATGTCTGCCGGAGACGCTGGTGTGTTTATGTGCGCCAAAATGAAACTATTAATCTAGGTTAACAACATTAACCGCTCCTCACCATTTCGAGCAGTAGCACCTTCGATGGCGAGACATTTTGAGCTGAGCGAAAATGCGAATTTGGTGGTCAACGCCTCCACTGTTGTCTGGCGATGGCGTTGACGATGTGGACAGCGCAATAGCAATAACCAAGCAAAATAAGAATAGAAAAAAAAACAAGGTGAGGGCCAACATCCCCAAGTGTTAGTTGCTGTCTCCATCTCCGCCATTGTGGTGTTGTTGCGTCGTGCTATTACTCACACACGCCGCGGTAACGGTTGTGTGCGTGTCAACGGATGTTGTTCAAACACATCTCATTACGCATCAAATTGTCTTTGCTAGGTCGTGGTCTGCTGGTCAGAACGAGAACATTAAGAAACAAAACAAACTCGGTCGTCATAATACAATTTGCTGCTCCCATTGTTTCAAATGTGTTAAGTAGTTGATGATTAACTCGATCATCGAGCCTTGATTGTAGTCATATTTACTCAACGCCAACTTTTTGAAATAAATAAACATGTATTGCTCTTATCTTCGAACGAATATCGCTAGACGGCAAACCATCTTAGTCTTGATCTTGACCGTAGACATTTTGCCTCTAGTTAAACCGATGTCCCCATTTTTGATTTTACCCTACCATTAGCTATGCTTATAGAATTGGTGTGGACGCTTGTCCGAGCCTGACGCTGCTGTACTAAAGTAGCATCGTAAATTAGCAGCAACCAGTATGTGAGATCGACGCTAGTAAGACAGTGTTGTCCTAGACTCTTTTCATTTATTCAAAGATCGGGGACCCAATAACGCGAGGAAAAATAATTAAATTCTCATTTACGGCAGCTATCGAATGGATGAATGAATGAGATTAGACTAAGCGAACACATAAGCTGCATCACTTATAATCTTCCAACAGCCTAATTGCAGTAACGGTGCATTGCCGATGCTTTTATGACAGTTTACCGCACAATCATCAGCTGGCTTGTTAGATGTTGATACTAAATAGCAATGTTGATACACGAGCTCTAAAAACAAAAAACATACGGTGCTTGATGCAAATACAGCAGTATTTGCCAGGTTGCGGGTTATTGACGTTTTGTGTACTATACCTGCACAGAGTATAGCTTCAAGGTTAGACAGTGTCATTTGTTATAGAAAGTCTTGCGTTTCGTCTTATTTCCTTTTTTAAAAATTAGGGGTTAGCTTTAAAATTATAAACCCTCTAGACAGCAGCGTAGTTAAGGGGTAGTGAAAAGTTAAATTGAAATTGATAGTTTGCCAAAGGTGTCAATGAAGCTAAATTACGCTTCTATAATGTGATGCACATTAGTGGGAACGATGATGATTACTTGCCTCGAGGAGTGCTGTTGTAATCGGTTCCATGATCCGTCCTTCCATTCCACTTGGATCAAAATGGCTTTTCGCTTTCCTTTCGTTTAACATTTCATTACAATTTCAATGATAAAGTTGATTCCGTGTCACTTTTATTCGTTTCCTTTATTGAGTATAAGGCAGCGGACCAGAGTACTATCGGTTTGAAGCTTGTTCCTATCCTGCGTTTTTATGGCTCTGTGCTTCCGTGAGGAGTTCATAATTGTTCACAAAAGAGAGCCTAAAAACTAAAAGAAAAAAAAACTGTAAAGGGCCTTGCCTATGCTGCTGCATAATCAGTTTGGGAAATGGTTGGTGGGCCGTAAAGGTAGTGCCGGCTATAGATTGCGGTACCGCTCTCAGGCACGCTGCGCTTTTCTTCACCTAACACGACGTTGTGTTACGTGTTTGCCGTGACGAGGGTGGTAAAGTCGATGAAAGTGTGGTAGTGCACTCGCGTAATGAGAACGTGAAATACTGCTTCCTCAACCACGACGACGACATGTTGATGTTGTCGAAGTTATCAGACAAGGTATTATGCTCACAGAAGCCTTCATATAGATATTTTACTAATAGAAGGTAGGGGTTGTCGAAAAATGTTATAACAAATGGTCAGTTACTTTTGCGATAAATAGCAAAAAAAAAACTAGATGAAATTGCATTATTTGTGAAATATACTAAATCATTATGATTATCCGTGTTTAATCGTTTTTACAAAATTGTTATGCAACTTGCTTGCTTGTTGGTACTCATCATATCCATTTTTCTGTACACCATATCTCATCTGTGAAGAAGAAATGTTGGATGAACAAATGTGAATTCTATGTGTCTCCAATCTGGTAATTTGTTTTTGTAAAATGAACCACATAAAGCATAATTTAACTACCAATTTTTCATGAGGACGAACGAAATAATGCGTGTGATTTTCACCGCAGATGAATATAGTTGAAAATAGTTACTTGGAACCAATATGCCACCACACTTCCGCATAGCATACTCCATATGCAAACCGAATCTTGCACTTAGTAAGACAACAGTAATCATGTGAAAATAAATTCTTCTCTTGGAACTATGCGAACGCATGGAGCTACGGTTTGAAAGAGGAGCGAGATCATAAAATGTGGGTTCATAAAATCTCGCCAATCTCGGCATCATCGGAGTGTGAGTTCGGTGTTGCGGTTTTGCCCTGCGTATAACGCTATTGGTTGCTTATTTTTGGACTCCGGGTGCTTCGGGGACTTCCATTCGGCTACGAAGGGGTTGACGCGACTATCCAACATCAGGGTAATACGGAGACGGTAATATTTCAATTAATTAGTGTCATCTCCCGCTGGATACACTTGCACAGTGCGCTGAATTGCAGTCGAAATGTTAAATTCGCGAGCTCTGTTTCTGCCCATCGTGGGATCCGTTTTGAATCATGTTTGCTAGAGACATTAGAGTTCCTATTTTTTGCATTTCTCCGTTTCTCTTCCTGCCATTGGCGGCTGGTGGTGGATGCGAAAATATTTATGTCAAATTAAAAGTATCCGAAAACCACGGCATGTGTGAAACGGTGGCACGAATCCAAGGGAACTTACAATTTTTGTCCTCTGTTGGCGAGCGTGTGCCGATGATGGTCAATGTTTTGGCACTCTTCCATTTTGTTGTGAGGATGGTATTATTTATCGGAGATATGTGGAGGCGCTTCATTCTCGCAGTGGATAGGGTAGTGCAATGATGTGACTCACACACGGGGTTTTAAAACATGTAATTTTGTTGCTTCGAATTAGACGTGCTTCGTGCTGCAGTATTTTTACTTTTCTGATTCTGGAACACGTCCCATCCGGCGGTTTACCGTAAGTTGCGTTGTCCATATTCTCGCAACGCAGAACTAACATTGTTGCTTTCATTAATTGCGGAATGTATCGCCTGTATCGGTGGAAGAAAAATAACCTGTTGCAAAAGAGTTGTTCTTGCTCTTGGATGTACCAGCTATTATATAAAAATATGGATTCCGGTTTCGACCCAGGCATAACACGATCAGATGTCTAATACATGGGCCCTGGACTGGATAGGAAGCTGTTTCAACCATTTCTAATGATTGCGTTAGTGTCACCTAAAGTAGACCAACAAGATATCTTGTAGTTTTCAAGTGATGTCAGCTTGACATTCCGGACGGTGGCTCTCGCCTGTGGTACCGGAACCTGAATCTGCAAGCGGGGATCCGAAAAAGGTGTTCAACGGCTTCAGCTTCCTTTCCGGATCTAGGAAATTTCATCAGCATGCCGATCACAGCCCCTCGATTCACGCCTGCCAGAGGCAACTAGCAGGTGAAAGTTGCTGAGCTCTCGGCTCCCTGAAAACCTGAACATTGAAAGTTTTTCGGACAGCAGCACCGTTTGGTTCGCGAGCTGTTTGCTGTACGGCCTCTTTAGTAGTGAGTAATCTGTTTCGATGCCCATGCACTGTAGGGCTCGTCCCGTGGCAGGCGGTTAGCGGTAGAGCGGTGAAGGTTGCCGCAAGGTTGCTACCAACGTTAACTTGCTGCGAGAAGCCAATGTTATTTACTGCCATATGTAATAGTTGTCGTGGCGTGCTAGCTGCCTGCTTGCAACGAAGCTGGTGCGGCAAGGAGAACATTGCTGTCTGCAAAGTTGAATGTTGTCAAGGTTGGAAAGAGAAAGCAAAACAAACAAAGCTTCCAACCATCATGAATGTCAGGAATTCTAGAAAGTATGGTATAAAACCTCTTGTCTGCAAACAAAAATTTGATAAAAAATGGCTTTTGAGGATATTTGTTGGTATTGTTGTGTTGTATTATAGTTTAAATGTGAAAAAACAGCTATCTTTCTGTTTAATTGAAATTGATAAAATTAGGTTGATCTTCGAAGTGACGGAAAGAATTTGCACGGATTTTAAACTTTTATTTTGTTCGTGTTGAACTTTATATATGTTTGCATCAATTCCCATCGTATCAACCCTTTCTATTCGACCACGGTTAATATTCGTAAAAGGCTTTCGCCAACCGACTAATCGAGCAAAAGATCTGAACGCTGTGTGCACGCTTTATAAGCACCACGTGGTAATCAAATCATAAACCATCATATGTATCCTACGTTCGTTCCTATTCCCTAATGCTTCCTGTAGTGTTTCTCACTACGGTACATTGAACTTGTGTGTGTGTTGATTGGCGTGCACTTCCGCACATTCCATATCGCAACAAGAGGAGGAGTAGTAGCTCCTGTTTCTCCGGTTTTGGGGTACGGTTTCGATGAGTCGCGGCTTTAGCATGAACATTTTGTGGGATCAGCTCTTTGCAGAAGGGCGAGGCTGCTGTGGGTTGTGTGCATCATCAAATCAGTGGAGCCCCTTTGCTACAGATGCTACTGCTGCTCTGGCATCGGTGGTTGATGTTGCAATCGAGCAAGGGGTAAATATGGTAGGATTCGCCGGAATGGAGGCTAGTTGGTGCCACCCTTTTTCAGTGGCGGTGATGTGGGCAGCTTCCCCTTTCTGCACTTCCGTTGTGGAGGAGGTTGTTTTGGGAACATGCCAATTATAGAGTGTTTGTGCATGTGGTTGGAAGAAGGTCTGGAAATTATGCAACGATTTTGGAATGAAATATAAACAGCTGTATACGTTTTCTCGATTACATTTTAATGGTGAAAATCGTTTTAGTGTGTTTATAACATATTTATTTCATTCAATTAAAATGCTAGTTCTTTTTTTATTTTCTGCTGTATGTTGCATTGAGCATATAGCGTAACAGAGTTCCTGCTAGTAATTGGTGTTTTATATTACAAGGCCGCAAATCTGTTTAATTGACTTTGAAGCAAGTACAGGAGCCATCTAGACAAACTATTTAATTTTTTAAATTACTTCTTCATTTTGCAACCGATTTGGACAAGTCAGTCAGTTTTTGAAACGTCAGTCTATGCCATTTTATAAATTCACACAAAAGTGGGCTGAAATTGTATTGCAGTACAGTGAAAATAATCATTCAACTATAAAAACTGAGCGTGCTTATGTGTGATCTCTTTGTTCACGGGATTTGTCCGGACTTTTTACTATGAGGCTTTTTGAACAGTCAAGTGTTTGTCAGCAAACCGAAGACTATAGAAGAACCAAAAGCTCCGATCGGATCGGATCGGAAATTGCAGGTATTAAACCCCAAATGTTGTCTACTACAATAACAATGTCAAAAAAGGCTGCTTTTGGTATGTCAAATCGAGGCAGTCATTTGATCGATATTATATTCTGAGTGATTTGTCAATAAATGGCATTGTATAACCTAAATAAATCTGGTTCATTTTTCAAAATCGGCTGAAAAATGGCAAAGTTTTTCAACATAGGTCTATCATGATGGCGCACCCTATATAAGACCTTTGAGTTATCTCAAATGCATATTTATTAATTGAATTTACCTGGTTGCGCTTAATTTTTTATTGCAAAACCTTGCATAGCTTCACCAGCTGGTTGATCGTTCGCGAGAAAAATAACGAACTAAACAATCGAGCGAAGCAGCGCACATACAAAAAAATATTTATTGGGTTAACTGACAACATCAGTGGCAGCAGCGACTGTAACGCTATTCATTTCTAATAGAGAGCATAGGGTGGATAGAAGAACACCTCGACAACAGATGCGGTGGAACTAAAAGAGTAATTCATTTTTTATTTTCAAAAATACACTAGTGGTTGGACATGCTCCCATATTATCCATTGTTATGGTTTTATTATGTGGTTAACAAAGCCGTTATGAGTATGAGTGTGTTACATTGTTATCTATTTTCGATAAATGATAAATTTTTGAATATTGCTTTGATACATCTCGAAAGTATTGTACTACACTGGGACACATTTTCATAAACACATTTATTAATAGAAGCATTTAATTCGGTTTGATCTGAAAATATTTCATTTACCCTTTGGCATTGCCTCGAAAGGTAAAATTATATAGCTTTTTGTCCTTCTAGATATTCATAATTTTCCTTTTTGGTCCTAATGTTGGTATTTGAATACCGGATCAACGAGCAAAAAGCTTATCACACGATCTTATCAGCTCTTGAAAGGTTTCTATAATTTAAAAATTATTCTGCTTCTATTCAGCTAAATAATAATTTTGGGCCCATGAAAAAAGTATAATTATTTCCCTCGGATAAATAATTTACTTTTTTAAAAAAGCCTTTGCTACCGGCTGCTGCTAGTTCGAATACATTAATGTTTCCAATAAGTTAATAGATGTATTGTACAGGATTATGTCGTGTAGTAGTTTTCTTCGGATCGGTAGATCTTCTCTGTTGTAGAATTCTCTTGTGTCAACAAAATCCAGTTTGGTAGGGGAGCCAATGTATCGTTGACAACGTTGCAATGTCACACAGGGCAACCGCACGCAGACCACCTGAGTTTGGCAACATTGATAACATAATCTAACAAAACAAATTTTCTCACTCACTCTCATCCGTTCATCTAATATCCCTATGTGCGTTTTGCGTAGAAACCAGTGGCATACATGCGAAGTGCGAAAACGACAAACGGCAGGGGACTCGCAACATATTTTTGCGGTTTGTTTGGTCTGAGCTGCCCTCCCACTAAGTTGTTATATACGCAACATATTGTGACACGGGGCACCACATTGTGTTTGTGATGGTATTCTATAAAGCATTACCATCACATATGCAGATTCTACAGTCAACGTTGAACAGTCATTCGCAGTTGTGAGGGAAAACGCACAACAAATACACGCGCTGCTGTGATGTCTCGATGTGATGAAGTCTAGACCGCAGCCAGTATCCCAAACCGTGGGGTGTGGGCATTATTGTACGAAACCATTCATACTGCGTAGGAGCTAACGTATATAACGAATGCTGATAAGCGATTTTTGTTGCTACGGTTGCTATCATCTACTGTTGTTGTGGTTAGCCTCTGCCGGTCTAGCGATTCAGACTAACCCCTTGAATGACTAGAGTTACGCTTCCTCTGGCGGAAATGAATTAGTGGTAGTTTAGTAGCTACGAGTTATAACGGGTGCAGTGACGATTGGTAGAAGCATTAGAAGTGGGTCGCAGCATACGAATCCCTTTATCTCGCATATGGTCTAGATTGAGGTAAGACAGTGGTGACGTTCGGACATGATAGACTACTTTTTTAAAAAACGCTATATAAAGTAAAGTATAAATTCCAGAATTCTCTGGAATCTATTTGTATCATCGCTGTTCTATGCTTTGTTGTATAGTTTGTCGTGATCTAAATCGGCTTCAATTGCTTCATTAGGCTGGTCCAATACTAAACGAATTCAATGATGTAAGGGAAGTAGTAAATTTTGCGACTTTTGGTATTATCCATAATCAACTGTTCTGTAAGAAAAGAATGGCTCACATAGTCATGAATTGTCGAAAAGCGTCGGAAAGCATCTATTTTCTGCTTCAAGTGGTCGTCGTCCCACATTTCCGGGTTGACGATAAAATTCACTTTAACCGTAGCTCATCGTACATTTGATCAAAAAATGGTAAGGAGGAGCTGACGTCGTGTGCACAGAGTGACGCATGAATTGTTGTAAAATGAAGCATAATGTCAGTTCCATTGGTTAGAAATTGAGCCCCAACTATACCAAGTAGAAGAGAAAGTTCTTTCTCCAGACGATAAAAGACCCATGGAAGATACCTTGTTGGCGTTGTCGGTCGTCCACTGTGTGCATCCTTGTCTGCCTGTGTAAGCTCTATGCAGTACCTTATTCGGAGCTCCTTGCCAGAACCACAGAGCACACCAATCCACTGGTGGAAGTGGAGGGTTACGGTAAAACGATGTCATTATGTATGCATGGTGGGCCGTCACAGCGTTATATCCTCCCGTGTACGTGTACGTGTGCGTACGCCAAAAGCAATGTACGTGTGCGTGCTCATACTATTGCCCGGTCGCTCTTAACCAACAGGACGAAATGCTCATCCTTTCCGTTTTTAATGCTGACCCTCTGTTTCTCCCATTTCCACCCAACTCGATCACAAACTATTGGCACGGAGTTCGTGCAGTGAATGTGCAGCTTGAAGCCGGATGCACACTCCGATGACGATGATAATGGCGCTGCAAAATTGTGAGAATCCGAACGACATATCCGTCCTTAGTGACGGTGTACTAGTTATGCAACAGCCAGTATGAGTGAAAGAAAGCATGCAATGATAAATAAATTAGCATAAGAGTCTGTCTTGAGCATTTTTATGCTATTTGTGTTTCCTTCCTCGACAGAAGATCTCGGGTACTGCGGGCGAACACAGTTTGTCTTGCTTCACGTTTCAAACTGTTTCGAAATGGTTTTATGCACAGAATTCGGAAGGTTGAACATATGTCCCTTTAGTGGTATCTTTGGATCAGTTCCTACTTGAGGCTGTTGCAATGTAGAATAACTAACACTTACTATAGTAGTATATGTAGAAGTATTTATGCTTATTGAATTGTACATGGATTATTATTTTCATTCATGAAAACTGCTTCGTGCTTCTTTCCTGTAAGCATGCAGACCCAAAAGTTCCTCAAATGCGCTCAAATAGGATAGGTTGCTAATAAAACGAAACAAAAAATAAACTACTAGCAATGGTTTCACGGTCCCGCACTATTCAGTCAAGGAGAGCAAATTAGATTTATGCACGGTGCTCTTCGCATGATTCAATCGACGCCCTTGCAGCACCTACATTCACTGTGCATCGGTTTCGTGTGCCAGTTTCTCGCAAGGCCGTCAGCCTCACACAGAGCCGAAACACTAGTCTTGAGGAAGGCGTTTCGCTGTTACACGAGACAGAAGGAGCATTTCGGATTGCCAAAAATGACGGAAAGGAGTTATCACTCACGGAATCGTCCTGTTGGTCGGGATGATTCGTGTTGATCATTGGTTTACTCTAAAGTATCTGTTGATCGAGACTAGTGATGGCAGCGTATGTGAAACATTTGCGAGACAATCAAACTTCCAAAACCATTGGGTCACACGCAATCAACAGTGTAGAGAAGCATCATAAAATCACCTCGAGCTTAAAAAGGTCATTCTACTTGTTACGCTCTGGTTGTGAAGATGTGTGCGATGCGCTTCGCTTCTTTATCATGACAAAACCTGGTGTATACCGGGGTATTGCTATGCTTTTGTGAGTGTTGAGGTTCGGGATTTTGCGTTCTATTTTCCATCGATCGATGCGATCGACGAGCTCATTATTGAATGCATGCCGATTTTATTGCTTTATGAGTGCTGCAATGTACTGTGCTCATCATAAAACAAACTATTGAAATTATATGAAGGAATTAGGAAAGCATTGTTCGTGGTCAGAATTTGGAACAAACAAGAACAGAAATGGTACATCGTATCAATGAACAATGTTTTCCATTGAACCTGCTTATTTTTTATTTTATAAAATGTTCATTTATGGGGAATTTCGAAGTTTAGTGCTAGTTTTCCGTAATTTATGAAATGCCAATATTTTCTAACTCCCATATAAATAAATTATAAATCCCAAATAAAGATTGCAGTATTAACTTGCATTGCTAATCATAAACATATTTTCAATTCACATTCCTCCTATCACACAGGCACGATGAGCATGATAGGATGGAGCGTCGCGAACGGGATAAACAGGCCCGTGCTCAGCTGCAGGCTGAACGGGAACCGGAACCTACTGGCCCATTATTTACAGCACCGTTCAAATTGGTAAGTGACCTGATACGTTTTTCTCTGATATCATTGAACAGAACAAACACCAATTCATTCCAGTCATCTCCGTTTATTCGTGTTTTGTTTAATTGCAATCGTCGTTTGTTCTTAATTTAAAAAGTCTAAGTAAAAAGTTTTGATTGAATATTAACGATTTTAAGCTAAAAAGGGAAAGTAGATAAATATACTACGGATTATAAACGGTGTAGCACTTGAGGACTTGTTTGGATAAGACTGCAACTGTCATTAGTTTGCTTTACTTGTTAGTTAATGGTCGGAGTACTTCTGACTCGACAATAATTCCGTGTTGTATTATTGTCTACAATTTTCATGATCTTAGTTCATGAACCAATGCGACAGTGAGTATGCCATTAGGTGGCCATAAGCTGTGCCAGATTTTGAAATCGCATTTGCTTACTGCGATTTCATTCTGGATGTTTGATAAATAGTGCGCAACTTTTTTGCAGATTTCTTGTTTTATTACTTGGATTAAAAATCATTCGATATTTTCACTCGAAGGGCCTCATGCAACTATTCAACTCCCACTCAACTGTATTGTTTTCAAACTATATACCAAGGAAGCCCACTTACGATGAGCTTTGGGTGTGCGCAACGAGGCGTGCTAAAATGTTAGTATCGGTTTGCTTGTAGTTTGTCGATCACGGAAAACGGTTTTGTGTTCGCCGGTTTTCTGGAGCATCTGAAGAATCGTTTCGCTCGTTGTCCGTATGTACTTTTTGCTCATGTTTTGACTACTTTGCACATACACTTGTTGTGAGCCCGGTGTTCGAGTCACGAGTGTCTCTACTCGTGCCAAGATATTTTTTGTCTACGCTATGCTACTTAACTATGGCAAGCGGGGCTAAGAGACACTGGTTCACTTCATTCCAACTCAAAGGTTTGCATTTTTGAATAGAGAACTATTGGTTGCTACTGCAAGAAAAAGGATCGAGATGCTGAAATGATTCAAAATCGTAAGGTCCATGGTATAGTTGAAACAAATAGAAGCCGCCTCGTAAGGATCTTATACAGTGCTGCACTCAATGAAACACTCTGGCAACAGAGTCGCTGGTTTTCCTTTCCGGCATGCGTCTTGCAAGGTATCAGTTAAAGTTTCTTCTGTTACGATCTGTTACATCTTTCGGAGTGCTAGTTAGTGGCTGGATTCGTAATACGAATTCGTGGTTATAATCACGAAAGAAATAAGGAGTACACGAGTGTACAGAGAGCAAGCGGAGCATTGGAAGAAAGTTTGCATCACTTTCCAGCACTCTTGTCTTTGGGACACCAGACCACCGCATACGAGATCGAACCAACACAGTATGTACCACCACATTCAACAAGAGATGATTCTTGGCATCCTTTCTCAAAAAACTCGCAAACCAACCTTCATGCTCCTCATACTCTGTAGCCAAAGGTATCTTGCAAACGTTTTTTATTCGTATTATTTCTGCCACCAAGGAGCATCGCGTTGGAGAAGTAGAGCGTGTTAGATGTGGTTGCTAGTAGAATCCATCGAAAATCCTATGTGGATACTCTCTGGAACTGCTGCAGGGAGTTTGTACACACTTGACTGGGTCCGTAAGATGTGGGAGTTCCCAAACGGCAAGGGATATAATTTTTGGGTCCCATATGTAGCTGGTTGACATACAGTATGTGGATACGAAACGATGTTATTTGGTGTTTGAAAATAGCACTTCTTTTTTAACCTTTTCGATATTGAAAATGTGCGGCACACTAGCAAGAGGAAGAGACGAAAGAGGTAAAATTTAAGGAGAAAGGTAAAATAGAAATGAAAAACAAGATTAGCTTGCCGTTTTTGAACGGAAAAAAATGTTGAATTATGTAACGAATGGTATCCATTGTCTTCTTCTTCAGGTCATTGACAAACAAACAACACATGTATGATAATCGGTCTCTAGTGAGATATTTTGTGGTCGATTTGTAAACAGTTGTGTTAATAAAAGAAATTGAAAGAAGTTGAAGAGATTCTCGTCGCTATCAAAGTGTTTGAAAAGTAACGCCAAAATATGCATAACATGTTTGAGCATTTGAATTTGGCGGAAAGTTAAAGTACAATTCCTTTTTATTGCAATGTTATATGTTATGTGTTAACATATAAGTTTCTTTACAAATTTGAATGCAAATATTTTTCCTTTTGGAACAGATTTGCGTATATTGCTGAACCCCAACTATTTTTTATGTAGTAGAAACATGCGAAACAATTGTTGATTGGAGTCCCCTTCTATTTTCTTTGGAAATCTATCTCTTTGGAAACGAAAGTCTCATTTTGATATGAAAGTAGGACTCGTTCTTCCTCTCTTTGAAGAAAGAAGATGGATGAAAAATATGATCATCAGCTGTTGGTTCTTATCGTTAGTTCCAATGATGCGAAATTCGTATTTCACTTGGAATCTTTCTTAGAAGTGAGAACATTCACATTATTATTTGCGAGAGATTTCCTTATCGTCAAAATCATAAGCAGAAAATGGTGTGTCGATAATCTCGGAAGTCATACACGCACACAAAAAGGAACAACTCATCATCGTCGATGACTTATGTTGAATGAGGCACCCGTACACAAGACAGAGGAGAGGGTATGTGCTGAGTAGGTTGATCCTTTGCATAATGTATCAAACCGCATGTTAAACCCTACTCTCGGAACCATCCTCGCTATGCTGGCGTGGTAGTGATTCAGGTTGGTTCCTACTCACCAGTTTGAGGGTTAGCTGAAATACAGCACCAACACAATTTAACCTAAGCACCGAATGTGGCAAGTGATTGCACCTGACAAAGCAAACACTAATTACCATAATTAGTCGCTGGGAAAATGTGTCTGAAGCGCGAAAACCTGGTTGCGAGTTCGAGAGAGAGAGAAATAGAGATAAGAAGAGATGGGCTGTGCCTGATCGGCGTTGTTAGCAATGGAGAAAGGTATTCGAGGTCAGCGTTCGTATTTATCAAAGGACAATAATTAAGAAAACGAAAATGGTCCATTCGGCGTGAGGTTTGTGGTGTTCGAGGTTCGCGCATTGAGTCTCTAAACTTTTGTTTATAGGTCATTGAAAGATTGCTCTGCAATGGAATTCCAGAAGGATTTTAATTTTTTAGTTAGATTTTTTGACAAAGAGTTTAGTACGGAATTTTTGCTACTTACTTCAAATTACTAACTGCTTGTCAAACCTGCTTCAAACATGTAAGGCTACACAACTACTCCAGCCGTGAAATGGTTTTCCCGTAGCATAAGTGAACATTCAAGACAAATGGGTTGTTGATCACATTTCATCACAGGGTTGAATTTGATATGCTCGGAGTTATTAATTATGGTGGAATTTGGTTTTTGAGAGTAAATGTAATTTTACTGTAAATGTAAATGTTTAACACTTTTCTTTAAAACAACGGATGGACAAGTGAAGAATTGTCGAACGATGTTTTTGCAGCTGAATGAATCATTCGGGAAAGTGAAATTCCAACTCATACCATGTTGTAGAGATTATGCTCACAAACGGTGTTCGTGTTGCGCTTTCATTCCCGTTTTTCACACAGCTGCCGAGGGCTTCGAACAGGATATATAACCAATGAGTTGCAAGTGTAGTAGGTGCCGCTAGTGTAGAATGATGCAAACGATGATGGTATGAAATGATGCAAATGTCACCTCGCGTATGATGCATCTGTAGTCTCTACCCTTTCCATCTCTTTCGTTCTTCCACCAGCTTGGCCTGTTCTGTCGTCTAGCTTATGTCACGTCTTTCCCTACTCCGAACATCTCCCTTGGGATCGTCAAGGTGGTTGATCCTTTGCATAAGCACTCACAGCGAGAGACCGTGAACAACGATCGCACAGTGAGGCCGAAGGCCAGACATACTACATATCACATCTGTCATTTGGGATGCTGTCGGTCTCGGTCGGTAGCATGTTTGATTGGCTCAGGTTCGGAATAATCACAACATTGAGACACCCGGGGACGTCTGCCGCCACAACCCGAAAATCGTTTGCAAAACGATCTGGTTTGTTGCAACTTTAATTACACATCGTACCACTCTTCTCACCTTCATCATAGCTCATGGAAAAAGGAGCGTTGATATAGCATGGAAATGCCAGGAAAATCCTGCTGGCCCACCCAGAATGTATATGCTCGTGGTGTGGGTGTCGGTCGGTCCAACTTTTCTCTTTATTTGTTCTCTGGATCGACCGAACCGACTGCCCCCTTCCCCACCCCCATTCTTTTTACGCAGCATGTTGTGCATATTTTTGTACTATTTTCTCCTGTTCTCTTCCATTCTTTCTCTCTCTCTCTCTCTCTCTCTCTCTCTCTCGCTCTCTCTGCCTCTCTCTTTGTTTCATTTATTATGGGTATACAAGATAGTTGCATGTAGTTCTGAAGAGTATCGCTAAAAGAGGGAATGCACCTTTTTGAAATCGTAATAGCGCAGCTCTGTTCGTTTAAATGCGTTGAAGGAATGTAACAACCCGCAATGTAGATATCGGTCATCACATGCAGGTGTGTGCTTTGAAAGCGTTCAACGACGTTGCACATATAGCGTCAAAATCATAAAACGAATTTCTAAACTCACAGCTTCTACTTCTTCACGAGAAATATTGCGGTTCACTTTACTTTCGTTACGTCACCTTCTCGTTCAGCTTCTATGACTTGCATTTATGATGTTGTGGGTGCACAAATGACGACGGTAAGTTTATCATCATAAGTCAAAATGCAAAGTGGAGAAAAACATATTTAATGAAAAACCTCTATCACCGCGAATGGTACTATCGTTCTACCCCTGGTTTCTGGTTGCAAATAATGTATCCTCTGGGTTAACCTGAACTGGACACGGGAGATAGCTATGTCCTATCCAGATTGCATTTTTTTTTTGTTTTCGGAACTCTCCTGTGCACAAGGCTAGCCGCGCTGGTGGTAGCCAGGCAAGGAAGAAGCACAGGAAGCGATTGTCGTGCCAATGTTTTTGGTGAGCCTCCCTCTCGTGCGGTGCTCATAAAATGTGCGGTGATTCTCGTACTGCCCGGTACTCGTTGCAGTTATTGTGTGCTGTTTGTGGAATGCAGCACACATACACCGTGGCACACCTACGAACAACGAGAATGAAAACAAAGTAAAGCGGCGGTGGCATCACAGCACCATACAGCCGATGTTTTTCGTTGCGTGTCATAGTCGTCAAATAGAGCATAAAGACAATTTTTGTTCCCAAAAATGACTAAAAGGATTTTCCGATTGTATGACATTTTCGGAGATACCAATGATCGCTGCTAGTTTGGCCATGATCGGGAAGATAAGTAGTTGAAGGGGGTTCCTTTTTTCAGTAATGATATTTGTACTGGATATTTTATTTGATATTTAGTTCGTTATTAGGTTAAGTGATTTTTTTTTTCTTTTTTTCAGTTCCGCTTTCTTAAACTAGTTGGGTTACTTTTTGTAATGCTTCAAAAAGGCCATGGAATACATAGACACTACAAGTATACCCAAACAAACAGTCATACCATTCGAAATCCCAAGTACCAGTAACATGGTCTCCCCTGAGGTACAAATCCTCCTTGCATCGCAAAACGAAGGCAAGATGCAAGGAAATTGAAATTTAATTTCCCATTTTACTCACGCGCGCCCTAACACTCGAGCCACCTCAAACTCTGGGCGGTCTTTCTCATTGTCTGCATGTACATGGTTGTGTGCACTGTGCGCGCGGTGGTGGTCGAAAGATAAGGAGTAAAAATATGGATGTCCTTTCTCGGGGGGGAAGGAGGATGTCGCGATTTCGAGAAGTGGAAAATCCGAGAAACGTGAAAATACCGGCGGGGTGATCGGTGGAAGTCTGTGGCGAATGGAGGACATTTTATCACCTTTTTTGGCGCGGTCGTTGGCTTAAGAAACAAAGAGAAAAGAGAGAGTCCCTTTGGTTTGCCACTGCCACCTGCAGCTACCACAAGCACACATCTACTTGCTAGACCCCAGTGGGACGACAACTTACGCTAGGTATGGCAGGAAAGGGTTCAGTCAAGTGCGGCGCGCCAACGCAATATTCATTTTCCATCGTTTCTCGGCGGAGAGTTGCGGCACGCCATCCGTTTGGCTGGAGGGAAATTGCAATAAATTACAATTCAATGCTTTAACTGTGAAGTGGAGAGCCAACGTTCTTGGTTTGGTACGACCAACACTACACCGTTCTTTTCCTTTCGATCGTGTTCTATGAATTTGCGGATGGATTCTCTCTCTGGCTCGGTTTTTGTTGCCCGTTTTAAAGAGTGTAATGTGATGCTTCCGGAACCGACATTCCCACTCCAAAGGCGCATGCGATCAAAACTGTAATGATGGTTTTTCGTTCATTACGTTCGCAAAGGATCGGAATGAGAAAGCTTATGCATATCAATTACATTTAATGGGCATTAAAATGTTTCAGAACGACAAATATGCTTGCTAGAATTTCAATATAGTGGACAATATTTGTTCAAATTGATTATTTGATCAGTATTTGTTTTACAGTCAAAGATGTCATTTTTTATACAATTTGTTTGATGCTATTCTGTATTATCGGATTTGGTTGGTGTTTCGGTGGATGGTTTCATAACAAATTAGGCCACGAAAGCGCCTCAGTTTTTTTTCCAACAGCCTTCAGCTCCTACTTGTTTATCACTCAGTCGAATGCAGAATTGAGCACTTCTCCGAATGTCAGAAGCAGAACTTCTGCCTTTCTTTCTCCGCGCGAAGTTGCTCGCAACTGACATTCCTTAAAATCGCAGATAGATAGAAAAGAAGGGCTTTTTCTCTCTCGTTTTCCTTCCACAGCCTGATGGGGTGGTATGGGATTACCGCTAAAGGCGTTTGTCGAGCGTGATTGTATTGCAGATGTTGGTTGGTGCCACTCAATCCACTTGCTGCTGACCCTTTCCAGTCACCGCCCCACTCCCTGATTGGGTCCCACTGATCTAGGATTCAGGAAAATAAAAGTAAAATTTATAATGGAGAAACATTTTGCTAGAGCAACTGCACACTTAGTACACCCAAACGCCAAACATAGTTATGCAATCATGCGGTAGGCTACTCCTCGTATCTCGATACAGAAGTGTTCTTGCGAGTAACCTCTTCACCCATTATCCATCATGCGTCAACCAAAAAGAGTAACGATGAAAAGTCAGCCAAAGCAGATGAGCCACATGAAGAGAAATATAGAATTTAAGAAAAAGATTTGAGCGTAAAACTTAAGAAAAACCGTTGGAAATATCCCCGTATTCAATGGTAAGTGAGGTAAAGAAAAGTACAATTTCTTTACCAACGAACTGCCAGCACACGCATCTTGAAAGATGTAAGGTTGGTAATAATTTTGGAAATTTTCACAACCGTTGCCATTATCCCCATCGGCTTTACAGATGGAGAACATCTTTGGGAAAAGTTGATTTTCGCCCACGAAAAATCCTACTCTTATCATCTCCGTCATCATCAGTGGTATCGTCAGCGCCATCGTTAGGATGCCGCCTCTTCGATTTATGCGGGCCAACACTTTTGTGGCGTCAATTCTTTTCTTTCTAATTATATTTCTACCACTTCCTTAACCGCGAAACTTTTGTTTGTATTTCATATTCAGCCATTTCATGTCCGTAGGATTTCGAGTTGTTGTTCCTTGCATTTGTTTACATTGTGTTGTTCCCTGAGCGAAAGGCCTGTACGTAAGAACTCTCAAAATGAGATATGGATAATGAAATCAATTTTGTTCATCGTTTGAATGGCTCGAATCGTTTGATTTGATATTAGTTTACTGTAGTGATAGTATTTTTATCAGGTATCGTCGGTTTTAAAAATCTTTTTTCTATATCCGTTTTATGAACGTTACCCTGTCGTTTATGGTGTTGCGACTGTTGATTTAGTACATGGTCTTGTTTGGATGACCTGATGCCGTTTGGTGATGTCGTCCTCTTCGTAATAACTTTCCAAAGTCTGGGCATCAAGTCACTCTATATCAAGGACTATCGGGACTGTTTTTGATACGAAAGTTTTTACTATAAGAAAGCAAAGCTCTCTTCTGTCGTGCGATTGAATATTATAGAGTGAACCTTCATCTCTCTCTTTCTCTATTCATGCAACTCGTTTTGGTGGCGTGTCAAGATATGTTTAGTCAATTAGCTTTAATGCAGTAGAAGGTTTTCATATTAGATGTGATGGATAGAAAGTAAGGACATTTTAGTACGGTTTTTTTGTGTTCTTGACTTCTATTTCTTCTGTGCCTTTTAAGCGGTTCATGGTTTGTGATAGGTGACATTGTTCAATTTCCTTATTCAATCTACTTATTCTCCAATTCTGGAGGAGGCGCAATACAAGCGTTCTGTTGCTGTTGAGCTAAAGAGGCATGTTGGGAATATCGTCCTGAATGAAAAAAAAAGCTTCAAGTATAGAGGGATGTCATGGTTTGTCTTCGGTAACGACCTTTTCTGTAGAATTCATGGCCGGAACCTTGAACCTTCCGTCCAGTGATGGTAATCCTCTTGCTGCAGGATGGTATGATGTTCACACGCACGCGATCCAATCAGCATACATAGTTTGTTTGAGAATAATGTTCTCTCATCGTGACTTTCGACTATTTTCCTGCCTAAGTTTCTTTCTTTCTTGGCCCAATTGAATTGGATATTCGAAAGTAGAAAATTGAGGATAATTACACTGGACGCAAGGACGACACATTGCGTTGTCATTCAATTATAGTTAATCATTTTACAGAAAAAATTGAGGAACAAACGATAAAGTTTATCTTTGTTTTATTTTTTGTGCTTCCTTTTTTCATCTTTTTAAGATTGGACGTGATGTGATTACTTGATTCAGAAACTTATTCTAAAATGCTAATACTATAAATAAAATAAACCATTAATGCTAAACCCGTAATGATGTTATGTGTGGTTTGCTACTAACCTTAACATCCACTTTTTCCTCGCCATTTGGTTCCACATCATCATTGACATATCTTAGTGACTAAGATTGTGGTAGTGCTTATGATGCCCATTTTTAAACCGATAAATCAAAACCTTGTAAAATTGCCTTTGATTTTAATGGTCCTCGACCTGGGATGTCGGTTTGCTGGTTCAAACTGTCCACATGTTGGCATGTTGGCATGCGGCATGTGCATTTTCGTGCCCCCAACGATGTTTTATGCGACTGTCATTAACATTTTTGTGATAATATTTTGCATTTTCTATCACACTTTCGTGTCATCGAATGAAGTGAATGAGGTTTGATTGGAGAGAATCGTTGCACGCAATCATACAATCGTAAAGAAATTAAAACCAAGCTGAATTTATAGCAAAACTATTCATTTATCAAAACAAACCATAATAGTTAATACTTAGGCTGTCATGTCAGTCTCATGACTGTCTGGTTTGAAATTGAAAGACTTCAGAATGCGAAGGAAGGTCATGGTTATATTTTGAATTGTTCGCGCTAATACAACACAGGCCTGACGCTACCTTTCACTCCTCTGTTTCAAACTGGTTTCTGCAGTTGACGAAATTCGGTCTACGTTCGTGCCGTTAATGTTACTGCTGACAACGGCATAAGCTCTTGGAGGCCAAGAACTGTCACTGGTGTGGTTTTGTGGACTAGCAAAGCAACAGGCCTTCATTTTGCATTCTGGCATTGAGCGAGTTGGAAAAAATGTGTTCGTACTTCACATTTTCCTTCTTACCATTTAGAGTAAAATATTTCATTCATCATTATTCATCATTGAATAAAAACAAGGTGTTCGCCCGTTCTCATATATGTAAAATAACAAGGTGTTCAATTGTCCTCCTAAAGAAGAGAGCAACAATTCAATGAGTATAATCACGAATAACTAGTAGAGTTTTAAGCACAACTCCTGTTCTGAAGGAGTACTTTATTTCATGAAAGCAGTCCCACCTTTAAGAATCATTTCCACACCAAACTGCCGTCGTGTAAGTGTTGCTGTGTTCCAGGAATGTTTCTTCCTCTGTCTCACACGCGAGATGCAGACGGTTCAAGCAATAGAGAGTGGTCGTAAGACGTCTGTTTTATGACTCCATTGCTTGTGGCAAAATGTGTATGTACCACTTGACAGGCCAGACCGCAGGTAGTCGCAATTGAGTGCAGTACAGGCAAAAACTTGGAAAAGGATGCTTCACGTTCAAAATGGAAATGAATGACTATTGCCACTAATGCACACTTTTCCGTAACAATATGTTACACTACCGTCGAAGTACGTATGTGTGGGATGAAGAAAGAAGTGTTTTTATTTCATGTTCTTTGAATGAAGTTTTACAGTAGAATAACCCGATGGGAAAGTACTTCATAAAGTTACCCATGAATCGTAAATCGAAGTCAAAGTGCCTACAATGGCACATAAAATAATTGGATGCTTTTTAATTGAATAATATACTTTTATTGCTAGGTACACGATGAAAGATACTGACATATTCTGTAGTGAAACTAAAGTCAGTGCAACTTGAAAACGTCTCTCGAATTAGCTATGAAAAAATATAGCAAGTGCATTAACGATAAACCATCTTCTACCAATTACGTCTCAATGAAATAAAACAGTTAATTGCTATTCGCCAACTTTGAATACGTTTCAATGCTTGTACCGCTTGCATGAGTTATATCGGATGATGATATAATGCAACGTAACATCTGCAGCAATCCAACAGGTGGCATTGTTGAGTTGGAAAAAGATGCAAACCCAATTCGGAGGGTTAAGAAGGAATAGAAGGAAGACAAACGGTTCATTGGAGTTTCATTTTTGCATGTAAGGATAACTACTATTGTCTAATAGACAAATATTGTATGAGTAATGGGAGCACTATTGAGAATTAAAGTCCATCTATTCTGGATGAGTGTAATTTTTGGAGCATGGGGTCCTGAAAGATTAAGTTGCTCCATCGGTAACCATCTGGCACCGATTCAATTTTATTTTGTTGATGACATACGAGAGGGGCCATATTTATTGATTCTTAATTTTATAGCGTTGTTTTTTTTCGACGTTGTTTTACTCGTGAATGTGGGTTTAATCATTTTCAATTAACACATTAAGTTCTTCAGAATAGTCTCTGTACGAATGAAGTCATGAGTGTGTTATCAAAATAGAGGCAGGACTTGATGAGTCTACGCCAAGTTTAATTTTCTGTATCTAAGATTCAATTTATGAAAGCACTATTGGATGATGAAATGTGAGTGTTTTCTGCAAAACCGGTCGATCTCACGTGTAGCGGTATGTTGCACATCTTGGAAGAGGATGAAAAGTCACGTTTTAGTACTATGGCTGTTATGGAAAACTCGTGCAGCAACTCACACTTTCGATCGCTCATTGTCAGCCTGAACTTAGCTTAAGTCTATAATAGTCATATTCCATTGTATTCTCCTTTTATTTGTAGACCCTTGTGCTGTATGTTGCTATTTCCAATTTTGTTTAATTTAATAGCTTATATTTACCATCTGTATGATATTGCCACAAAGCATGCATGAGCTTTTTTCTTCTGGTGCCGCAAGATTTAAAAGGTGGTTCGAATTTCTGAATAAAAAGTGTCATTCGACAATACGTTACCATTGGATAGCATTTGAATTGTCGATGCTTATCCGTTAATTACAATACGAGAATAAGCAACCATTGATCCCTTTTGGTATCGCTCAAAAATGGGATCTTATAAGTTTATATGGAAAAAATCCAAATCGAACGGTGATCGACATCTATTTATATTAGTCGATCTGAGCTACCTTGCCTCCGGTGTCTTTCAACATCGTTTCCATTTATGACGAGTTGCGGAAAAACTCGTCCTTTGGTTAAATGGGGGACGGTTGACATTGAATTAAAAATGCAGGTTTTCCACACTCATTTATCATTTTCTAGTTTTTCGGGGTTGAAAGCAGCGAAGCTAAATTCAGGAATGAACTGGTACGATGGAAAAGATTAGGTAGGCGATTTTTATTTATTCGTCGAATTTTCACCGCTCGCCAAAAGGTCGTTTGATTTTATGTCGCTGTCATTGCTTTTGTGCCATTCGTCAAGAGCTTAGCTTTCGAACAGATTTATTTATCGGAACTACTGTATATGCGGTTTCAAATGATTCACCGAAGCGGTCTGACCATTCGCAGTGTTGGTACTGTGGGTATGTAGTGCCGGTTGAAGTCTTTACTTTATGCTATCCTTTTTTTGGATTCCGGCGACGACATTTCCGCTATGTTGATAGTAACGAGAAATGCCCATGTGAGCCTGCGACAGCCTGTGGTCTGATGTTGACCTTTTTCCAGCCAATTGTTTGTACTCATTGAGGGTCTAGCCATTTGTTTGTACTAATTGAGTTGTTGACAATTCAGAAGCTTAATTGTTTTACTGAACGTGCTTTTTCAGGGGTTATGCGGGTTCGCAACTCGTCGAAAGTTTTATTTATTGTTTATCTAGGTCATAAATTGTTTGAAATGTATTTCTTGAATCTATCAAACGAACGAATAACATATTCCAATAGCGGCCTAAATATGTCTGTAATATCATCTGCAACCATCTCTTTTCTAATTTTTTGTTGTAACCATTTTGAGGATCTCTACTTCCGTTCAGAGCTTTATTCCGTTCCTTTTGAATGCATCACTGTTCGAATCTATCTACAGGATCGGTGGGAGTGAATAGTAGTCTAATTAATTAAAATTCAATCTTCTTTTTCACGTTCCAACATTCTTGTCGAATTCGTTGCATTCTACTTTACATGCCATTTTATTATTCCCTTGGTTGTTCCTTTTTTGTTGACACAACATCTGCTCACAGCCGTGAACCTTCGGATCAATTTGATTTAGTATTCACTTGATTTCAGCTAATTTATTTTACACTTATAGCCTGAATCGCATCCAACTAGCGTGTGCTTTCGCTTAAATCGCCACATAATGCTCAATGCACTAATTTATGGGTCCTTGGCAACCTGCAATGAGCATGTGCTCGCGAAATAGCAAAAGCGCCAACGACACGGTACCAAAGGTCGGTCGATCAGCTTCGCAAATTATTTCTACACCACGTATTTTCCGCGACTTGTTGGATAATCCTTTATGGCTGTTCCGTTCTGTTATCTTCGCATAGCCTGCCGGATCTCTCGTGTTCGCAGCAATGAACACCCTTTCAGTGTATAGGGAAAGACGCACAGTTCACGTAGAAAATAGCATCGTCTGACGTATGAACGATGGAAACGGAAATGAGTGATTCTCATTTTCGGACGTGACATACGTTTGGTGGTTAGTTGTCGTTTTATTTCTTTTTGATACCAAAGGTAAAATGCTTATGGGAATTTTATTTTTTAGTTTCTTATTTCACTTCAAGAAGACATCCCTGCATTTATTGCCGTTAGATCGACACGTCTGAACTTCAAAGTGAACTGACTAGCCTAGACTTCTATTTCATGGGACGCGCTTGTCTCCATACCCTTCTCGATGGGTCTTTTTCCCTAGAACTTCTCATGTAATGAGATGTTTACCACGCACTTCGTGTGCTGTTAGATGTTATCGAAAATCATAAAATAAATGCAGGAAGTCACCTAACCAAAACTGTGCTTTCGACTTCTCCGTCTACTATCGTATGCTGGCCATACCTTATCATGTTTCGCTTGAAGTCCGTTTAGTAGTCCGAAGTAAGTAGATCCAAAGTGATGATATTTTTTATTGTTCTGCTTTCCTGCTGCTTAGTAACACTTTTTCAATAGTTTCCTAGTTTGTTTCTGTTTTCTGCAACGCGAAGGATATCCACATTTTGCCTTCTAAGCGATGCAGTACTGAATTCGATTGGAATATTCTTAATGCAATATAATATGATCTTCAAAAGACACCGTTTTATAGAAAAAAGGATAATATTTCTACTACCTTAACATGGACACATATCCATAAGGCCTCTTCTGTGTGATGAACAACCCCTTGCCTTAGATAATACGTCTTCTAGAATGGCCTGGCGTACAGACGTCTCCGTTGGTCACATGAAGCACCAGTTATTTCCCCTTGGGTCATACGTGCCTGATCCCTCAAACGCGTAGATCGTTACTGAACGCACACATGACCTGAACAGTAACAGACACAGGGTGAAATGGCTAGCAACCACTGGCTGGCGATGGTGTAGCAGTCATAAAACTGAACCTGTCGCTAGTATAGATGCTTGTTTTGGTTTTGTTTTCTGTCGGTTTAAACGAGAAGCACAAGCAAGCTTTTCCACCTCAACCTTCATTTGGTGGCGTGATGGCGACGCGTGGACGCGTGTGGTAAAATTGATTTTAACATAAATCACATGTGTGTCGAGGTCATGTTGATGTTAGATGAAAGATTTATCTTCTAAGACAAGGAATACTGAAAAATTGCTGCCAGTATAAGGCACACGTAAAATATCTTCCAAAGATTCTGTATATTCTGTTCGTTGGAGAGATTGACCATATTGTTTGCGATGTTTCGTTACACGTTCAGTGACCCCGTAGAGAGAGAGAAGATTTACTGTTTAATTATCTCCCAATGCTAGCATGTTTTGCGATAGTCATATCATCAAACATATCATCCGTGATTTGGATATTCTTCCCTCATTTCGGAACACGGCTGCGCCGATTCTTTGTAGTATCCTAGCTCAGTATTGCTCATCGACTCTGAAACCTGGCATCTCGATCGCCAGTTTAGTATGCTAGAGTTTGCGAGTTTATTTTTCTTTTTCACACAACGAGCAGGGTATCGCCCATTCGAAAGATCTGTCTAACAAACAAAGCTCCATCAGGGAGGAAGCGGTGTCAATGCGATTGACATTACGACCATGGGCTGGAGCTTGTCGGCAGAGAGAAAAAGAGAGAGAAAGAGAGAGAGAGAGAGAGAGAGAGAGAAAGAGAGAGAGAGAGAGAGAGAGAGAGAGAGAAAGAGAAAGAAAGACAGAGCGAGAAATAGAGAGAGAGAGAGAGAGAGAGAGAGAGAGAGAGAGAGAGAGAGAAAGAGAGAGAGAGAGAGAGAGAGAGAGAGAGAGAGAGAGAGAGCGATTAATGGAAGAAGTCAAGGAGCACTGAACTTCGTTTGAGGCAATCATCCCTCACACCGTTTGACGGGTGCTCACCACAACCAGTTGCTGTTTGGTAGTTAATGTTGAGGTTGATGGTTGATGAAGTTATTTTGCAAAGGGCATTTAATGTCTAACCACGCATATTCCTTGTTAAAACTACGTTAAAATACTTTACAAGCGATCCTCGTGTTATGAACCTTCATTTTCACCAAATCGATGCTCATGCATCGTTTCATGTTGAGACAAATTTTTGGAAGAAAATGTTACATCAGTCTCAAGCTACCTAAAGTGAACTATGCTCTGTCTGGGACTGAATAACGCAGTGTTGCCCGAGGAGTTGCTTTTAACAACCAATTTTCATCAATTTTAAATCCATGCTCAGTGTGTGCGGCCTTTGTGATGTCGGTATACCATTCCTTCACATTGTACTTTGCAATATCCTTGGTCCCTATCAGGTTGGGTTAGGTTGAAAGGATATTTACACACTACAGTAATAGTAAGTGCTTGAACATTAACAAGCTCGATTTACATTAAGATTGCATTAATCCTTGTAATGTAAACTACATGCCCTGCGTCCAGCAACTTAATGTTTTTCTTTCTGTGTATGCTAAGCTTCAAGAAATAAAGCGTTGCTTCTCATATAATCAAGATAGTCATTATTACAGCTTTATTTATTTATACATACAAGACACTCCCGCGGTAGCTTGAGGATGCCAAGTGATGTATAATGCTGCGAGAGATACACGGCGATATGTTGCTCTTATGTTTGGGGATTGAGCAAATGCCTGACTGTTATGCGCTTTGCCTAGATTATTATAAATCATGTTGTTGTATCTTCATTCTTGTGGCATACTCCCACCGTGGCATATTGCCGAATCAAATAATTTAGTTATGGACCCTGTTCGACAGCTGTAATCATCTGCCATCTACTTTTCGCGATTTTTCACGATATTCGCAATTCTTTCGAAAGCTAACGCGAAAACACCTGTTGGGCTATATCGCCGAGAGGTTAATTGCGTTGAGGATAACTGGCACCATGATGCAATTGATTAGTTTCATTTTCTTTCATTATTCATTCATTATTCAACATTAATTAGTTTCATTTTCTTTCAAGTTGAACAGAATGCAGTAAATTTGAATCATAAAATATAAATAATACAATATATTGTCGAATCATTGACTGTTAAGAGTCATTTTCGCCCACCACCTGCTGCTGGCATGTGTCTGTACAATTAAACTTCTTGGAAAAGTTTGGTCGAATACACGGATAGCCAGTAACCACCCCACCCGCTTGTAGCATGTTGAACGCGAATGCCAATCTGTCGCTCGGGAGATTATTGATCATAAAACGAAACAGCGCACATTCTCCCGATACACTCTTCAACCGCTGCAAACTCATCCGCGTCATGGGATGCAGTCGGATGGAGGAGGACTTATATTCATCGCACAATGGTACTGTTGTATGTGCGAGTACTATCAAAAATCTATAGTCGTTGGCATGTCGAATGGCGGTTGAACGCATTCGCATAAGCAGCCGTTTACCACTATCCGCGGTCACCTACGCTCAGCGATGGTGGAAGTTAAATGATAATCATTTAATGAAATAAAACGCAAGCGATAATGATAAAAATTTAATTGATATTATTCGTATCGATAATTCAGCTCGCTAGTTTGTTCGCAGTCCTGTGTTATGTGCGGGTGCTACCAGCGGCCGACCGTCTGCTGGAACCAGCATTAATTCCAGTTGCTGCGACAGGAGCACTAACACTCCAGGAGGCGAATTGGTGACCTCCCATCCTGCCAAAGGGGAGTGACATCGTGTGTCGGGCTGCCATGAATTATCGATGAGAGAGTACTTGATTTTCTGTCACGGTTTGCACTAGAAACAATGAATAAGTGCTCTTGCATTGTTTAATTTCTTGTCGATTGAGATTGAGATTTTTTTTTATTTTTTTCAATTATATTCTAAATTAATGTAGACAACTACCATTATTTTTGTTCCATTATATTATTAAACACTCAAACTAATAGAGCATTTATCAAGAAAGGCAAAGGAGGTTGGACTAAATTTCTATCGTTCCACTCGTTCTCTAGCCAAGTACATCGGACACGGATATGCACATCGCCCAGCGGCTTGGCAATTATGAGGCGGTCAAGAAGTGCTTTATGGAGGCGTCGACGTCGTATCATGTGATCGGTATCGCGACCAGTCCGGCCCCGACAACGCCTCGGGCCGGCAGCAGCGGCAACAGTGGCGTTCTGTCGAATTCATCGTCGTCCACCGGCAGTCACCATCGGTCGCTTCCACCAAAAACCAATAGCAATAGTAATACCATTAGCAATAGTAACGTCAACTTCGTCAAGCCAGCCGACAATCGCCCCCTCTATAATGGTGGTCGAATGTCCTCTTCTTCTTCGGCGGCGCCAACAGCCGGCGGATCGACGGGTCGTACTGGAGCCCCAAACCATTATTCGTCCTCATCGTCGTTGTCATCATCGGGTACGGTAGTCGGTGGTTCCTTCAACAAGCATGAGGTAGGTTTGTGACCCATTTCTTTCGCCCAACTTGCCACCGATTCGGTAGGTATAATTTTCAAATCCTATCAATGATGCATAGCATATTGAACCAAAGAGAAATTGTTCTATGGATCAAACTAAAGGCCTTCATTTAGTTTATTTGATTCCCGATTTATGCGGTAAACCTAATCAATCCAAATAAATGAGCTTCAATCAATATTCTTATCGTGATATGTTGCATTTTCCGTTGTCTTTACAATTAGTATTAACAAAAAATCATGATCTATTCCAGATGCATGGAGTTCCGTCGAAGGGACCGTCATCTACGTCAATACCAACAGCGCTGATGAATGGCCGTTCATCATCATCTGGTTCTATGATGGGACCCGGTGTTAGTAGTGGAACTGGAAGTGGTCTTAGTGGAGGGATCCCCGGACTTTCCTCTACCGCTGGTGGTGATAAGTTACCCTCGCAATTGCCCAATGGACGACTGCCCCAGGTTGCAAACGCAAAAGTGCCTAGAGTAGTTAGTTTTTTTTCTCTGTTTTGATGTACTACTTGTATTTTAACACCATGCTCCCTCATTTCTCACGCTTTCTTAACATTGTCATACCATTGTTCACTACTGTATACACTTGTCCCGATCGATTCCATTGTCATGCATTTCGTAAGACGATGATTCTTAGATAAAGCTGATATTTTCCTTTTGGTTTCACATACCTAAGAACGGACGAGCCGAAGGGCCCTATTGACTTTTCGTTGTTTCTTTTTGATAACAATTCGATCGTATCGTTCCACAACAAAATGATGCTATGTTTGTTATTGAAGACGTCGATAAAGAAGTTTGTTTGTTGTTGCACTCATTAGGAGTTGGATTAGTCTTTCTTTTGTGTCGCTATTTACTCACCTAAAGTATGTACGTGATGTATCTAATTGCATGGAATGTATCGTTATTGTTGATTATGCCGTTTGAGGACGGAAACGATTAATTTAACTAACTTCTTATTGTACTCTCTTTGTTTCCCTTTTTTCATTTCAAATTGTCATCGCTTTTCGTCATAACACATCACCCCCTTCATCCTTTGCATCCACCCTTTGTCCTTGCCATTCATTGTCCATCCATGTCCGTTTCCATGCCGATCAATAAATGGAAACGGCTCCAATTGGAAATGGTCTCGTGGTGGTTGGGATCAAAAAAATCCAGAACTCAAGTGATGTTTTCTCTCCACTCAAGCAGGGCAACAATGTGGACAAAATCCTGAACGAGATGAAGTCCAGCCTGATGACGCCACTGACGGAGATCGGTGCCACGCCGCGTAAGGAGCTGGAATCTAAGTTTAGCTTCAGTAACCCGAACCCGAAGTCTTTCGTGTATGCTATGACACCACTACTAGCACCCATGACACCCCTGTCAGCCGGTGGTGGTAGTAACGGTATCGGCAGTGGAAACGGATCCGGTAGTACTTCAAGACCAATCGGTTCCTTAGCGCGTAAGTACACAGTGTTCTAGCTCAAAGGATTAATGTTCAAGAAGGTTCTGACCGCCAATAGTTGTTGCGGGATAATTAAATTTATGATTGCCGCGGAAAGCTCACATTTGTCTGCCTTTGGTTGAATTTACGTCTGCTTCGTTGACATTGTCTTGTGCAATGAACCAATATCAAGCTCATAAATATAAAGTTTACAACAAGGCGTGCAATTTGCAAAGAATTTAGAATAAATCTATAATTGGTAAGATAATACCTAAACACCACACTCTGTAATATTTCAATACTGCAAACTCCATCGATGGTTGTATGATTCGACTGTCGGCAAAGCAAAAGAAATTGAACAATCGAACCGTTCGAATTCTAAACTTAAGCCTCTAGTTGCTGTGCGTAATGGATATCTTCGTTGAATCATTGATGTAACAAATTTTTAATCGATATTCTTTTCTTTACTTTCCATTCTATGTGCCGCCTACTGTTTCCCCACCTATCGTTGTCCGACATCTCTTCACAATGCATATACTATGTATGTACTACCATGCATACTGGTGGTTACGTATCATTTGCCTCACTGCTCTCGTATCATGATGTAGTTTCTAGTATGGAAATGCATCCTCCCCTTGTGTAAGTACCTTGGAATCCCATGAGTAATTGTTTCTCGGGGCATAGAATGGGCAAACTGGAACTGATGCAAAATCTCGCCCATAGGTCTGGCATTGAGGATGACAATCAGAACGGATCAGAGCGCAACTCTAGTGAATCCTCTTCAAATGAGAGTGTAGATGAATCGTCTAGCGAAGACTCAAACGTGGGTAATAAGCTAGCATCGAATGGTGGTGGTGCTGCTACTACCCTTGGAGATGGTAATTTAACCAGTGCCAGTGGTGGTGGCAATGGAGGAAGTGCCGGCGCTGCTGGATGTGTAAACGGCGGTCAAGTCGGGGATGGTGGAACCCTGGGTAGCCCGATCAGGCGTAAGGATTGGTCGCTCCTTAACTTTATGCAACCCACCATCCAACAAGTGCCAAGCGAAAGTACCCATCACCACCATACTCATCATCATGAAGAGAATTCGGTATCGTCGCCAATTCGAACGCTGAAGATGGGCAGTGGTGATACTTTGGGAGTAGCACTGTCTCCTCCTTCCCTAGTAGGAAACGTTGCACCCATCAAAAATGAACCGCTTGCCCCGCTAGACGATGACCATCTGTCGACTGCTAGCAGCAACAGTGAACCTCCTGTTAGTGCGATTGCTAGCGGGCCAGGAGCAACTGCGTCGTCCTCTTCCTATGTTAAACAGGAACCGTATCCTAGCGAAAACAGTGCCTCATCGCCTCCGGCTTCGATGGGTGTAGGGGTTAAGAGTGAGCGGAAGGACGATGCTCTCGATCGGTTATCATTATCGAGTCCGATTAAGAGTCCCGTCGAACATCATCATGGTGGCTACAACAATCATCAACAACAGCAGCAGCAACATCTTTTCGGCAGTGAAAATCTCGAGCCGGACGTGGATGTGATAAGTGCCCTACAGGAAGCCAAAGAGTTTAGCCTCATCAAGCCGATATCGAGTATGTCCGGTAGTGACTCCGACGATGCGCTCGATGCGCCGTCCTCGGCATGCGGCGCGGACGTGGATCAATCATCGGCAACACACACTCGACTGTTACCAGCCGCCCAGCAGCATGATGCAGTCGGTAGTAACGGCGTAGAAACAAGTGCTGCGGCAGCAAAAAAGAAAAAGCGAAAGCGAAAGCTTGCTGGAGCAAATGATCGAGAACAGCGCGATGCATCGACGAGCAGTAGCGAGGATGAACGATACAACGCTATCTCACATCGAAGCCGCTCACAATCGTTCGAGAAGGATAAATCTTTGCTGAAAGGGCGAGGTCGGCAACGGAATGCAAGCAATACTCATGGTGGGGGTACGACAACGAGTGCGGCTTCCAGCGCCAGGTACTCCGATGCGGACTCTGTGGCCAGTGGTAGTGGCCGGCGATCGAGCAAAACACCTTCACACGGATCAACTCCCACGAAAAAGTTAGGCCTGGGTGTATTGAGTGCCAGCGCGGCATACGTGGATCCTGGAAGCATTATGAGTCCACCACTCAGCATACCTTCAGTAGATGGCATTCCGCCCACAGCGAAAACCTCTACCTCCCGTAAGTCACGTACACTGATCTCACGAACTAGTACCTCGTCGTCGGAGGAAGCTTCTTCTGGTGGATCGTCTGGATCTTCGGTGGAATCAGACTTTGGTCACGAGAGTCCGTCAGAGCAGATCGAAGCAGAACCTCCCGTGATACCAGCAGTGGTAGTGTGCAAAGCGAAAAAGGTGAAATCGAAGAAAAAATATGATAAGGATGCTAGCGTCATGTCATCGGCTGCTGTCGTTCTATCCGCGAAAACCTCTTCCGTTGAGCAGTTGACGAAGAACGGATCAACGGAAGGAGGAAGAAGTAGTCGTGGTAGCAGCACCAATCGTAACCTATATCATCTTTCTTCAGACAGCAATGACGAGTAAGTAGCTAACTGTCCTAAAAGCGAGGCTCATTGTCGATAAACTCTTTCAACACGATCCATGAACCACTTATGCATAAATTCTTTCAGTCGACCGTCATTGCTCTCTTCACCCGTTCCTACCAATGGTGGCCGTTCAGAAGTCGCTGGAGATAGTTCGATGATAGCTGGAAAACTGTCGAAGAAAGTGCGCAAACGATCGACTGCATCGGTGGCTTCGGTAGACGATGACGACAATACTCGCAACCGGCAACAAACAAGCTGTGTTGCCGATGACGATGACGATGATGATGATCGATCCGATAGTAACAGTGAAAGTGATAGCGATGCACCCGCCAAAAAGGAGAAGGTACAGCTTTTGTTGATGATAGCCGAAGACCCATCATCAATAATTGTTTTTTTTTCTTTATTTTCATTTCATGTTCTTTCTAAAAAACATCACAGAAGCAGAGTAAAAACAAAAAAGCGGCTGTGTTTGCCCGGGTATTCAACAATAATGCCTCGGCATCTAGTGGTGGCAAAGGTAAAGGTGGCAAAGGTAAAGGCGGTAAAGGTAAAGGGCAGGTTTACATCGATCACGTAGACGATCTGCATGTTCCTGCGAAGAATCCGGCTCAATTGGCACCAGCAAATGCCAGCAATATGTCTCGTCAATCTCCGATCACTAGCCATGTGGATCAAAAGAGGAGTTTGTCCACGCAGCATACTCTAAGCGTGCCTTCATCTTCGACTGCAGGCCTTTCCGCTTGCTCTCCACGTGCCGAAGGTGCTCGACCAAGTAGCAGAGGAGGAGGAGGTTTAACGCCAGGGCAGAGAGCAGAGCCTAACCGAACGTCGCCGTTGTCATTGTTCTCCCCTATAAAAGGTGCCTTACAAAACATCACGCTTATGTGTCGAATCGATTTGAGTCGCCTTCTAAAAATACCACCAACGCCGTCGTATCCGGGATCCGGCAGCACCAGATCGCTATCGGGTAAGGCAAATGAAAGCTACAGCGCTCAACGAAGTGCCTCCGCTCGACAAAAGAGCAAAAGCCCATACGATCAACAACAAGGGAAGCGAAGGAGAAATTCAGTTGGTCAGCAACAACAGCCGCCGCAACCGCCGCCGCCGCAGCAACAGCAACAGCAACAACAAAAACATCACCACCAGCAACAACAACACCAATACCATCAGCAAGGGCAGGATCATGATCGAAACGGTAACGGTTCAGTACACAGTTCCTCATCTACTCCGAAGAGGCTCGAAGATCGGTCAGAATCCATTTACGATCGCAACCGTATTACATTAGACGGTGAATCGGTTGTTGAAAATGGAACCACTATAGTGGCCGGTCCTTTGAGACATCGCAGTAACTCCATCAACAGTGATTATAGTGGGGCTGCACAGAAAGCTCGGGAGTATCACCGTGGGAGCGATGCTGGTGCTTTTGGGAGCAATTCAACATCATCTTCTCCTTTGATACATCATGCCAATCACCGACATTCAGGTGCCACTATGATTGGAGGCTATCAGCCGCATCACAGTCTTGCCGGGGATCCGAAAGGATCAGCAATAAGAACAGGAAAATCTCCGGTTCTTCCAGGGTACGACGAGAAACTAGCAAAGACGGAAAAACTCAGCTATAGTGGGTTGAAAGACGATAAGCACTCACTTATATACGCTGGCAGTAAATACTCTAGTTCAGGCTATGGTCTGATCAAACAGGAAGGAGGACAATCGATCAAGCAAGAATTCGCAGGCAATAATGAGTTTACAACCGACAGCACACTGCTTGGCGAGGGTAAATTGGGTTCAGCGACGGGTGCTAAAATGGGTGGAACCCTTACAACGAATGGTACCGCTGAAGGCGCAGCAGCCAGTGGGCGAATGAGAAAACGATCCGTGAGTTCGAGCAGCAACTCTAACAATACGTACAAAGAAAAACGTCGGAAAAAGGATAAAGCAAACACTTCACAGGTGATAGAATGTCATATATCAATGCTTTGGCACATTTTGTACTTATCGTAGTGGGCCTTTTCTCCTCTTGTGTTTACCTTGATTCCTTTTATTTCTAGACTGATCAACTTGAACAACTTCCACCCACCAATCATGACCGATTAGTGGTCGACGACTGTCAAACAACAGTCGGTGTCGCTAGCGGGACATTGGAGCGAGCCCATGGTGCTGGAACTGGAGCGCTGCATCACACCAATCATCATCATTCTCAACAGGTGCCTGCTGGCGATCCCTTTGTCTCGGCAGGTACCGGTTCACCGGAAGCTCCAGTGCATATCAAGAAGGTGTACGTTTCCTACTTCGAACGGAACGATGAAGAGTTATCCGAGGTGCGTGACCAAAACAGATATCTGTCGGAGGCAAAACGGCTCAAACATGCGGCCGATCGCGAAGGAGATCATTTGGCGCAAGCGATGCTCTATTTGGAAGCCGTGCTGTTCTTTCTGCTCACTGGTGACACAATGGAACGAGATCCTATTACCGAAAAAGCGGCCTTTACGATGTATAAAGATACGCTTTGTTTGATTAAGTGAGTGCGAGTTGGTCTTTTTGAATTCCTTCCATTTTTATTGCTACCGTTTTGATAGAATGAAAATGTTAACATCTTTTTGTTGTGATTTATAGATTCATTTCGTCGAAATTCCGTAGCCAACTGCAACATCCGACAGTGCAGGGTAACATTCACACGAAGGTGGCCATTCTAAGGTATGTCTGATCTGATCTCTTGGTCAGAATCAGAATCTGCTGAAGTCTTGATTTTTCCATTCTCGTTTTTTATGTTCTTACAGTTTACGATGTCAATCGTTGATTTATCTGAAATTGTACAAAATGCGGCGACTAGAGATGAAGGAAACGGGTAAAACAATCGGAGAGTTTAACCATAAAACCAGCACTGTGCCGGCAGAACTAGCGAATGGAAACACACCATCACCTCTTTCTCCGACATCAGTTGGATCGCAGGTAAAGTGGCTTTAGTTAAAACGGGAAAACACACCATTCTTTTATGCATTTTCTAATGGCTCTATATTCCATTACTGTTGCATTGTACTTGCAGAGCTCTGGGTACAGTTCGGGGCAGAATAATCAGGTCGGATCAATCCCACCGATTAATTCATCACCAGCTCAATGCATCCTTATGCCCATCAATGTAAGTAAAATTGTTAATAGATATAAATGTATAAATTGGAGTAAAAAAGTAATTGATATTAATATTTAATAATAAACCCACTCGTTTCTATTTAAAGGTACATACCGCATACCAAAAACAAACGACACTCTTTACGAACCTTTCCACCTGTTTTGATCTTTGGGAACAAGCGGATAGTTTGGTAATACGAGGGAACCATAACGGTAAGGACCATAACTACAGCCATAAAGCCCTAACGAAGCCAGGGTATAATTACCAGTGTACATCGTTTTACAGAATTTTTCATCGACCTGGACCACGAGAATGGACCGATGACTCTGCACAGTTCACTGTACAATGTCGTTAAGTATGTGCAAGCTGGTATTCAGAAATTGCGGCGTATGTAACATTGGGCCCTACTGGTGGAACCGATGCAGAAACAGTTAGCCTTCTTCTAGTATCCACTTTGTGACAATAAGCAGAAGCAATGCGGAGCAATCGAATTGTCGGATGGATGTGCATATATTCCGTCGCAGTGATTCGAAAATGCAATAAAAAAGTCATGGACCATTTTGGACATCGATGTATTCGCATCGTGAAATCAATCAATCTACCAAGTGAACGCATGGGAACACAACGGGAAGAATGGAGTCAAACCCGTATATCGTGACCAACCAACTGTTATCATGAAATTGATATATCATAATGCACTACAGTGATACACCACCAAACGTGAACTACAAGATATTAGGCTGACGTAACATAAAGCCTAAACCAACTACCAAAGGTGTATTGGGAAAGCTGTTCGATGTGGTTTTTGCTAAGCTCAAAAGTTAAATGCAATAGTTTCAGTAACTTATACTTGTTTGCAAAGAACCAACGACAATACTTTTTTTGGATATTACCTACGCTCGGCGTGGTTTAAGACTTCCCTGTTGTTGCAAATTCATTTCTTCTTTAATGGATCAGAGACTGCTTGCATGGTTTATGTATTTTTTTAATACAGAAGTACAGTTTCATTGTGATCTGCTCAAGCTATTGTGCTTTAATCCACGTAGAAGTGCTTTGAAACGTTCACTAATTAATCGGTGCAATGTTTGTTGGTTCCTAGTAGAGTGGGCGGTGCACTTTGCATTTCTGGCTCAACGAATGCATAAAACGACGAGCCCACCGTTGCCCTAGAAGAAACAATTTCTTCCCTAATCCGTTAGCCAATGATTTGTGTTAGAAAGAAACACATGTTTAGCGTGCATCCAAGGTGTAAAGACTAGATAAGAGTGAATCGCTAGCAATGAGCGTGTTTTTTTACAAATGAATCTACGAATGGCTCATTGCCAATTCTTTTTCCAACGGAATGAAAGTGACAGCTGGAAGATAGTGTGCTAAGCGAAGTGGAAGGCTTTTTATACATTGTTAATAGATATTTCTTATTTAAGTTACATTGCTTATATTGCTCATCACTACTAGGAATTATGCAAACGGAAAATGGAAAACCCTAAGACTTAACTAGAACGAAAAATCGCAAGAATGCACAAGAAATCAAATTGGCCGTGCATACCAATAATTCGGTATTCAAGAGAATTTGAAAAGTCAGTAGGATTGGAAAACATAACATATAACATACGCCACAACGTAAAACATTAGTTTAATTTAATGAGATAATATTGAGATAATCTTTTAAGTATGGCCACCCCAGCAGCAACGGCGAAGGTAGTGGTAATGGTGACAGCAAATCAGGCATCGATGGTTCACATCAAAGATTAAATAGTTGAATTTTAGTCAAATGAGGATAGACAAGATACAAGAGAGACAAGTGAAATAGCTGTTTGATTCGCGCATCTTAACAAGCAAGAGAGCATGCAATTAAGGAGTGCTGTTAATAGATATTTTTGCTTTTTTTATTATGCTTCATGGAGCTTTAATATTATCACATCCAACTAAGAATGTGTTGAGCGAGCGAGTTTCATCTCCCAAGTACTGACGATTTGTAATACGTTACTCCAATCATCTTATTAGATTAGCCAGCGCCTGTTGATTCAGATTATACGGTTTCATTATTCTCCTCCTCCTCCTTGTTTACTATTTCTATACCATCCGATTGGTGATGATTTCCTTTCCTTTTTTTTGGTGTCTTATACAACCGGGTGATTCCTGGTAAACTCATGCAGATAGGGATTCTATACTCAGCAGCGATAGAGCATGAATTTCCGTGCCGTTTGTCTCATAGTTCCACATCAAGCCATGAAATTCGATACGTAAACATATTAAGGCTATGAATCAAATGACGTCGACTCGTAATATAAGAAATTCTACCTTAATTGAAAGAACGATGAAACTATTGGTTCAATAAGTAGGGCCGTTTCTGCGCGTTTGTGTTTTTTTATTGTTTTTTTATTCCTGTAATGTTTTCCTTGTGCAGACATGTCATTAGGTGGATTACGAAGTTACATTTTTGGGAATCATCTTTCTTTGGCTTCCAATGTGTTGTTTTCGATTGTACCTTATTGAGTTAATCTTTGCCTGTCGATCCCGATTATAACTATCACATTTAGTGATCTTAAAACACACAACGATTAATTTTCAACGATAATGGGGTAATTTATCAAACCCTACCCGAAACATATGGGTACGAACCAAAGGTTTCATATGGTTCTGCTTACAATTATCCGCTTATTCGCGTTTCAATATGGTTCTGCTTACAATTCCGCTCAGAAATTGTCAAACTGGTTTGATCGAAAGAATATAGGATTGGTTTGACTCGTAGGTTTGACGCAAAGCAAATGTTTTTTTTTCATTGATGAGCAAACCTAGAATGGATTTTCGTTTTGTCATGGTTAGGTCTCTGGCCCTTTACTTCTGTGCAACAATGATATAAACCATGCTTTAATAGAAAGTTAATCGATTGGGAATGGAATGGTGGTTCAAATGAACATTTCTGTCTATTAGTGTTTAGAATGGAAAACATAGGGAAGTAACATCGACAAAAGCAAGTGGAATCTAATTCAATCACATAATCGGAATATTGTTCATAGAACGAAGAGGGGTTTGAATGCCAACATCTCATGCGATGCAAACAAGGAAAACCAAAACGGAATATTCATTCACAAAGTGCAACTCCAAAAGTAAACACAACACATGTTGATAGTGTAAGTGTGATGACCGCAACTAAAGGAGAACAGTAAATCCAACATAATACAATTGGTAAACCAGCACTGTACTGAGAAAACACTACGCAAAATGTAAGGCTACAGCAAGGATCAGCTAACCCTTCGAGTGCAAGAGAATAGCAATGATATTTTTTTTAAATAAAAAAGACGTGCAGTTCTTTTCCTAATAAGGATGGCAGGGAATTGGATGGTATATTAAAGACAACCAACATACCCTAACAATAGTTGCAACAAGAAGCCAAGCCTACGCCAGAAATGAAACAAATTAAAATTTAAAACAACATATAGCGTTTTAAGAGTAGTAAAACAACAAGTTATTTAACAATGAAAAATCGGTTCGATATGATTACCGAAGAGGATCAAAACTAAAAAAAAATTAACTCAACAATGAAGCACTGGAACTAATGAAACTTAAGATAAATGGTATTGGAGAGATATTAGGAAACAATCATGCGAGCATATAATAGATGTATTGTATGTAAGGCAAGGCAACACATAAACCCGAAGTGACAAAACCCACAATTAGATGTAGAATCAAAAGAAAAAATGAAAATGGAGCAGAAATTACCAAAAACTGATACAGCATAGAACTGAGGACTGAACGATAAACGATGTTACAGAACGGTAGGCATCGGCACCACAGCATTTCAACACAGTTGCTCTACTTAAACAATGTGAAAGGAGAATTAATTGTAAAACTGCATACTGAAAGCGAGCGAAACAATAGTAGAAAACGGGCAGATTAATACAGACAATTTAAATCCTAAGCAAAATAAGACATGTACCATTAGAGGGAGGGCAGACGAATGTGAAACTATAACAACAAATGCATTACTATTAGTTCGAAACAAGAACATCAGCAAATAACAGCAACTATACGCGAGACAAGACAGTTTATTTATGGTGAAGGTGTTTGATAATGAATCAGCATTAGGGAAATGACAATGTGTTTGTGAAAAATTATGGTGGGGCGCGTTGCTCTACGCGATGCTAGATGCCGACTGTGCTCCGGATACAAAGAAAGCAAACAAAAGTAAAACATGAAAAAGAATGAATGTAAATAAATGCTATATATGTATATATATATATATATATATACATGCATATATATATATATACAATATTAATATATACCATTAATACTGCTATGATTATTAAAAAAAAACAATGATTATTATTATAAAAACAAAAACGGAAGTTATGTAGAAATTTTAGAATAAAAATCCGAGAAAATCATGATTTCCAGGGTAATGCTGTGTCCCTTTCAGAAGGGCAATGAAAACATATTGTAATATCGTTTTATTTTTACACTTTCGAAACATTTATTCTTCATTGAGAACGATGGATTAAACCGTTTTTCACAATCAGCCAGTAAAATATCCGTCAGGAGGTGTTAGTTTTTCGTTGCAACCAGAACTCTTAGTGGCAGGTGTCTTGTCGTCGTAACTTTGAAAAAGGAAGAATAATTTTTAACAACATATCGCAGAAATGAACAAACATTTTGTGATGCAATTGCTAACTTTTTTTTATTTATCGCTCGGCGATTGAAATTATCATTCAATCGTTAGCTGATTCTTTCATTTACACACCGGAGTTCTGACGAATCCAGTCACGAACGGAGGCCACACGAGCGTAGACACCTGGATAGCCAGTCTTGGCACAACCGTATCCCCACGAGACAACACCAACTAGCGGTTGGAGAAGAGCGGTCCCCCCCTTTTTAAATCCAGCGCACCACCACCACACCAAAGTATGCAAATGACATCGCGCACGCTTTACAGGAGACGATGGAAACGTACAACATCATAAGCCCGCTCTGCTTACCGCTCGATCAGTGCGCACCATACGCGGTAAATTTGGATCCACCAGCAATCGTAAGTGATCGTCACAAGCGTCAATCGCTCTCCCTTGGTTGTGATCGAGCTGCTGGCGAGCATTTGCTGGCGATGATGGAACCGCCACAATTGTGCGATCCACGATACTGAAGCGATACCTGATACGGAGTCTCGGAAATGTCGATCGCGAATCCGCCGACGATGCGGTTTCCGCCCGCCACAAACCGAGATCCCTGGGGCAGTCGGGGCAGTGGTCGCACGATGCGATTCCATGGATCCACTCGAGCTGGAGCTGTGCGTGACTCAACGCACACCAGAGCAGCCAACCGTATCGCAACCGCAGCCAAGTATCGTCACAATCTTGAACGACATCTTGTCTGATTCTCGTATGATTTACTGAACTGTACAGTGGACACTATATATACCGCGCAGTTCGTTTAAACAGAAGCCCAAGCCGTGAACTTCAAAAACGGATTAGCTGATAGTGTATATCTGTTCGCGATCGCCGTCAGCTGGTAATGCATTGTACGACGAGAACACTTGACGGAGAAATGTTTTCCGAGAATGTTTGGCAACCATTCGATCTTAACCTCAAGTGGAAACCGATAAGAACACGATACTACTCTGAACCCTACACCGTTCTTGAGTGGCATCAGTCATGGCCACTGCATTGCCACGGGCTATGATAAGCGGGTTTTTACTCTTTGTAATAGCGCTTCGAGGGTAAATGTTTTGAAGTTAAACACGTGCTAGTTGGTTAAATACGATCTATTTTAAACTAGTAACCCCGGCATACTTTCATATTGCCCAAGAAAAAAATATAATGTTGAATCGTTCTGCTCCGTTGCAATTGTTACTTGTTTTTTAACACTTGTAGGGCGGGAAACGTTCATAGGCACCTAGGGGAATGCGAGAGTTCCCTTTGGTAGTGTAGGATTTTTACTCACTAAAACCCCCCTTCCAATGCCTTTAGCCCCCTTCGGTAGTACCTTGCGGCATCCTTCGAAGGGGAGACTGGGCGGTTAAACACCCCATTCAACATGTACTGATGCTCTCGCAAATGGTGCCTCACTGAGACTGCCCCTGGCTTCATATCCTGGACATGACCATACGGACCCTACCTCACTAAAAATATTCTTCCCCTGATCCTTCCCAGCTAGCTCCTGCGCGGGGGGGGGGGGGGGGGGGGGGTTGTAGAAGCCGATGTCATGGGGTTGACGCCATAACAGTAACTGTCGAAACAGAGCAGATGGTTTTCCGACACGTGAACATGCTAAATACATCCCATGGTCATGGGAAAAACATTTATTTTCTAGATTTAGACCACAATCTTTTAATGATTGGTCTTGTGACTTATTTATGGTCATAGCAAAAGCAAGACGAATCCGAAATTAAAGTCCTTTGAACACAAATGGCAAATCACTTGGAATTAGCGGGATTCTCGGAATGAGGAGTTCCTCTCCTTTAAATTTTCATTTGAGTATAGTCACATAAATGACTTTTCTAATTGATGAGAAAATGTGTTACAAAATACCGAGTTTATTGATTTCTTTAAAAACTGTAATCAAAAAATTTACAACTATCCTAAACCTTCTTTAAAATTTTTATTCAGTTTTAAATTATTATTTTTTCATTCCGAGTCAGTTATTAACAAATCATAGTGCACTGTGATTTTTTTCCCCGATGCGTTGCTTTGCAAAAAATGTTTGCTGAATCCAAGTAGGCGCTGAATCCATGAAAGGTAGCAAAGATTTGTATGGGCCCTTGAGGGGGTTCTAACCATGCCTATAGCACTCGCCGGCCCCAAAAACCTCTGTATACAAATCAATCGTGTCAATCGGTTCCGTTCTTGAGTTATAAGGTAACAAAGGAATGGCAACTTTCTTTAATTTATATAGATAGATAACATCGTATTTTTATTAACAATCTCGCAACGCCTGCGAAGTTTCGTTCGTATAGAAGCTATCTCTTATGTACAATTTCAATTCTTTCGTTTCAGCTCTGTACGCACCCTGCTATGTACAACGGTTTTTACATTCTTCTATGAATACATTATATGGCGCACAGGAAAGTGAAGCGCGCAGATCTTCCAGCATCCACCCAGGACCGATCTGCTTGTGCAGGAAGATAAAAGGATGTAAAAGTATAACTCCAATAGAAACAGGTAGATGAACTATAATCATTTGTTTGTATGCTCCGATACGTATCAATACGGTGGAACTAGTAACCTCTAGGTGCTTCAGTTATGGTTATGCCCAAAGGTAAGAGGGCTGGGTAGGTGCTTGGACTTTTTGCGTTCGATCAACTCGGCCAGCGTCTCTCGATGCTGCTGATGGCTTATGTAACCTAACGAACCAGACCCGACAGTGACTCCGTTTGGTCCGTGGATATAACCGAGTGAGCCGGATCCTAGTGCAATCGGACCATGGTTGTGAGTCAGCAGGGGCGATCGCTGTTGCTCGTGATGCACACCGAATCGAGGATTGAAAGTGTCTGTTAGCTGAGGAAGTTGAGAGTAGGTCGTTGGCAGCTGGGTGGCGAATGGTGAACCAGCGTACAGTGGGTCATAAGTGGTGGGGAATTTGGCAAGATATGCTGGGTACAGAACGCGCTGAGACTGTGTCCGGAAGGGATTTGCATTCTGGAGTAGATGCTGGCGTTCGTGATGTAAGTTGCGTTCGTGTTCCTCAGCGTGGAATTCCATCACGGAATACTGCTTCAGAATACGTCCATCGGCGACGTACGTTTCAGCGTCACCCAGATTAAGATGATTGCCGTTTAGGAAGGGAAGCGGAGAACCATAGTTCGAGTATTGGAAAAGATTGCCATTGAAGAGGGTTGCTGATTTCAAGGGTGCGAGGGCTCGTGTTGAAGGTAGCTGGCTGTACGGTGCGGGAGCAGCAGGTGAATAGAAGGAAGTATAGGACGACGTCGATGGGATGGGTCGCTGGTGGTAATGGTAGACGGTTGGATCGGTGACGGTCAGCAAACGATCGCTCAGATCAATGATGAGGCGCTTCTGCTTGATTCCTTTCGCCGATACACCGCTGCGGTAGACAGCAACCAAAAGGAACAGTAGAAAGCATGTCGCTAACGGTGGCTGACGATGGTAAAAAAAAGAAAAAACATAAAAACATTAACCACTGAAACAATGACTGACTCTCTTGACATTCGCCAACAGTTAGTTATGTATATCAGTACGCGACAGTATTCGAACAGTACTAAATTCAACACTGAACAGTACGATGCACCGATGTGATGTATCCATGCTTCGTTATAACTGACCTAAAGGGTACCTTTAGTGGAGAAGGAACAGCGCCACGTAAACGCCACCTTGCTTCTGTAACGGACTGGTATCTCAGCCTTCTAATCTCACATGTACGATCATCATCATCAACATCACGCTTCAGGGATCCAAAGTTACGATCGCGCGTCATCGGAAAGCTATTTCACATCTTCATTTACGATCATATGCCGAGCCATTTTAAGCTGTTTGGCTCGAGGCTCTGCACAACCTGCGCTTGACTTTTCCTATCTCATACCATCGGCATTCCTTTCGCATTTCATTGGACACGGACCAATGCATGATCAAGGTGAGCCATCATGATCCGGTCGGTGGTGCCATTGTAGTGTGATACAAGGATGTCGTGCCCTTGGTGATGCGCTTCTTGCCATTTCAATTACGTGTAATGATCTGATTGTTAAACTAAAGTGATACGTGCACCGATATGGCACTCATGTCGGTTGTGTCGAAATGTGTATCAGTTGAAAATTTTGATTTTCCGTTACTTGAACATTTTACCAAACATATTTGATTAAAGTGAAAATTTTCTTACATTATTCATCGATCGTTCGATCTAACGTAAGTAATTTAGACGAAATATTTGGATGTTTTGGCAAAATGCGTTATTGCCAATTGCATCATCGCATATCAAGGACGTGAACTAAAGGTTGAGCTTACAAAATGGTGATTTTCTGGGACCAAAAGCGGTTGAGGAGGACCCTTAGGAACCCGAAGTGAGGGCACCCAGTGGAATGGTCCATATTTCCAATTATGATCATGAATCCATCGTTAACTTAGAGAGAGGTTTAACGGGCTAACGTTCGGGCAGCGTTTGTCGCGTAAAATTGCGCGTGGCCGTTGGGACTGGCAACGCGATTAACTTTGATTGACCATTTCAACACATCGGCTTAGGCTAAGCCATGACTTTCATTTCGAGTTCGTCATTGCAAGTGGCTGGGACGGTCTTCCAATCCTGGGAAACCGGCACGCTGTCAACGTCCTGCGTGGTCCATTCACCCATGCTATGGTCATTCAATTTTGGCCCCAGAAACCGCGGCCAGTCACACTGATTGACCGCCAACCGCTTACAGCACCAATTAGGGTTAGCGTGTCTTGACCAGCCTTAGGGTCTTAAAACAAACCCAAAGCTCGGTAGCACAGCAAATGTGGCGCGGAGCGAATCCTCGCGGAGTTTGCTGGAAGTTAGATTGAACACCACAGTCTGTGCTAAATGGCGTCGTATACTATTTGTGATCAGAAGAGCATGAATGAAGTTCGTGCGTAAATTTTGGCACATTTACAATTAAAAAGGAAGGGAAATTTTGCAGAAAACCGACAACCAGTGCCAGGTGCGTAACGGTGTCCTGAGGTTTGCCAGATCGCATGAATTGAATTGCGCGCTCCACGCAACCAAACACTTTCATTCATTGCGCACATTGGTCCCGAGGAATAATGTGTAGATCCAGTGCGACAGTGCCACGCGATACCGGCCGTCTTTGAATTGAACCGATCGAACCAGAGCTCCCCAGTGACCTAGTGCCCACGGTGACAGCTTGTCGTGGACGCATACGTATCGAAAGAGATCCAACATCCAGATCCAACAGACTCATAGGTTGGTTGGTCCAGCTAGAAGAGCGCCGACTAAACGATACTAACCCATCGATACAAGAGTGCTGTGTCCGTGCCTTGGTTGCATAATATGTAATTCAATTTATCGCTACGCACATGCCCCTTTGGTCCGCTCCAGCAAACGGCGGCTGCTTTCCCTTTCGCAGGCATGATTCGTTCATTGCCTCCAGGTGCTCCAGGGTCTGACTCCTCAGAATCTCCCGCTGGGCGGGTAAACCAGTTCTTGAGCTTTGGGGCATGGTGGCTAATCAGGTCGCGAATGGTATCAGCGATGATAAATCGGGTGCTAGCCGTTGCTGGCCTGAGTGCGACGCTACATTCAAGTTGAGTCAACTTCACAGCCTGTCTCACAGGGGTAATGCCCTCGTTGGGCACCGGTGACCATGCGACGGAATGACCGAGCATCGTCTGGACCCGTGTGTACGACGAGTTAATCGTCGGCCAGACATCGGCGGGGCTGCTGCTTCTGGTGCTACTGCTGCTGTCAGTCAGTCACTCACTCATGGACCTGCTTTTACTGTTTGTACATGTCAGCCATTAACCACGTACCGCGAGTTTTTGCATCTCTTTTCACTTTTGTTTGCTCAGAATAGCGACCATACCGCCATCATGGCGGATGATGAAGTTCTTCAAATGAACGACACCTAACCCGGTTTCACGCGGCCAAAGACGTGTGACGGATTCGGAGAATGTTAGGTTGAATTCGCTTGTACCGATGACCGGCAATGGTGAAATTACGGCAACCGACGCAAACTGACCTCACACAACCGAGAAAGGGGCGGCGAGGGAAACGGGGTTGTCGCTTTTAGGTGCGCGTGGATCAGTGTATGCCCGCGGCAACGTGTTATGGCTTTCGGAAATGTGTCACGTAAATCACCATCGGTGTTGAGAGTATTCTATGTAAAGCATGGCTTTCGGTGAGACCGTTTCGATATCACATGTTTGGTGGAGTGATTGACGATTGCCTGTGCCTGTATCCGAGAATTTTGTTTTCGATGCTGGAAGCAATCCATCAGTGTTTAATATCGTGTACCGAAAGGTAAATGTAACGAAATGAGTTCCTGTGGAATTCTCGACCTATCGCATAGAGCATAGAGATAACATTGACAATCGTGCAAAAGCTACAGATTGGAACAATTTTTCAATTTAACATTTTCAATCAAAAGAAATAGCCTTACATTACTTGAGCAACGTGATCGATGCAGTAGCTTTGGCATAATGGTTTCTCATCAAAATAAACTACAGCCTCTCCAACAACTAGTTGCAGCGAAGTATAAAGTATCAATCATATTATCATCAATACCATCATCATCTTGATGCCCTTCCAATTACGAGTTCGTTGCCGATAGGCTCAGGATTTTCACTGTTTACCAGGGAACTAAAGATCACAGTTTTTTGAACTCGTTTAATTATACAATTTAGCCCAACTCAGACACGGCAGCGGTAGTTTTACCTTTAAGACCACTCAGTTATAAGCACCGACGATGGCCAGAATCAAGCGTTTTCAGTTTTGTTCACGATGTAATGATTGCATGGTTCGGTTTCGAGTATGGTTATGTTTGTGATACTAAACTTCACCACTAGTCTTTCTCGTCGCATATATTGCCAAACATATCCATGCTGAGAGTAAGTATTCTACGAATGCTGTACGAGGCAGTATTTTTCTTTTGTTGCATTTAGAAACAGTCCTCCAAGCTATAAACCAAATCCATATGTACCCTTGTCTACATCCGGTAGCAGGTTGTTGAGCGGTAAATCTATGTTTGATAGCGTTCGTAGACTTTTGCACTCTTCAGGGTCATTAATCCAACGATAAAATCATCTTCTCAACCCGAATGATGGATGTAGCAATCGAAGGTTGCTTTATGGTAAGATATGTGAACTCCGCATCGCCGCAGTTTGTCACCCTGATTGTCGGAAGTGCTCAAGGGAACACCTGACCCGCTTTCCTACGAAAATCCGTCGGTATCTTATTGACAACTGGACCATTTAGCCTTCATCTTTGGTGAAGGTGTGATAGCACCGGTGACGGTCTGTTGTTTCCGTTTGTGCTTCGGCACTTTTAATTGGATATTGAGATGTTGAAACGGATGCGATACTGATTAAGGGTGACTGAAGCTCTGTTTGCCTCCAGAAAATGACACGAAGTTGTGCTTCGTTCGATGTCGTTCAAAGTATGCTATCTTACACGTAAAAACTGATTTCCTCACTCCATTTCCTTCTACCTTGCGGATAAATTATAATTAGAATCAACAAATTTAGAATCTGTTTCCTCGTGATCGCGAAAAGAGATAACTGTTACCAGCGCTAATAGCTTTTATGGATCCATTATGGTTGTGAATGAGATGTGTGTACAACACATTTATCATTTTACATCGATCTTGATCAGATAAAAGAAGGTGTGCTGGTAGTCAACACTGTCGTACTGACACTTTCGATTCGAATGAACATTCGAAAAAATGACCATACCTTGCCGTCGAGATATCGGCATCTTACTCGTTCACCCGTATACTACTCAACACCCTTTCACGTGTGGCGGGTCACGAATGAGTCCACCTCGGTAAACGTTGGAAGTTCTTAAAGGTTTAGCATGTTGGGTACATCGGCTGAACCCCTGGACACGCACCATAGATGGAGCAAATGTACAGCTTCGTTACGCGACACATGAGAATGCAAGGTATCTGTACCTTGTAGCTGCATTTGGCTACAATGCTACACAACCCTAACCTAGTTTTGTGTACTCTATATCTGATGCACAACCAGACACGACTACCTGTCTCGCCGTAAGTCACGAGCTCAATTTGAAAATGAGAGGTATTAGGGAGTGTAACGTTGTTGGTAAGTGCTTGAAAAGTTCATTTCTCGGACCGGACGTTGCGCCGTTCGTAACGCATCTTCTCCGAAAAAGGAATTCATAGTCATCACTTAAGCTGTGTACAACGGGCTGGGTGTCGGGTGTCCGATCGTGAAACAAGTTAGCTTAGACGACTGCGTACAGCTCGCGTAAGGGATGTTTACTGCAGATTGTATGGTGCACAACACACAATAATAAAAAACCCTCTTAGAGTGCCACCTAGAGTTACCATTTTGCTCTGCCTGTGCCGGGGTTGGATAGAATTGCGGGATGAAGAAGAGTAGAGACAGAACAGCTTAGCAGAACACACACGGCACAGTGGAGGCTGTGAATTTATCCAGCGGTTTATAGAAATCAAGATTGGACGTTGATTTTTAGCGTAAAACACATATTTTTTAAGCAACACGATCACAAACACTGGTTAGCCTAGAATTGTGAGGCAGGGAGATCATAATCAGTTTTTCATTCGGATTCATGTAACATCGGTGAACCACTGTACCGCGTAATGCACTTAAAGGCCAGATTTAGTTTCAAACTCTTCACACCACGCCGCTCTTTAAGCCACCAAAACGCTAGACGTACAAATTTGCACTGAAAATCTCTGAGCGAAACAAGTTCACTTTATAATAGTTAGCGAGCGACGCCCCTTCTGTCTCGTAGTAGATCGTGCAGGAGTCGGTCCTCGGTGTGCCAGCGATCGAGCGAACTAGTTAAAGGGTGGGGACACCCCGGGACAGCCAGAGGAGTGCTGGTGGTGCCGGTGTTGGCTTTTGTTTTATTATTTGCTCTGCCGCTCGGGTACATTTCGTGAGGAGCCGTGTTTCAGTTTTTGAGGTGGTTGGAGGCGCCTTTTGCTAGTCGTGTCATCGCCTGCCAGAGCTACACCTTTGACACCCGATCAGACAGACGATGGGGCTTCGGTATGATCGCTTGCACATGGTAGAGCCGATGTCGAAGATGGAGTTCGTCGCTTGCTGCTTTCGTCTGCATTGATGTCTGTCGTTGGAACCACGGGAAAACCGATCAATCGGTTTGTCGGGTTTCTTTCGGTTCTTTTCTTTTTCAAGGCTTTAATACTGCTACAATGTCAAACCGGCGGCCGGCAGGTTCTGTGGCGAGGAAAATGGAGTTTCTTTTTTATGAGGAATGGCTTTCATCACACTCAAAACACCCCGGGGATTGAAACGAACTGATCGCGATAGGGCGCACGACCGATAGATGATAATTATGATTATTGGCTTTTATGCTTTTACCTTCAGTTTACTCGAGAACAGTGAGCTACTCCCCCGGTCGCTGATCGATGATCGTTTTATTGCCGGGTTTCGCTAAACTCTTCTAGTAGAAAAGGTCAAGTCTATCAGCTTCATTTGCTATTTTGTTGATTTGTGCCATCCATTCACCAGTCCTAGAATTGCATCGAACTCATGCTGCTCTCGATTGAGGGTTTTGCTTTTTGCTAATGTTTTGAGTAAAGATTATGTTTTCAAACGAAACAACGAATGGATTCAAGAGGATAACCGATTTACCCCTCCGTGACACGATTTACTCATAAAACCAAAGAACACCCCGAGAGAATCAAACCTCCCCGTGAGGTTGTGAAAGCAAACCCTGCCCGCGGCAAGCTACCGAATAATGGTCTATTAATGAACGAGCAGAAGCGGTTAACGGCTTCTGAGGCCTTTACAGCAAATTTATCACCCTTCGCTCGACTGCGGCAATCGAGCGGCTGAGAGCTGCAAGATCCGCTATGCTGGACGTAGCCCATGCAACGACCCAAACAGTAGACAAACTGGCAACAGCGGCATAGGAGGTTTCGTGAGAAGTTAGCCGTAGGGTAGTTGTACCTTCTCTCACTGTTTACTGCAGGACAGATGCCAGTAAATCATTACGCACGGTCTCGTAGCACTGAGGATTGATTATGCCAGGGACGGATGCTACCGAGATTCTTGACCAGCCGTTAGTTGGTGTGTTGGACCTGAAGTATGTGTCACCTTTCGGTGTGAACTGCATCCCAGTAATAACAAGGTGATTGGGTGATAGATGAGCTTGTAACTGTGTGCCAAGCATGAACATTCTTTAAATTAAGGTAAAAGATTCGGACAATTCGCCCCGAAGCTGGGATCAAGATTAAGAAGCCATTTGGCAATTTACCCGACCTTGCAGTGCTTTGGCCATTTGCGAAAACAGCCGCATTTGCATTACAAATTTGCCACTTGTCACGTGATACCGTAAGCCTCACCGTAAGTTAACCTTTCCCTTTTTTGGGGCTCCGTTTCTAGACGTCGAGGATGTTGACTCCAATGTTTGAAGCTTTCCTACGCAACATTAAACAAGAGGACGAACCAAAACAAACAAGGATTCAGCATGGCTTTATAATATAGTCTACTCAACTTGCGATTCGTTTATGCAAATTTGTCACTAGATTTTGTCATCCCACCGCTCACGAAGGTTGGTTGGTGCCCAGATGAAAGTGACAGGCGTCGACGGTGGTCGTGTAGGCCAAAAAGGAATTTCCTACCGCCGACACCTCGCAACAATAATCGAAATGTTGTATCTAACCGAAAAACAAGACACAACATGACAAATTCAAAAGAAAAAAACAAGCAACACCCCTGCAGCGCTATGGTCATTGCCAAAAATTGACACTTTCCGGTCGTGGATCCAATCGATTTCAGAGCGTTTTCTATCAACGCTTTTCGGTGACGACCTTTCGCGTGGTGGCGGAACGAATTTACGGTTCAACGGTGGCTTACGTTCGCGTGCTACGAATGGCCGCTATAGAAAGGTCGCTGGTGCAACCTCCCTAGAAGCATGGGAAGGTTGCACGTTACGGCGGTAGAATCATGTATCGAGAGAATGATTAAGATGCTAGGTGATGGAGTATGGGACCGCCATTTCCCAAGGTTCGCCCTAGACTCCTTTGAGTTTGATAGCCGTAATTTGCCGATTCTCTACTAGCAACACACGTGACAAATCGTTTACTAATCACTTTCCTTATGTTGTCTAAATCCCTTGTTCCTTTGGTTTGGAATGAAATTGAGTAATCGGTTAGATAGTTTTGCAGTTGGATAAAAAAAAACATCCCACCAAACCAACAGAAGAACATTATTTTAAATGCTCTTTTGTGGCCGAGTATGATGAAACGCAAATACACAAAAAAGTAAAACGATTTGCTCACTAATTCAAGTGGTACAGTAGCTCGATGCACGCACGGCTGGCGCTCGGTTGTTGTACCAAAACAAGCCTCGTAAAAGGCAATACAGCGATGCGAAAGCTATAGCCAACTGCATTTAATGCCTGTCGGCATCATCATCAACTGGATCGATGCCAGCCCCAAGCGAAACTGCAGTCACATCCGATCATGGCATGAAGAATTTATTACTCTGATGCGATCCGACTCGATCTGTCTCGCGCTCGCGTTCCCTCGCCTTACAGGGGCAGATCAAATATCGGTTAGATGTCTCGTGTTTTGCGCGCCTCAATTCTATTTTATGCAGTTCTTCTGCTGCGACAGGCTAGTGTTCGATGAACGCTGAACGAGGTACTGCTGCCAATCTAATTTAGTCATTGCAATGACGCCAAATCTAATATCGTTCACCAGGGTTTGGTGGGAAAATCAAGAACCCATCAGCTGCCGAGTGTCTTAAAGCTTTGAGGTCAGTTCACTTGGGTTTGGTTAGGTGGCAGGCAACTCGTACATCAATTTTTTTTCAGCTGCTCTCCGTGGCCGGCTCCTTCTATTTTCAGTTCTCATTTTGGTTATGGCTTTGTTTTTGTTTTGCCCTGTCCATCCCGGCATGTAGGACGACGGCCCTCGGTCTCGGTTTCATGCTGGTTAGAAGGGGGCACCCTAAGGGCGTGTTTGGGAGCCTTATTCACCGACTGCGCTGTCATAGTGTGACTGGCTACACCGTCACCGTCTTTGTGACCTTTTACGTCTCCTTACGCCGAAAAGAGGCCGATCACGTGGTCGATCTCACTCGAAAAGCCCTATTCTTTCAGCGACCACAATGCAGGCATCCATTCCACCATTCAAATTAGATGCACTGAGCGGCCAGGGGTGAACACTCTAGTCTACTAAGGCTGCTGCTACTAAGGGCCTGATGCTTGTGCATGGTGGCGGGAATTAGAAAGAAATTATGAGCCGCTCAAGGTAGGAGGTGGCCGTCAATTATCGCATGGAAGCATGGGATCGAAGTGCTCGGGATCTCGTTAAGGGCACGACCGTTGAAGGTCAGATTGAACGGTGACAACATATCGGTAGGGTCACTTCAACCGTATTCAACCTCTTACAGTTGCTGAATGTTTCTGTTTCTCTCGCACACATTACGTTGTGTATCGGTCCGAGAGTTTTAACCCAGCGTCCTTTTAGTTATTTTTATTATGTTGATTATTGATCAACATCACTTTGCATTGTCACGTCCACGATGACACATCGGCAATAGATGGGATAGATGGGTTGCGCACCTATTACAACGCTACGGAAAATTACATAGTTTCAATAAGTTCCATACTTCGACCAGAATTAAAAGCAACTCACGTCAGCGATAGGCGACAGGTGATTTACTGCTCCATTCGACGACGAAAAAGATTGTTGATTTACTTCAAGTCTTCTCTACCCTCTATTATTTCCTCTGATCCGCGTAACTAAAACATTCCATGTTTTTCCAGCACTTAAGGATATTTTCTTCAGAAGCTGCTAAACGAACGAACGGTTACCTCTTAGAGTTATAAAGGGTTCAATTGTGCGCACATAAAAGGAAAAGATAAAAGACAAGAAACCAATTTGATTTCCCCGGCAAAATGTGCAATAAAATAAAATCAATAAAATGATTTCTTCTCCGATGCTTATCATGAAGCTACTTCTCCTCTCCATTCTGATTTCTATGCCAATGATTTAAATAATGTACCACCCTCCCTTTTTTGGGTTTGATTTACAAATATTAAGCACAGTTAAATGAAGTTGTGACCAATTTTTGTGAATCACTTCCGTTGGTTATATTACTGGTTTCTCGCCTCGAAAATAAGACGACAATTATTTATAAGTTGCATCAAAAGAGAACCATGCAAAATATGTATACAAATTAAAATTCTTTCCCAAATCTTCCAAAATTAATCCATGATTGGATGGAAGAACAAACTTTACCATTTGTGAATGAAAAATGTCAACATTCTCAGCTACTTTTAGGTGGGTTTCCTTCTGGCAAATTTGTCGCCAGCAGCATCCTCACGCATCATCATAATGAATGGCAAACACGTTGGATGGCACAGCAGCTGTCAAAAGTTTTACCTAAATATCGTCTGGTTACATCTGCTTCGTTACATCCTTCCTGCGTGGGAAGAAGGAGACAGGGCGAGGGTCGCTAGACATCGGCAATTTTCAATTTAACATTAATCACAATATTTGACTCACACCATCTCCGTAGAGGATGTAAATTGTTGAAGTGAGTTTTAGGCACGATTTTCCGTCGGTCACGTTCGATTGTTTCTCATCTCGGAGGTGCCAATGTGTGTGGCACTCGTTGTCGGGGCCCACTAGATGCAAGATGTGGATTGCACATTTTATAGCACTCTGAAGGCCTACAGCTTTGAAAGGATGTCGTTAAGGGTTTTCCACGTTGAAGCGCTTCTTTCTTGTGTTCACGGATCGCATGGCCTACTTTACACCGTTAGCGGCACGTCAAATGGAGCATCTGGCTGTGCTGAAAGGTGTATAAATTATTAATTTGTCGACTGATCGATCCCTTTTACGATAAACATGGTTGATGAACAGAAGCGGACGCGGCTAGATGAAGCATGAAACCGGCGGCACTGCTCATGAAGATGTGCTGTAAGTTCGAAGCATGTCTGCAGCAGGCATGAGGACGTGTACTTCAACGGAAGCGGATCGGCGATGGTAGATTTCGTTTCACCTAAGATAGACTCTTGAGTCCTTGGAACCCACGTCATCACCTGCGAACAGGGCAACATACTTTCACGTCGTGGGCATGCTTTTCAACTTTAGTATTTCATCATAAACCCTTAGCGATGGAAAAATTTATATTTTTTTGCTGCTTTTACCAAGATCTAAGAGAATGAAAACAGTATTTTTAAAGCGTATACAATTAGCTGTCGCAAATCCAGCATTTCAGAAAACTTTCAATCATAATACTTTGAACAGCTTCGAGTTCGCGATCGCGGACAGGGATGAGTACAATCACAGCAACATTTTCACCATTTCTCAGATATTCATCAAGGAAGATTCGTCCCCCATTGTTATTGTTATCGAATAATTTAAGTCATTCCAGCTAAATTACAACAATATTATGAAACAGTCGAAAACAGTGAGATGATCTAAGCATTCAATGCGAGTAGTTTTAAACAACGCCTGTCTCATACCGCTCTCATACCTCGATTAATTAACTAATAGGTACTAAAGGTGAGTGAGATTGTAACGATACGGATGGTTGGATTAATTTAATGGATTGGTTCGTGGTTTATCAAAGGTGTCATGCTCGAAATGTCACCGCAATTGGCGAGCAGTAGTACACAGTAAACATCGACGATTGGCTGAGGATGCATTCATTAGCATAATTACTTCTTGCTTTACTCGATTAGTTTTGACGTTCAAAGTCGCGGATTTCTCAAGAAGCGAAAGAAAGTAATTCGCGGATACTATAGAAACCGTGCCGGTGTTGACTAGCGGAACGAGCAATCCATTTTTAGCATACACCAAGTTGCATAATGTTGCCCTGAAATTTGTGTCACGCTAATTTAGTAAACGCAGACACGAATTATGATGCGTGGCAAACAAATACCGAGAGGGAGTGATGTTCGTTTGATTCGCTCTATGCTCATGGCTCAGTTTAGTTTTCTTCATTTTGAAAAGGGAATCGAGCTGGAACCAACCAACATAAACTCATGCGATCATCCTAAAACAAATGAAAATTAATTAATGTTTAAATGATTCAACCCCTCACTGTCTCGCTACTTCGCTCCCATAGCTTCTTCGTTTCGCTTTTGGTTCACAATGCAACATACAAAGGCGTGACGAGATAAAAAGCCAACAATTCACATTTGTTGACCCGGTGCAGTGAATGAAACAAATCATTTTGTATTACCGCTTTTGTTCTTGACTTCAAACGGACTTGGACAACTAATTGCTACACTTGTGACTCACCATATTCCTTTTGTTGATGCATGTTTTGTCCAACGGGGGGATAGATGAACGCTCACCTTTGATGTTGCATTGCATGAGTGAGGCTGTTCTTAGGGTTCTGCATGGTCATCATATATGTAGTTCCACCGCTTGTTGAATAATAAAAATGGCCAAGGTTTCCCTTGATTTTCAATCATCCATTTACCTGCAAAGGTGGTTCTATCGTTTATTCAATTTGAAAACCACATCTGCAGTACATGTAAGGGATAAATGAACTTTTGAGACGTCGAATGTTTAGTAAAGAGAAGCACTGTCAATTTGAGAGTCCAGATAATGAGTACATTAGCCGAGACAGTGGCGGTGATCTCCTTGTGAGCAGTTTGATGGAACAACGCAAAAGCATGGTGCTCCACCCCTTTTGAGGAGCCGGCAGGTCATGCGAGCAGTCGCGTTGTGCAATGATGGTAAGCGTGTGGCCAACGTTACGACTGGTTATGAACCGACCATTCACTCTTCGACATTCAATACTTTGGCTCGGTCAGAGCCCTCTGCATCGGCCCTTCTAGGAGATTACCGTCCTCTCGGATGCTAGTCCAAACTAGAGGAGGTCTACCGTAGTTCACATTCTATGTAGCCACCAACCAACCATAAGCAGTCGGTTCGAGGATTCGTTGATTTATGCCGGTTAATAGGTACGCAAATGAACATGTGGACAGGTTACGATCGGTTTTATGTCCTCACGCGAGACGATCAACGAGAAACACATTCACTCTAACCCTGTGCCTTCGAACAGACTACCACCTAGTCACCGATATGATATGTCAAGAGATCAGTGGCCTCCGACGGGTGTGGTCGTATGCGCCCTTCAACTATTGTCACACGATTTGATCAAATATCGAATCAGCGACACCTATAACCCTTCAACTGTTGTTGGTAATTAACACTCACGTTTTCATTTTCGCAACATCACAATGTCCTCGCGGCGGGATCCGCCCGAAGAACCGAATTACCGGAAGTAACGTTTCTCCATGACACATAACCCAAAACACCGTACCGCGGTGGGCATCAACTGACCGGAACGACCGTGTAGTTCAAGTTCACTCAATATGGCCGAGTTTTCTTCGTCGCAAAATGTCTTCGCGCATGCTCAAGACCTTCTTGTGAATGGAATTTTAGGTTACGTAACGCCGGTTGAATTCGCTCGTCCACTGCCTACCCATACCAAACGGTTGTCGATTGAGACGGGTTCATCAATAATGGATGCAATATACGAGGTTCGCGCGTGGCAGCAGATCGTTCGGTGCCTGCGGAAACCGGATATGATCTTGATCTTCGAAACGAACAGGTAATTACCGTCCTCTGCACGATTGCCAGTAACGTCGCCATCCTTTCGATTGTATCGGTGTTCTTCCGAACTGAATACCCATTGATCCAGCTTTGACATGTGCTCGTCAAGTGATTTTTATAGTTCGTATGCTGGTCTGTTCAATCATGTTTATGTCATAATGTTGCCGTCTATTGACGGTGTGCTCAAAGAATTGCAAGGCAAGCTTGAAAATAAACTCAAGATATATAGAAACTCATGTTGCAATGCGTGATGGACTTTCACACCCGTCAGTTACTATCATGTCATCGAGAGGTCGTTTTACCGCACCTTGGGGCACACGTGGCCCTAGTGCGGACTCGGTTGATTCAAGAAATTGTGGGCTCACGTATCTGATACTCTGCCCTACACTGGGTCATTAGCATCGGACTATTCTGTTCAGCAGCGGCAGCGTGACACTTTGTGGCTTTAGCATTGAGCTTTGGCCGATAGTCGTACGTCGATCGCCGTCACGACTTTTCAATTAGACACGGCCACGATTCGCGCATGTTCTTCAGAGAAAAAGGCCGAGACTTTTGGCACGAATCGAAATTAAATTTGCAAAAACCCTGAACGTTCGGGACTGGTGGTCTGCGTACGAAGAGTACAGGCCACCTGTTAGTGAACCTGGCGTCTTTGTGATGGTGACGAAAGATCAGGAAATTGCTTGTCAATAATAGATCAGATAAGAGAACACTGATGAATCAATGACGCTTGGGCAATTGTCAAAGGACATGGGTGTATTTAGTAAATTGCTTAGGTGCTATCATGTGACATCGTATTCTTATTATAAACATTGATGTAATGTCGTTGTTTCACGCTGTGAACGAATGCCACTTTTCAAATCAATAACTTACCGATAGTCGAATTACTGCAATGCGATTACAGCGATTCATATTCGATTCAACGATTCATCATGAGCTAGGAAAAATTCTTTTACAACTTATCACAATCACAGAACTAGTTTTGACAAAGTAAAAACATATATTTTTTATTTCAACTTTTTAAATTCACATGCAATACCGTCCTTATATCTTCCTCGGTTGCACCTTAGAGGCGCGTATACCAGTAAAAGCTATTGAGTTTATATTTAATTCCCTATTTCTACTCCGAGAGCATCTTTGCACTATACAGCTCTTTCTTTTAGGTCCAAAGTCTTTCAATCTGTGTCAGTGACCGCCTTCTCGACACCGTGTTGATTTGTGTATAGCATGATCATGTTCTAGTGGGTCTCTAGGCCAGAAAAAATGTCGCTTGGAGAAAGGACTACCATCTTCAGTTCATCTTGTGAGCCACTTCAGATTCGTCGTGAATAGCACTTTCATTGGTTCCCAGTTTTGTTTGCAGTCTTTTTTATGTCATTTTGTCATTAATCCTGGTCACCTTGTGACCTTCCTCTTCATATTTTCTTGCTCACATGATGTTTGTTGCAATATTTGATTATTGCAACAACAACCGAATAGAATAAAAAGGTGCATGATGCACACTACAACAATAACATGATAAACCTTTACTTTTAGTAAGTGGTAACCATTTTGATAATGCTGCATTCCCTTTTTCCCATTAAGAAAATTTTTAAAATTTTTTCATGCTTTTCTTAAATTTTCTTTAACAATCGGTGCCTATTTTGTTACAATCTTGACCAGTTTATTGGTTTTTTTTTCTATAGCCGATGGAGAGCAATAACACGGCAACGTTAAACTACCATACATTCTTCTACCGGTAAACTTCTAGTCCCACTCATATTTAGCAGGGCAGCGAGTTATATATGGATCCATGATCAAGCAATGCGATTACAATTGTACCTTTGAATTTTGATTAAACCAAAAGCTATTATTCATGTTATGCTCCAGCATAATCGACATCGATTTATATTGAACCGGACTTGATTGGCATTTCGTAAAGGATTTTTCCTCTGTTTCAAATTATGGTAATGGCAGATGTGCGTGTTGATCCACCACACGTAACAGTGAAATGGTGAATGAGTTAAACGGTCGGTTTGGTGGATTCCCTTAACTAGAACCACAAAATTGCAAAATTCGCCCAAAGGAGTCAGGATTAGCGTAAGAGAACGAAAATAGAATTGCTTAATGTTTCGCGGTGTGATAATTGTTCTACAGAATCGGTGGCACAATGTCATGCTTGTCGTCTTCATCGCTCACGTACATACGCGTCAAGTCCGACGCAACGGAAGCCGTCTCGCATGCACTGGAAAGAGAGAGATAAACATCAAGCTATTAAACTCAGATTTTCGGATGGCAAATGCCCCATCGTCGGCGTAGATGCTGCTCACTGCTCTCGTGATCGTGTACCACGTCACGAAAATCAATCAATTATGGTTTTTGTCTTTCGCCCATAGTCGGTTTTCCGCAACAACACCACAGCCTACGGTTAATCATAGGCTAGTCAGCTGCAGCAACATGTCTCGAGTCAATCGTTATTGGAAATAAATCACCATCAAACGAACATTTAAATCGCCATGCTGTGGTGTTCTAGAACGCATTTTGTCTCGGTTGCAATTGGAGATGAATTCGTATGAAGCATTGAAACCTTAAACCCTTGAAAGCATGTGAGTTGGCGCAAGAAAGATTGTCTCGCCATTCCAAGAATAGTGAATTCATCCACAAATAGTTGACAAATTGTCTTTTACCCATGGTTCAATGGACGAAGTTGATCAAAAGTTTGCACTATCATTACTTCCAATAGCAATAAACAAAAATACGGTAAGCTGGATTAGGGTTGGCAAGCAGTTTAGTCCATAACACATCGATCACTTCACAAATGATACAAATTCCAAACACACAACATTTTGCATTTAAGGGTCTCGAACAGGCCTCAGACGGTAGCTAGACTCGTGCGAGACGCAAACAAACAGTGTTTATGCGTGTTTGTGTACCGTCAGCATCGAGTGGTGGCGCATAATTTGTCCAATCGATCGATCATTCGACGAAGGGTTTATGTTTATGGGTATGTCCCCAGCCACCTCCTCCACTCGCATTCCCTTATCTCTGGCTCTCTATCGATGTCTGTCAAGTTTATGCTTTATGTGAAAGCAAAGTCATGTTGGCCGCCGTCGCCGGCACCTCTAAGTTGGCTGTGCTGACCTTACTAGGCAAAACGTTTACTAGTGCTCTACAGCATGCCAGGATGCCGCTAATTTGTGTGCCCATATTGGGACAGAATAGACAGAATAGTAGCAGAGTGTGCACAAATCAATTCGTACTGGAACATTACTTGAACGAATAACTTATAGCAAACTAGCATGACCCGCGTGCGTCGCTACGCGTAGAAGATTAGGTTTTACTGAAATGTTCTATTTCTTTGAGTTTCTACTTTGTGTGTTATGATTGTTGTTAATAATTACCGATGATTCAAACTGGGTTACATGATCGCCAACCATGGTTTTGAGCCTATTTTTTCATGGATTGATCAGCTACTATTACTAAACTATCATTGGCAGTTGATACTCGGCTGGCACGCTTCCCTTTTGCCTGCGAAGGAATCGGAACCATTGCTGGGCACCGACTAACGGAGACTGTTTGTTTCGTATGTAATCCCGTCGCCTTTAATTCCTTTTCGCTTTTGGGGGACTATCGAGCTCAGGTTTTTTGTCGTAGGTGCTAGGCCCTCGGAAAGGGGTTCTCGCTTTTGGGATACCATCAGCGTTGCAAAGAATCTGACCAAAAAGGAGTTTTCTAGTCAGATTCCCCTTTATTCGCAAATCTCCTGCCCTTTTATACCCCGGGTTTGCCGGTGTCCTTCTAGGGAACACACATGATGCCTCATTTTTCCAATAACTGAGTTGAGCTCCTAACGTTACCGCCTGGAGTTTGGAGCCCGCGCAACATCATTTATGATAATGTTAATAGTTGATATATACTGCCTTTCAGTATAGATTCGATATGAATGCCAGTTTTTTAGCTAATGATGTAGTTAATGGTTGCAAAAAAAATATAGAATTCAACATGCATATGAGTGGTCCGTGTCATCGATACGGCCGGATATCGGTATCTGACTCGACGATTGAAAATATCTGGACTTTTCATATTGCACTTCAATTATCATCATAGTTGTTTGGGGAAAGTGCAGATTTTTTTACCTTGTCTACTACTAAAAGTGCAATCGAGCACATTCTAAACTGTTAGTAATGTGTCTGCACATTTTAAATTTTTATACATAATTTTTGGACCTTTGACGAAATTTCGAAAATTCGAATATTGCCTGAGTATGCTTAAACCGGTTTTAGCTAAGCCTTCTAGGATAAAATTCTCATCAATTAAATTAATTCGCGCTGTCAACGCTCCCTGGCGCTCAGTATTGCAACTACTGTTCGGTGATTTAGTGGATTTTCAAAAAATCATTAAAAAATAACTGTTTGAGCTAGGGCTATGAAAATTTGAGAGTATTAGTTTTTTTGTATGAAAAATCTAAGAAAAATATCAAATCAAAGGTTAACAGAAAGTTACGGAAAATAATTTTTCTATTTTTTGAATAACTTAAGTAATGGGAATGAAATATAGTTTACATCCGATTCTGATACCTACAGAAGATACACACAAAGTTTGGTTCAAATCGGTTCAGCCGTGTCGGAGGAGTTTGGACACAAAAAAATGTGACACGAGATTTTTATATATATAGATAATCATGCACTCTCCGGTCGCTGCTGGTACCGTGACCTCAAGCATAACCGAGTTTGATGGGTGTTAATGAAAGAAAAGCGTTTCGAGCAAACGAATGCACCGCAGCATTCCGTCACCTACCTTACAACGTCGTGCTCCTCGAGAACCGGCACCTCCGAGCTATCCAACCCATCGTCATCCTCGGGCAACACCGCGTCATCATCATCATCATCATTTGACTCGACGATGATCGACAGGTCGTGTAGTATCTTCGTCTGCGATGTTGACTTGCTGCCGGGTTTCAGCGAGGCACCCGGGTGTGTCGCGTTCGCGGCATCAATCACTTTTGACGGTCCGGGCAAGTCGAACTTACGTTTACTGTGCAACGAATACGGGGAATCAGGTTACAATCTTCTGTTTATGATTTTGATCCCTCGGTCATTCATCCTAATTAACTTTTCGCCATCCGTGTCAACTTACCTTTGTGCTGCTTTGCTACGCATCACAACATCGAGCCAGTTTGTAGTAATCTGTGACGTGAACCTGCAGAAAGATACGAAAGAGAGAGAGAACAGAACGGAAGGAAATTCTTATCAAATGAGAGCCGTTTGGAGTACGACTTTTAAAAGCCGTTCGCCTTTCCGCCAGCTGGCAATCGTGCGTAACCATGGGGATGATGATATCGGAACGGAAACATAATGAAGAAACTTTTTTGATAGTTTCTGAAGAGATATCAATCATGTTTCTCCAAGCACCATACGCGTTCGTTCGAGTGGACATATTTCAATTTCTCATCAATGGTGTCTGCCGATAGTCATACTGTAAACCATTATCCCCAATGGTTCGCCAATGCCAGGTGAGATGCATATTGAACATAGATAGTAAACGGACAAAACACACTACAAATGAGATTGGAGGTGCAATGTAAGTTGCAAATGCATTTCGCGGTGCAATGCAATTGTTGCAATCTTGTAAGTGGCCAATTGATGAAAGATTTTGTAAAAAGAAAAGAGGAAGCAAGCAATGGAATACATGAACCACATATATTAAGTGTTTATCAGACATTTCACACGAGAACCGAAGAATGTACAATAAATGCTTGTATTGGAAGGGTTTGATTGGTACGGTGCAAGATACAATGCGGTGCAGTGTGGAGGGTGAAACAGCAAAAAACAGATTTGAGGGATAACACACATCTAGATGATGGTTTTAAGAGCAGGCACGGCTAAGCCACCTCCAGCAACGAGGACCGCGTGGGGTCGGCAGCCGTGCCTGTCGGTCAGTGGTCAGCAATGGTTGACGTCTCGCTAGAGATCCGCTAACCGGTGCCGCCAAGCCTGACGCGGTCCTAAAACATCAAACTGAAAGTAAGTTAACCTGGAGGCTAGGACTTGGCTAACGGGACCTTGATAATCCAAAGTTCTCTAACCGAGAGTCGGTCGGTGGGCAAGAGTCGGCCTTAGCTTGTTTTTCCATCGAAAGCACTTTGTTGAGATACTTGAGATCGAACTTAAGAATCGCTGTCAGGCGCGAGGAAGTAGTGGAAGCGAGAGCGAGAAGGGCCACAGGGCGCCGCAGGTCCAGTGCCGAGCAGAAGCAGAGAATGCAGAAGAAAAGACAAAAGAAACGAAAAAACAAAAATTGAAAACAGTTGCATATATCTGACGGTAGCAGAGTCGAGCAGAGTGGTTCTGTCCATATCCGGTCCATATCGTCACGACGACATCGCCCGATCCGCTTACATTTGTCCAGCGGGCCCAGCTTGAGAGCAATGTTGTATAGGATGTCGGCGGTCCAGAACTCCGGTATGCGGACGAACATCTTCTTCGCGTCGGCTGGCAGATGGAAGCCGAGTTTGTGGAGCAGCAATATGAAAGGCTGATAGGAGAGCACAGCAAACTGATCCTGGTTCCAGGGCACAACTGGAATGGACTTCTTTTTCACTGAAAAAAAGCAACGAAGTAAGGGGTTTTGATTCTTGCACTTCACATTCGCACCGAACGCTTCAGTGATTAAGAGACTTACGAATGCTGTGATAGGAGACTGGTTCCATCACGGAAACGCTCAGCACACCATTCACGACGCTCGTAGCATCGAAATCGTTGCCGCTAAGGAGGTTCAGCTTGACAAAACAGCAATCTAGCAGGCTTTTCTGTAGCCATGCGACGAGCTTACCGCGGTTCTCTTTCTGCAACCGATCGCGTAAAACCTGGATATCGTCAACAGCCTTAGGGGAGGACGATTTGGAGTCACCATCGTCGCGACGGCCGGTTGAATCAAGCGAAGCCACCGAAAGGGCTGGAGTCTGTACATTTCGTTCATACTCGGGATTCTCGAGCTTCATCAGTTCATCGTACTGACCGAGCGCGATTATATCCTGCTCGAGTAGCTGCTCAATGATGGATAACCGGGTCTTCTGTTGGTTACCGTTCTCTTGGAACAGTTTCAGTATGTCCGCTACCAGACACTTGCTCTGCCGGCACTGCACATAGTACCAGTGGAGGGAATCTTTCTCTTCCTGTGTCCAGCTACCGAGCAGATTCCCGGACAGTAGCTGTGTACTGATCTCGGGCAGCGTGGTGGAAAGTGTCAAGGGAGCCGGTTGCGGTGTATTAATGAACTTGTGGATAACATACTCGATCAAATCGGACCAATCCTGGGTAGGAGAACCAGAGCATTATGCCATGTTTAGATAAACTGTTTCGTCCCTAACTTTTCTACGAGCGCACTTACATCGCACAATTCGTATTCGGTTTCCCAGATTTGCGAGTAGGTTTTCAGGATATTCGGCTGAAATAACACATTAATCTGGCCCAAGTCCCCACCAACATGGTGCATCATGGTGAAAATACAATCGTTCACGTACGCCCCATTTTCCCGGAAATCCTCCAGCAGCAACCCGTACTGATGCATTATCTCAACCGTGGCGAATCTATCAGGTTAGAAGGGACCGATTTTTGTTTGCGGACCGATTGGCGGACATAATAGGACTTACTGTTTAATGTGACCGAGCATATCCCCCGGAAGGGCATCGGATTGCTGCAGCTCCCGGACACCATCCAGTAGCAGCAACAGCGTGTGGTTGGTAACAATCAAATCCTGCAGATACTGGCGGCTTTGGATGTTGGGGTTATAGCAACGAAGTAGTAGAACAAACAAACAACGCAAATCCTCTGTGCTGCTGATTTGCTGTTGCAGCATCTTCAGCTTCTCTTTGTCCTCCTAGTGTAGTGGCGATTTATAGGAGACATGAGATGATTGGACCCAATAATGAAGGATCTACCATTGAAAATCGGAAGCCCAATGGTGTTATCGGTAAAGGATGCTTACCACCGTCAGGTGTGTACTCTTCTTGTATGTATCGAGTGCTTGCAGGAACTCGCGTATTGCCGTTACAACCTACGCACGAATTAAAAATGCATATACATACTAGTCAGCATGCCAGTCTATGGTATGTTCTAACGGCCTGACTATGGCTATGACTAACTTACTAAATGGATTCTCCTTAAGCACGGCTTGATGTCCGTCTCGGCTGCCCGGCTTAGCTGTTCCAGCTGTTCACATAGCATCACACCCTCATACGTAAGGTAGCTGATGATGTCGAACGATAGCACACTGTTGATGTGTTCCAGGTCCAACTCGAGTTGCGTCGCAAACTTCAGGAAGTAAGTCACCAACCAGAAAAAGTGTGACGTATCGATTTGCACTTGCTACAGAGCGACATTACATGGAAAAGAACATTGCAATGAGTTTCCAATCGTTTCCATAGGCCGGAGTCTTCGTTTGTTAGCAACAATTATTACGGAAAAGAATAATGCTACAAGAGAATGAGTATTAAACATGCTTTACGGTATTCCCGTGGTTGGTTCGTAATTAAGATTGAATGGTTGCCAGGGTGAAGTGCTCTTCACCGCGTTAATTAACTTGCTTGTATTTGAAACTTTCCAATGAATGGAGTGCATTGCTGAATTCTGGTAGAACGAAACATGACATGCGATACGGAAAAGTTCCGCAATTAGTTGCTACCGCTTCCGCTCAGTGTACTCACCAGGTCCGATAAAAGCTGTGTGTGCAGCTCCTGCACTAGATATCCGTAGCCTTTAAGCAGAAAGTCGACCGTGAACTCCTTGAGTATGTGCGAGATGTCGTCGTCGGTCGGTACATGATGCATTAAACCCTTCATGTTGATTCTGTTACGCGTGAAAACAGTGTGATGAGATGATGATTAAGATGAGCGTCCACGCCATTGTCACAGAATAAGGATATACTAACATATTGCTCTTGCCACGCTTTACCAGCTTCTTGCGCCGAAGTTCCTTCTTCTCTTGCACGGAAACAGGATTACGTTGCTTGTTGGCGGCGTTAAAGCGTTGCTTTTGATTTGACGGTGGCTTCTGGTGCACTGGCTTCTGCTGAGGTGTGTCGTCCTCGTTACTCGAGGTCGAAATGGATTCCTTCTCGACCTGTGTTCCGTAACCGCAGTCGGAATTCTCCGACAAGGACACCTGGCTTTGCTTCTGCTGATTCATCGGGGATGCTGAAGCGGTTGATGTCGTCGTGGTGGAAGTAGCTGTCGTCGTTATGGTTGTTGGCGCCGTGTCTGCTGCCATGGCGGGTGCGGTTTCCTTGGGGCCGCTGCTAGCTGGTTGCTGCTTGGAAAAGGTGGGACCAACGGGGGCGACCAACGATTCCAACGAACCCTTTGCGGCACTTTTGGACTTTTTGGTCTGCAAATAAAAGTTAATAAATTAAAAACCCAGCACAGATGGGCGAAGACATACAAAGTTTCGGCCAACTTCCTGTGCGTCTGTAGCACTGTTAATGGTCCGCTGCTGGTGGTGGTCACATTGCTGTTGGTGATGGTGTAGCTGCTGATGCTGTTGTGGTGATTGTTGCTGCTGCTGTGATGAAGATTGTTGCTGAAGCCCCATGCCAGAGGGTTTATTTCCCGTCACCAGCACACACCCTTGATCCTTCAGCGTCTGATGGTACATCTGATGGGATTTGATCGCGCGCGAAAAGATGATCTGCGTCGGGTAGTCGCCAACCATGCGTGTCGTCTGGGACGTCTCGGACTGTAAGCTCATTGAGTCCTTGCTCATCGACGTGGGCATGTTGCCGCTGCCTAAAATGCAAATAGCGTTTCGTGAGTCCCCAGCCGCTTGGGTGCTACGATGATAGTGGTGTTGGGTCTTGCTGAAACATTCACCATTGTCGGACGAGTCGGAGGTCGGATCTGACGTGAGCATCGGGCTGGAGTCACCGCTGCATTGTTTCGGGGGTGATGTGTTGCTTTCGTTGTCTTCGGAGCTTTCCGAGAGCGTCGACTCGAACCACAAATTCAGTAGCTTCTGCAGTGTGCTAATGTGCTGATCCTTGTACATTAGCGCAACCAGTTGGGCCATTGTGACGCCCCAGTATGCACGCTGCGTACACGACATTAAGTAGATGAGCAGCTTGTCGACGCTCTGGGTAAACAGGTTCCAGATGATCTGGTTCTGGAACGAAGTGTTGTGACCGGCCGTTGGGTAGCTGCCGGCGTGTGAACCCGCGCCCGTGCCCATCTCTGGCACATGCAAAATGTTACGCAACAACAGCAAGCAGTTGTTGACGCTATCGCACTGCTGAATCGATAGTTTGGAGTCTCGCTCGAGGATACCCTTCATATGGTCGATCACTGCTTTGGTGGTCTTCCATTCGACGAACGCTTCTTTGCTGGTGATCAGTAGCTTGTTTAGCTCGAAGATCGTGTGGCGCCCGATCTCAGACTTGGATACGAGATCGACAGGTAGCAAACACTCGACAGGTACGGTCAGGTTGACCAGCAACCTGATCGTTGTGTCGATGATCTTCGCATCCTTTGCATTTACCAACAGCGGTACTATATCGTTCTTAACATTCTGGCCAAATCCAATCGCCCGGCGGAATGTACGCAGGGTCGCATCCTCCACGGCCAGCTTGCAGATGATTTCCTCCAGCGTGTCCAGACAGTCCTCCCTAACGTGGAATGCATCGTCCACGAAGGTGCCAAGCGAACCAAACGTACTGTTTATCTGCGGATTCGCTAGCAGCCATTCCATGTTTCGAACGCAGGTGGGACCAGAAACCCAGAAACTCCGATCAATAGTGAAGTGATGGCGAATGTGGTTTTCAGAGAAATTTGCAATTTTATACACTGTTCAAAAGAACATGGGAATTTGATAAAAAAAAGGAACCAAAACAGATTATCCTCTGCTACGCATGGATAAAGAGAGATAGGTAGATAAAAGACTAAAAATCTTCTAATATTTTTTCGCTAGTAGTTCTTTCCACGATTTCTTTAGGTATGTTTCAATAGATTATTGGTTCGTGTAATGGAGATGACACTACGGAAACAGGGTTCTGAGTGTTGATAGCAGGATGATGTATCCATTGGATCCGTTTTCTGTTGTAGAGAAAAAGTTGAAAAGAAAGGCAAAGAAGAAATAGAGCAAAGTGAGAAATAAAAATAGGGAAACAGAAAGAGGAAAACAAAACTAAGGAAACAAAATTGAAATGTGTTGTCAGTTTGTGACGCAAAATATGACCAGCAAATAAGTGTCAGCAAAAGAAACCACAAGAGTAATGGAGCTTGAAGATCCCAGAACAACGATGCTGTTAATAAGAGTTTTCAAGCCCATCATTTTAAATTGAATTCATCGCTATATTTATGCTTAATATATGCTTAAATTGCCGTGTTACAGATCGTTATTTGTGGAATATTTCCTCAGTAAATTTTCTACTGGTTTAAATGTTTTCTTCGTCTTATGTCATGTACTATTTTCTCATTTTCCCATTTTTTCTTAATGAGAAAAGAGTGATATGATTAAATCACCAAGTAACAGTCTTCATATTGTCACTTGCCAGATGACCAATTACTAAAATAAACAGAATGCGGATACATTTTGACTATTGTTCACTTTCCGTGAATCATTATTTAAAACCCGTTAGTGTTCCTTCAAAACAAAATTCACCTGCATATTTAACGTAAGCAGTTGATGAGCGCCATACTAATTTCATCCGTACATCTCGGTAATGTTCGCTAGCGATGAGCCATCGATCCGTATGGTTGTGAGTTTGACTCACCGGAAGCGTTGTGGTTACGTTAATGTCCCGCTTTTTCAAACCATCCAATATGGAAACCATAGAGATGAGGAAGCCATACAGTGGAGGATGGGAAAAAGGAAAACCAGGACCTAATCCTGTACAAACACTGGCGCAAGTGTTTGTCTTTCGTTTTATTGACTAGGCCATAAGAGAGGCATATAACATTTTGCCACACGCCAGAGATAGCGCGTGCACCGCGTGCAAAATGTGACAAAACCACACGGCAACGAAAACTGACAACGTGCCACGGTACTTCAGTAGGTTTGACTACAACTGCTATGTATTTATTAAACTCATCATCCACAACCTGTCCCTGTAGCTGATTCCGCGGAACCACATCGATCCTATGATTTGGATTAACAGCAAATCTGAGTGGGTGTCGATTCATCGATTCCTTCGTAACTATAATCTTCAACGGATACATAATACGTTTTCCTACGATGAGCTGTCTAATCGCAGGCAGGCGGAATAGATTTGCAAAATCTGCTGGTAAAGGATATGGATGTCAGCCACATGTTTGAACCGTGAACAGGTCGCCCATGTGCCATGCACTGCTTTTAAAAACGTGCTTACAATGTGGCTAGATAAGGTTACATCGACTCCTACTACACGTTGTACAGGACTTGCACAGCATCCTGAGAAAAGTTTCCGAAAAACTCTCATCAAAAAAAACACGTTGTGTAAAACACTCCACTGTAGCCGCTGTGAACACGTTGCTTGTTTCGAAAGTCTCCGAATGCGATGAAGAACAATACCTTCCTCGTTCCAGTGTAACCAAGTTTAGAATGCTTAAATTAGTCACTGCCGGTCACTATCTTGGGTCAGACGTTGGAAATAATAGAGGAAGCCTGTTCACTGTTGGACGTAGAAATGGGAAGTTTATTTTATTGCGTTGCGTCTCTCTTGTTAATAATTTTTCTTTAGAAGTGACTGTTTTGTACAACTCGACTAGAAGTTTGTCCCAACCAGTGTAGCAAAATAGCAACTCTCAAACAATTGCACGTGTTGCGAGAATAACTTAGCTAGGAATACAAGCGCAAGTAAGACTAAAATAGGATAGTTAGTTGTGAAACTCTTTGGAACTGATATTATAGATAAACCTGATGTTTGTGCAATGTTGAACATGTAATAAACAATTGCATAAAAGAATAAAGTCCTCACAATACAATCACACATTCGGCGGAATCTTCATTACTAATTCGTTACTCTTCTGGGATGGTGTATCGATCAGATTGAATTGCTAATTTCTTTCCTCGAGACTTTGTGTCGAGTTTTTGCTTGTGGTTATACATAAACAGAAGTTCACTGAAGCATATCAAAAAGCTAGCTTCTGTATCATATTCACATGCATACAAGAAAATTGTTTTTCAACATTTCTTTAGTAGCAATTTTTTAATGGTTATATGTTGACTTGGTTATCATCTATAACAAGAATAGCGTTCGTTGTTGCAGATGACAACAGTAGCCGGAGAAATCGAGCAACTTGCAGCACAAAAATGTCACGTTTTTGCTACGACAGTTCAGTTCCGTCGCGCTGTATCGAATGGAACCGTGGTCTAAAAGAAGAGGCGGTAGAGTAGAAGAGAAGATTCAGGCACCTACAGCTATTGTTGCGAATTGATGAAATTCGAGGAAAGCTAATGTCCTTTCTTGCTGAATAATATTGAATCGATCGAAGTTAACTAAACCAACGCAATCGTTTTATTTGTCTGATTAGGCGTATTGACTTTGAAATTCTATTTATTTGGGTTGCAAAAACCCGAACAAATCGTTAGTCGTTTGTTGGATTGCCTAGAAACATAGCTTCAAGCATTAAAGGACTGTTATATAAATATTTTCACCATCTAGCAGATCCCTTTTTTGGCTTCTCGTGACAACGGCTCAACAAACGAATCATATCAATCACAATCAATTATATTATTTTATGGCTTTCCGTCGATGTGGAAATAAAAGTTGAGCCAAATCGGCACACCGCAGGCTGAACGCTAATTTTTTAAGGATATTTCTTAGATACAGGACGAGCAATATGGAGTTGCTATCATACAAATTATTTCTTCAGTGTCACCCAAGGGTATTGCTTCGATGCGCTTCGTTAGGACTTTTTTTCAACCATGATGCGCGTCGTCGTCAGTAAAATTTCCCTGACAGAGCCGCATTTTGGGAGATGATTTTGTTCCCATCGATAGCTATTTGTCAGTAACCGTAGCATTTATATGGTTCCTCGATTTCATGACAGATATTTTTCTGCTAAAGTGTACATCATTAACGAAACCGGTTATTTTTCTTGCTTGTGCAACTCAGACGAAGTTTATGCCAATTGGTTATCCGCCAAACGAAACTCAACATGTAAAATAGGTAGGCGTGATAACAGTCTTGCTTGTATCTTTTCTATGCACGGATGATTGGAACATCAAATGCAAATGAAGAAGCTAACGGTAGTAAGGTCCTCCCAGTATCATTTCAAGAACTGTGAAGCGCACCTTAACTTTTGGCTGTAGGAGAAATGGTCATGATACAATCAATTCAGATGTTCTGCTCTACGGAGCGGAATGTAAAGGTATTTCAGGCCACCCACACGAAACGCCTAGCAAATTATAGGTGGGATAGGATTTCACCATTACCATAGCAGCATACCATCTAATACTGTAATGGTTCAACATGCCACCATTGACGGAATTGTTATACAACGAGCAATACATGTGCTTTCTGGACTAGATACATACTAGAGCCGAACGTGACTGCTGGGGGTGGTCATATGGCGTTCGCCAGTGGACCCTTACCTTCATTTGTTAAATGCTATAGAACGGGAGGCACCAATAGAGCTTATACACCCGATGCTTTACTGATTCCTGTCGTAATGACTTCAGGATATGTGGATCGCATAAATCTTCGATGTGATTCCTTAGAATTTTTACTAGTAACTGACTACGAAGGTTTAATTTGGCGAATAGCCTCGGGAGAACAAGTGCATCGTCAACGCGCACACATTTAGACAACAGCCCCAGCCATTTCTTACATCACTTGGAACGAACACGTCTCTTTGATGCGTCGATGGGCTCTGATAAGGTTTCACACACGCTGCACTCGCCTCTCATCAATTACCGGTTGCTGGTTATATAGCCCTCCACCAGTGACGGTGGTTCATAGTGACGCGCGTCTCCGTCTGGTCACGATGCACAATGTCAGAAAACGTGATTTAAAACGCGGTTTTTGCTAGACACACAAGCACACATAGACTATGAACGCGACTGATTGACTGCAACGAGGCCGCACCGTAGCACAACGCTGAGCAGACAGTACTAGCGTGTGCAAAAGGGTTGCATATTATTTCAATTTTTTTACTCTCCAATGTTATGTGCTGCTAGTAGCTGGTTAGAAAGAACGTGAGTTTGCGAGACCGGATTCCGATGGTTTCGATGCGAATGTTCTGACACCTTCTAATTGATGCACTAGGCAGTAATGCCTTCGGTGTCGATGCGTAGAATACGGGTACACAAATACACACGAAAGCAGTAGTTTTATACGTTTGCTCACCTTTTTACAAATCCAATAAGTAAATAATCAAAGTTTTGCACAAACTTCTGCTGTTAGTCTAAGAAACACTTGAAATATTAAACGAACAATCCACCGCATACTACTGCAAACATTAGCATTTCAACTGGATGTTGATAGCAACAATCAATAGCATGAGTACACGTATTTCAAATTCATTATTTCAATAAATTATAAATTCACTTTTCACACTATAGACGGGGCTTTGATAGACACTGCACTGTTAGTTGTTTGTCCCCCTTCGGTATACTTAAGTAGCAAACTCACGGTATGAACACAACGAATGCTGCTTCCGCCTTGCTTGACGTGCGATGCGCAACTAGCATGAATGTATACTCTACCCGTATGGATACCGCCGCTGGCTCTAGATTCCGATCTCAGCGATACGGAACTACTACGCCTGATCGTGGTGGTAAGGTTTCAGATGCTGCTAACCGGAATAACTGATGGCGCGTTAATGGCAACGGGTGTTTTGAAAGTGTTTCGGATTGTCGAAGGATATTTGCAATTTGTGCTTCGGTTGAGCCTGGCTCCTCGGTCATTCGTTCGGCTTTCCGGATCCGGAAACCGAACCAACACAGAACGAAAGAGTAGCACAATGGGTGTGAAGGATAGAGGGAGATATCGTGAAGGCGCTTGGCGGTTATGTACATAAACCGTCGTTGCTGGAACGTTCTAGTATTAGTTAATCTCTCGTGTGGTACCCCGTGTCCTATATCATCTAAAGACACGTTTTGGTGCTTCTTATTTGTGTAAAATGGATGCACAGGCTTACATCATGTCTTGCACCGTAGTATTTTTACTAATCTATTTGACTATGATAGTCATAGGGCGGATTATTACTTACTTAATTATGCTTAAAAAAGTTTGAGAGTGACATCATATAGAAAGACGATGTCTTACGTTCGTCTCTACATCATTGCACTGGATGTTTCATCCAATCCCTTCCAAATTCCGCATGAAATAATTGCGATTCATTCGGTTTCTGTAAATGTTTTATCCACTAAAACTTGAGTTACCATTTTGGTTCAATCAAGAGTTGGTAGCATCATGGCTACTTCGAACCGCTTAGCATCGGTAGGATAGTGATCTAGTGTAGTGGCATCCATGGGACAACTTGCAATTGTTTACAGAGCGTCGGAAAGACTGAGAGTGTGTTCATGCCGGCTCTCGATGCGGTTAATAAAAGTACATAGGAGCGAAAGTATACAAAACACATCGGCACCACCACCTACAGCCGCATCATCAGTGGGATCAACTCACGTGGCTGGGCAACGTGCGTTGGGGCAAGTTCATGTTTCAGCCCAAGAACCGGCCGACATCGGCCTGCTCGTGGTTGTAGGAGACATTGCTCTATCGTTTCGTCGCTGTCGCGGTGTTTCTGCCGAGACACTGGAAATTGAATACGCACACACTAGCATACGTGTTGCGCATATAGGAAAGATGCATCGTATGAAGCGGGAATAAAATAAGACTCCTAAATGGAGCAACGATTGAGCATCCGTGATGTATCATATACATGCTACGGTTCTATCATAATCGCACCCGGTTAACAGACAGCGGATGATCGCTCCGAGACTGCTCACACTATATCGAGATGGAATTCCTGAGATCAAGAGATGCAAATATCTTGTGAGTTTGTGGGAAACGGATTGGGTTGGTTACATCACTAACAGGTATGTGGTCAGGCTTTTGGGACTTATTCTTATTAGCTAAATTTATCGCACGATGGTCTAAGCTGTTTAACCCATCAATCTCAATTGGCTTCAAATGAATAAGACAAAGGACCACCTACTGGTTTTAGTCTGCGTTGTCCAGATTAGAGCAGGAGTGATAGACAGACGCAGAATGTCTAGTGCAGGAAAGGTCATCTATTTCTAACATTGAAAATACACCGGATCGACCTTTCACTATTCCACATATTGCTTTGTTTTGCGATAATAGCAAAAAAGAGATGCCAACTTCTTTATAACAATATGATTTGCATATGCTGTACTAAAATGTCATTAATACATTCTTTGAGTCCGGATATCGATAGACAACGGCATAACATGTACAAGTAGAAAAATGTGTACTCTAGAGATATTTTCACTGTAAAATTATATATTGTTTTATTGCATTCTAGCGTGTTTGTGCTCTTTCTCATCCTTATTCGCGCAGTGGATACAATATGAACAGATGAAAAGATCACTGATATGATAACTCGTGTGACGTATGCCAGAACGGTGCTGATGCCTAGAACCTGCAGGATGCTGATAAGATTAGCCGCAATTCGGGACATAAATTCCCTTATGCTTTCCAACTTCTCATTAGCTGTACAGTTACTAGGTGGTTCATACAGACCGATGTCTATACGTTCACGATGGTTTTGCAACTGCTCCAGCAACGCTCTGTGTGATTTTTCCATGATTGGCTGTAAGTGGTTGGAAGTAGATTGGGTTTGTTCAGTTTACCGAACCAATCGTGAAATCGTTTGTGCAACTTACCCACCATCACTGCTTGATCATCCAGTACGCAGTTATTCCGCGATATGTCCAAGAAGCATTTTTTTCGCGTACCACGGAGGGTCCACTTTCATTGGTAAGCATCTGTCTGCATCGCGCTCTTAAACAGAGGCCACGATCTACAGGAACTTCATGCAATGAAAAAGATCTCGGGTGGGTTGCGCCGGTTGTTCCACCCTTGCTGAAATCCACCCTCAGCGATTAAAGCATAAACTCTCAAAAGGACTCCCTCTTTCACTTTTCTTTATTAAAGTATCGTGTTGCAACAAGTGCACCGAGCATAATACGAGGTGATCATTTTTATTATAATTCGCATGGCGGAGAAGCATGGAATGGTGAAAAAAAAACAAAAGAAATGATCCTCTTATTACAGTTTTTCTCAAAATAATTGGAATCAAACAACAAAATCTCTAGCTTTAAATACTCGTGAATTTACGTTTCCAACCAACAGCGTCGATGGGAACTATCGTACTGCATCCTTAGTAGTTGGCTGCCCGGAGAAGCCACCCTCGGTGGAACTCTATTCGCATTTATTCTTCACCGTGATCATAATCTGGTTCGTTTGGTGTATCAGGTACAGGGCACTAACGAAAACCGCATTCGCTCTGAATAGGAGAAGAAACCAGCCCAGCGGTAATGGTGTAAGAGTCAAAATGCTCGATCTTCAGGATACTTACTCTCCTTCCTTGAAGTATTCCTTTAGCGTGGTGCTGAATTTCTTGGAATACTTGACAAACTCTTTCTTACGCTGCTCGACCGCCTGTTTGCCGGAGGAACCTGGTATGAAGCCCACTACCTCGTTCACTGCATCTAACAGCTTTTTGATGGCACTAGCTATTTCTCTGCAAGTAAATTAGAAATATATATAGCTAATTAAATAAATCAGACAAACAATATCCCTGACACGGCACAAGACATAATGTGTCTCGGATCTCAGATGTCTGAGCGATTTAAGTGGTCATGAAGTGGAGAGAATCGCCCTGTTTGCCCTACTCACTTTATAGTCTCGAGGAATGTTTTGCGATCAGCAATCTCGTCCGGAATCCGGCTCAGGATTCGTTTCAGTGCGGCTGATTTTTTATTTAGCTCCTGGAATGCATCTTCCGTGCGATTTAGGCGATATTCAATTACTGAAAAGCAAGAATCAAACGTAGTGGTCCCTCTTATTTCTCCTCCGTGCGACGATTGCTTACAATCCGTATCGGTAGCGGCACCCTGCAGCCGTAGGATGCTTTCGTTCATGTTCACGTTGATGTCGCCCTTCTTGATGATGCCCATCACAAGATCGTACGTTAAGCCAGGGTGACTCTGTTCCGCTTTGGTTAGGGCAGCTCGCAGTGTCTGCGATGCAACAACATCACGTCGTTCCAGCTGAGTGGTGTCCGAAAATGAAAAGGAACAAATATATTATACGATAAAGTGGACGAATGTTTTGTGCAACATTTTGGGTGATGAATGATGAAGGACGCATTTCAACGGTTGTTGATGATATCTGTTAATTCCACGAAAGCATCATCGCCTACAAACTAGACACCCCACGGAAACGCAAAATGTAGGAAGGGAAAAAAGTGGTTTATGCAAACGCTGATGCCGCCGTGTTTGGCGTCTTCGTCTAAAAACTAGTTGAACGGCTTTCCCTGCACCATGTTTTTCCTTTCCGGAGCCCTACCTGGGACAAAATCGGTCGTATCAGAATCGGCAACACCAGCGAGGTAACGACGGGCGATTCGTCGCCCATTGTCATTGCTCGTCTCCGGGGGTTGCTCTGTATCCGGAAAAGCGAAGAAAATCTGGAACGGTCCTCCGTGAAGAGATCGAGGGTGATTCACCGTAATCGTGGCACACACGCAGACACTTTTACGGTCGTGACGAACGGCCGGAGCAAGCCTTCACGATTTAAGATGTTTTTGGCTGATTGATCGGCACCTTAAGTGATCACATCCGTTGCACTCATGGAACATGGAACCGTTTATTGCCAATTGATCTTGCTGATTTTGTTGGTTTTGCGGAGCACAAATAAATTTTCTTTCGATTTTTCTTTCGAGAAACACGGAATCAGTTCAGAGCCCCCTACCAACAGACAGCATTTGCTGTCTGCTGTCAGTTATTGCTGTCTCCGTCTCTCGTTAGACAAATTTTTCGTCCCAGCTCCCTTATACACACTAAAAATCGGACCCCTTAACAAGCCACTCTATTTAGGGGGTTTTTAGGGCTTTATTTAAGGGTTTTTTGCTGGCAGGGAGGTCGTATTCAAAACACCTTGGTTTTGCAGCAAAACAGTGACTCTGGGTTGTAGCTTATTTTTCGCTTCGTTCCTGATTTTTTTTTAAGATTTCCTTTATTTTGCGCAAAATGCTCACTTTCTATCGTCGATTTATCACGGATTTATCAATTTATCGGGCACTTTTTTTTGCAGCAAAACAATCTCCATAGTGATTGGTTATATGGGAAGCCGGTTGGCTCTGTAACGCCTTTTTATCGTTGGCTCTATATCGCCTTTATAGAGCCAGCGTTGAGTCGGCCAAGAAATAATTTGCGGGAAAAATGCGTCGTTTGTATTGCGGTGTTCCAGTTTGATAATACTGATTCTTCTGATTGTGGATTCGTATTAAGTGAGAATCTTGTTGTTCAAGCGTAGTTCGTTGTTTAAGTATTGTAGATTTCGTAGATTGCATCCTGTTGTGG
>NC_064874.1:94549401-94554401 GCF_943734745.1 Anopheles darlingi
CACGTTCCGAGTGCTCACACGACGTATGTAAGCGTGAGTGCATGCCGCACGAGCTTCGCTCCATCAGCTCCAAAGCAGATTAAATCCGGAAAAGTGGGAAATGTGCAAACGGTGTACGAGTCTGCGTAGAGCGAAGGAAGTTGTGAGAATTATCGCACCAGGGTAATTAATTTTTATTAATTGTTTTCCAGTTAGTGGCGTGATTTATGAATCGCGAGCGTGCACGTGACCGGCCGCACCCATACTTTTACTCTTTGCCTACTACGGAGTTAGAGAGCTACTATGCATTAATGCTTGTATGCTCATTAGTAGCTCATTAAGGATGGACAGCTGTATGCTTTGATGAGCTTTGGCTTTGACTATCAGGCTAGGTCATCTTTGATCGTGAGAATGATATCCTTCAAATAGGGACTAATTATGTAGCAGAACTATTGCTTCATTCTTTTCAGTCGCATAAAGTTACGGTTTGAGAATATTGCACAACGATGCCATTATGCACACTAGTGTCCAGATGGTAACAAATCAATCTGGCTCGTCGACGTCAGATAGATTGTAAATTCTCGAACATGCTACACTGATGTAGATTTGTAGTCAGTTAACATGTTTTTGGGCTTGATGAAGGGCATTCTATAGTAACACTGTTGGTAAAACATACCTGTTGGTTGAATTTACCTTTTCCCGCTTCGATGACGCTTTACGCGCTTTATCCCGTGAATTACGAGCTTATGATTGATGGCAACACCTACTGGATAGGCCAGGGTATGAGCCGATCTGGTGTCTGACGATTTACTACGGGTGGAAAATGGAGCTAATGAAGTAGTTTATTGGGGAATCATGTGAGGCTACTAGCGTTGGACTGTATGATAATGTTACGAGCGCTGCAGGGGATTATGTTCGTTGTGCAGTCATTTGATCAAATTTTATGGCAATCAGATTACAGGAAAGTCCGCGGTTGTTCCCGGTAGCCTTGCAGCTCATGGTAATCGCCATTATACGTCCAGTTTAACTTCATCTTAGGTGTTGTAGATCGTAGGCTGTAGACTGGTATACAAACTCAGAGGGTGAAGCATGGATGATTATTTGCTTCGAGCGCATAAGGTGTGAATAGTGCCGCTTACGCTGGGAGATCAAAAGCTGGGAAATAAGACAACTTTATTACCCGCAACGAGATCAAGCCAGCCAAAAGAAAGTTCAGCTTCAAATAGACGATGTTGAGTATAAGTAAAATCGAAAAGTATATGCGGGACATAACAAGATTCAGCATGCATCAGAACAACTAATATGTCATGATTTTTTCACTCCTCCATAGATTCTATCTCTAGGCTAGTTGCTGACTAGTGATCCGAATCCATTTGACTGGAACATTGGTTGGTTTAAGCCTCCCGCCAAACCTTCACGCTGCATGACGTGCGAATAAAACTAACTCAACCAGCCGTAAATCGACTCCTTCTCTCTGTTCCTTGAAAAGGTTCCATTTTGAAGGGCATCCATCTGGTGGAGCGCCAGTGCAACTGACCTAAGCCACCTACGCCTGTCCGACTCACTGACGACGGTGACTGTCGCGCCATGCCAATGGCCTCGCAAACCGGGAAGCCGACGGATTTTGCTATACCCTGCCGACGCCCCGAGACCAAGTAACTCTGGCGCGTCGTCATTTCTCTCATAAATATGCGTTCCAGCAACTGTGACACTGGGGGGATACGCGAGCACGGGGAACACCGTGAAAGTCCACTAGGAATAAGCAATTGAATCATCGACCACCAAGTGGCGAAAACGAGCGCGGGTCTGCCGAGATTATGGTCTGGTACGACGAAAAGTGGCAGGACCCTGCGGGCCAGACAACAATGAATATATGGGGAGGATATGGGTCTAAGAGTCTCGACGGAGCATAAAATCATGGTTGTCCACTTTGGTCCTTCCTCCCCGAAGAGGGCAGCTACAGGGGTAAAGAACCTACACCCAATGGTCCGCGTTATTATTACGGTTACGATCTTGTTTATTTGTTAATTTATTTATGAAGAAATCTCAGCCTGTCCTGCGGTAGTTTCGGGCGAGACACCGGAGAGTTTCTCTCTGTTTGATAGTAGCTGAGGAAATAGGTTCTTGATCTGTAGAGGACGGCACGAGAGAAATTCAATCCATACTTTAAAAGCAATATGATAATCGGGTGCTAAAGGTGCTTCCAATGTTTGTCGAGATTTGTGCACCAGCTTGGAGTAGTGGATGGCTGTGCTGGAGGTGATTCCTCAGACACTACTCTATTTAGCCACCGGATATTACACTGGCCTATCAACTGTGGTGCACGGTACGCACAGCAGTCGGGCAACGATCATGAAACGTGACTCGAATATATTTAATTTGAATTTCGTCTCAATGTAGGTAGCCGGGTGTTGGAGAGGGGTTACGCAGGATAATAAATTAGTTCGCTAGCACGGTGGCAGTCAATTTCGTAGTAGAGTATGTCATCCATTCACAAACATCTGCTCCGTGTACTCCGGGAGGTTTTGAATTTGATTTTCATCTACTCATCCAGCAAGTACTACTCGATACACAAGGCGCTCCGCGCAAGTCACCCATGGCATCTATCTGTGACACACCTGTACTCCATACTGCTGTTGCGCAGACGAGGCCGCAGAAATATAGAATAGGATCGATCATTTGTAATCGATCCGTCGATTGTATTAGCTGGACGCATACTTGAAAGCTTCGCGAGGACCGACCTAGTATTTTCTTTCACACAATAGAAGGTTGCATTATGCCGAATTGCATGAAATATATTACTATATTACACATTACCGACATCGTCGTCGATTTGTGCATGGATGGAGTCGGCCTACCCGGGCGTCTATCTGGGTTTGATTATTTTTTTACGATCGTCTAGTTGATATTGTTGTGCCGTCACTTTGCATAATAATCTTTCCTATGTTTCTTAAACTGCTAAACCGTCAAAGCTGCTGCCGCTTCACAGGATTGGCTGAGGCCAACGACGGAGTGTTCGTGCTGAAAGTGGATAATAATGGCACTAAAATCATCACTAGAACAACGCAAACATAATGGTCCATCTGTTAAAGCGTGGCGAACGACTGTTAAATAGAATGATATCTGGCAACGATCGGTCGTCATTCACCTGTTTGTTGTACTTTGTGTGTCTGATTGCTTGCTTTGTCAGCAGTCGCTGATCCATCTCCGATCGTACTGTACAGGTTGCGCTCTTGTCTACAGTGCTTTTATGCATCTTTATTGGTTGGAAAGTTTTTGTAGTAGGTGGAGGTGCAAATAATAATAAATAAAAAGATTTAGATTCAGCGGGAAGGTGAAACCCGAGAATCAGCTCGGCGGGTAGCCAGTCAACGTTACCGTCCCACCGACGTCTATGTTTCCTCGCGCTGGAAGTCTCCTACATTGTGCCCGGTGCAGTGTGAATCAGTACGTTAGGTACAAGTTTTGGTTGCCAAGAGATGTCGTAGAATTGACGGGCTCCAGTTCTGATCGACAGCGACAACGAACTGCTGTCGTGCTGTCGCGTCTCATATTCTTTGGAGGAGCAGCCCCCGACCCATACTACTGACGCCAATGTCATCGTTACCGCAGAGCAACAAGCACGCCAATCGCTCGATCGATCACAGCAATTATTCAAATTAAGCTCAAAATTGAAAAAATAATTGTCGCGTTCGGATGCGGTCCGGGGTCGGTAGAAGCCATGGTGATGACTCATCGAGAATCCAGAGCAGTAGAGTCAGTCCGTTAGCGTGTAAAACTGAAGAAGGTGATCGGTATTGTGGTGGCATTTGAGTTATGCTTTAATTGAAAACGCGTACGCATCATTAGTCCCACATGTCCGCGTGATCGCTTGTCCAAAGATGCCCAAAAGGGTGCATGCTCCTGGCGCCTCTGAAGATCTTCGGTCAATGCGTTCGTGGTCATAGTAACAGAATTGGTCTGCATGAGCCACTCGTTCACTGACATTTCTGAACAACCTTTCGCGTTCTGGCGGGTGATCTATTGCTATGTGGTGAGTGTTCCGGCACAAATGGATCTTTAAAATCGAGAGTGATCGTGGAGGAGCTCTCTTGTGTTGCAGCAGCAGAAGAGGAAAATTCTTAAGGAATTCATTAACATTTTCATATGGATTAGACATCATAAGAAAGGCCAGAATTGGAAGAACCGTATGTCGACTAATATAGAACGCGTTTTAAAGATGAGCTGACATCCAAAAATGACCACGTGGGGACTGCCAGTATTGAGAATATTGCACTCTTTTTGGGTCTGCTTTTAACAAATATAAGGTTTAACAAATATAAGAACGGGCAAACCGTATGTTTAAATTGGGCTAAGATTAAAATGTTTTAAAATATAACCAACCAAACTGTATAATGAAACATCATGATAATCTTTGTTTAGGTTTCATTGTGTGATCGCTAACCGAGCGTCATAACAACAGTAAAGTGGGAAAACTCATCCATAATCATATTTATAATACAATATGATCCATTTTATAGATCTGATCGCCTCAAGACAAAGCAAAGGTACCATAAAGTTAAATGCAACGATAACAACCACAATGCCAAGTCTTCTCCACGTTGGCACCATTCAGTTTAGGTCCTCCAAAGTAAGATGAAAACCGTGTCGCCTAATATGCAAAACACTTATTTGGTCACAGTGTCCACTAGCACCTCCAATACCGAGCGAATGGTCGTTGTATCTAAGACCAATTAACATAATGAAAATAATGGCCAAAGTTATTAGTCGCAATAAATCGGCTTAAGCAGACGGAGCGTGCGCTTTCATCGGTCTAGCCGGAACCGTTGGAGGTGGACCTGCTAATGTTTTGGGGCCATTTTGGCATAATTTTGCGCCTTACGGTCACCCACTAGCAAGCGAACCGCGATCGCCGAACGCGCCAGGAATCGGATTTATGCCTCGTCCAAACCACGACGCCACCGCTGATGCCTAAGCGTATGAAATATGAATGAACACTACCAAAATGCTGAACAGACGGC
>NC_064874.1:94559401-94574401 GCF_943734745.1 Anopheles darlingi
GGAATTGTAAGTTAGTGGCAATAGCTAACAATTTTATTTTCACTACTAGTTTTAATTATTATGATATAACGTCCTTGCTTAGCATGATGCAATCTACTACGCTATGAAGAGAGTCGAAGATCACAAAGACAATAATTACATTCTTGAGCATTGCATTTTTGAAACTTATAAACTGAAGCCAGAAACTGAAGCCAGAGAAATTTTCTTCAATTGGTTATGATAATTAATACTGTCAATACTGTGATTTTCCACATCTTTCGTTTTTTCCAATATTATAAAATTAACATTAAGTAGAGGACACTTGTGAGTAAATTCATTCCATTCAGTCCATCATCTTTTTATACCTGCACGGCGCTGTATAAAAATTATAATTTATTCACCAACTAAGCAACAGATGCAGCTGTATCAACAATAACGTTCAATAGAATGCAATAAAACAACGAGACAATAGTTATCCAAACAGATTTCTAAACAAATGTTTGGTCAACGGTAGTGCACATTAAACATTAAACAACACGATGGAATTTTTGATCGATCTATGATATGATCGACACAGTGTCGATTGATAAAAGATTTTTTTCTAAATGCTACAATATCTTTTCCTAATATATTAAGAGGATAAATCTTTGAGCTGTTAATCTATTAAAAATCTATGGTAAGTAAGCTCTTCTGATTGTATACCGCTGCAAAGTGGGTAATTTTGGACGAAGTGGTAATAGTGGCCTATTCATAGTATTCATTATTTGTGAAACAATATTCAAACAAGATGTCTTTACATATTCAAACATCGTGAAACCCACAAAGAATCATCCGGTACCGGTTGTTCCTAAAAGAGCAAAGCTCATTCCTTAATTTTACCCTTGCAGCAGATTTTGAACTTATCAACAGTAACAAAATATATAAATAAATATCAATAAAACACCCAAATATGCAGAAACATTACATATTTGCAGTATTTTCGTTCAATGGTCTTTTCATCGACTAATTCATAAGGATCCGCACACCTTGCCGTTAATGCGCAAATAATGAATACTATGAATAGGCCACTATTACCACTGCGTCCAAAATTACCCACTTTGCAGCGGTATAAAATCAGAAGAGCTTACTTACCATAGATTTTTAATAGATTAACAGCTCAAAGATTTATCCTCTTAATATATTAGGAAAAGATATTGTAGCATTTAGAAAAAAATCTTTTATCAATCGACACTGTGTCGATCATATCATAGATCGATCAAAAATTCCATCGTGTTGTTTAATGTTTAATGTGCACTACCGTTGACCAAACATTTGTTTAGAAATCTGTTTGGATAACTATTGTCTCGTTGTTTTATTGCATTCTATTGAACGTTATTGTTGATACAGCTGCATCTGTTGCTTAGTTGGTGAATAAATTATAATTTTTATACAGCGCCGTGCAGGTATAAAAAGATGATGGACTGAATGGAATGAATTTACTCACAAGTGTCCTCTACTTAATGTTAATTTTATAATATTGGAAAAAACGAAAGATGTGGAAAATCACAGTATTGACAGTATTAATTATCATAACCAATTGAAGAAAATGTCTATGTTTAATTTTAATTCATTCACTTCATTTTTTCATTTAATTCATAGGCTACTGGCTATTCGCTCGATCAATGCAAAAGTATTTTCAGTGATTCAGCTAAGAGCCAGTTCTGGAAAGCAAAAAGGTACGAAACGATTACAGGAGTTGATATGGACTAAACTTTGGATTGCGTATTGAAGGCTGTTAATGTGGTAGACAACATGGGATACGCAAATTATCATGAACTCTACCAACTTATGAATAATATTGAACAACATCGAAACTACAATTTGGAAATATGCATTGGCAAGTCATTCCGATCCGAGCCCAAAATCAACTGTTCAAATGCGTTTTACAAGTGCATTATGAATACTGATTCGAAGGAAATGTTCAAGAAGGTGGTTAATGCCAGAGTGTGTAATTAATTTGACTGTTTGATAGAACCGATATGAAATAAAATTAAAATTCGAATAAAATACGAATTCCATGTTTCAAATACTTAAGGTAGATCGTCTACAGCATGAGTTGAATATGCAAAATAAATACATATACTTTCTATAATTCAATTAGTTAAGGTAATCATTATTTTTATTTTTAATTTTAAATGTAGGTCTCGTTTTCTAATAATCATAATTCAAGCATAAATTATTTAATTTTTAGTTCATTAGTGTTAAGGCTCAACAACCAGAACAATTTACAGAAACAATTCGCATGTGCTGGCTTATTTATTGGTTTTCTTAATATGACTATACAGTAGTGAACTCAGCGTGAAAAGGAACGTGATAACAATAGCTTAGGTGTCAACGTTATGTTAAAATGAACAAACAAAACAACAACAGTCAACAAGAGTAGTCAATGATAAAAAACAATAAATAAATAAATAGATGAAAAATTAAATGTAAATATAGTTTCACAAATCGTTAGTATACCATTTGATTCTCACGCGATTAGAAAAAGATTAAACATTTATTGGTAGCTGAAGCGACGCAAACTCATAAATTTTAAAATATCATATGATATGAATATGATTATATAAATAAAACAAAATTTACTGTTTGACAAGCTACAAGTAGTCAACAACGATTCCATAATCCATATTAAACACACCGATTTAAGACGGCTGATCAAACATCACTTGTGGTTTACAGTAGTTAAACGCAGTTGTGAAAAACATTATTGTGTATCATCTATTTGCTGAAATGACAGAACTGCAAACAAAACCAAAATGTCGAGCACTATAAAATGCAGCGAGGTGAATAAGGATAATCTCATAGGAACAATATGTTTAAACAGCTCTTGTACGCCGTTGGACTAGTATGGTGCTGGATGGCGTTTGTCCAGGTAAATCATTATTGCGCTTTTTTTATCTAATGGAAGCAGTTTTACTGTGTTCATATTAACCAATGGCAATGTTCCTCAGGCAGGAGAGCCAAAAACTGTGGAGGAATGTGAAAAAAATATTCCATCTTCATTGAAAGATCGCATCTGTGAACTGCGCCAGTATACACCCGACACCAGCCCAGACATGGACAAGCATATGCAGTGCGTGTTGCATGTTGTAGGATTTGTCGATCGAAACGGTGAAGTTGAGGTAGGTTGTGAGATGGCCTTCACTTTCGTTTTATAATCGAACACTTTGTTCTTACTACGCCGGTTTCACCGCCGAACAGTTCCAAGAGCTGTTGGGATTGCTAACAATCGCTGAACCGCGAGGAAAACATGCAGAAAACATAAAGAAGTGCGTAGCCGAATCCGCTAAGGTTAATGCCAGCAAAAAAGCAAATACTTTTTACACCTGCTTTTTGACCACGGATTCTGTCGAGGCTTTCAAACTGTCAGTCGACTTTGTGGAACTGATTCGAGCAGGCAAACTAAAGCCAAATTCTCAATTCAACGCCGGGCAGATCAAGGCGCTTATCAAGGAGATAGATGATGGTTTGTGCGACTGAATCGTAATAGCTGACCTATTATCTGTGCTGCTACATCATTGATGTACAGATCAAAAATAAATCTACTAATCTCAATGCAAACTACGCAATTGAAAAATTCATTTAATTTATTCAACCAATACATAACATGCTCTTAGAGTGAGACGTTGATAGCAGTATGTGTATGAACCTCTCATCGAGTGCATTCTAACAACTAAGCGGTATTTTAAAATAATTTTATAATAATTGATTCAGTACCTATTGAGGCATTTCTAGGAACGCATTTCATTCGGATGATTACAGAGGATCCAGCGTATGGTGCGCTTATTTCGATAGAACTGCAACGTCCGTTGCTGGGTTGATCAGCTTGATTAGGCACTTGTTTGTTCTACACTCTATTTGATCGCCACATAACCCCAATCATGTCGCAATGTTTGTTTTCTCATGGGGCATGCATTGCTGTTTGGTGATTGTGATTCATATATCTCCTAACACAACTTCTATGCTACACTAGTATGCTTATCGTCAGTACATCTTTGTCTCTGAGCCAAGAAGGTTGTGTTTTGTGGCAAAATGAAAGGTTACGGTATAATCGTTGGCGGGATTTTATTGCAACTGCTGGTTCTAATTCCCATACCATTGCAAGCTCAAACTGTGGCCAAGTGTATTAGCGATATTTCCGATTTATCGCGGACGAAAGTGTGTGATCTTCGACAGTATCGCCTAGCGGTCGGCGATGATGCAGATAGATATGTAAAGTGTACTCTAGCAGCTATCGGATTCGTGGCCGATGATGGCTCTGTTCAGGTGCCTATGCCCAACATGTTACACCAATCCATGCTTTAACTGGCTTTACCTTTTCATAGCGAAATGTTGTCTTGTCTGCTTTGGACGAGGTGGAGTCACACGATGGTATCTACACCGACAGTGTGGACGCGTGCTTGTCGCGAACTAGGAAGCTGTCAGGAGCTCAACGACCCAATGGTTTCTTCTCTTGCATGTTGGCGACAGAATCGGCCGGAAACTTCCAAGACGCTCTCGAACTGCGCGAACTCAAGACGGCTTCCCAGTGGCCTGCACATCAAGCTTTCGATAGAACCAAAGTGCAACAGCAGATGCAAGAAGTGAACCGCCAGTTGCAATGCAAATAAATATCCTCACACTGGGTCGCTAGTGGGGTTGATGATTAGGATTTCAATAATTTAAATGAGGAAAGATATAAGCTATCCCTTGAAGCTACAAAAGCAGCTTACCAACGGAAGGTAATCCGTAGCAAGCAGGTGTCATCTTAGGCTCGTAATGACCGTACCCACGCACGGTCTACGCGAACATCCGAAGGAGATGGTAGCTTTTTTATATTGGCTCAATTAAATGTCACTGGCAGCGGCACCTTACAGGCTTTACGCTAAAAATACGAGTCCGATGGGCCCTAATGCCGGTCCCTACAGTGCTATTGAAGTGGTGTAGAAAGAGCGTTCTGGAGAGTTACTGCATACGTACGGAATTATCAACCGTGCCGCACCAAACGAGGAAACGCGGCAGGGACCCTGCGGCTCCAGCCAACCTTAATCCTTTCGGCCGCTGTCAAGTGGCAAATAAATAAATAAATAATCTATTTTCGTAGGTGTTACGCGGCTTGCGCACACTACGGCCGCCCGAAGGATACGGCCTACGCAAAATCTGTTAAAACGAGAGCTCACGAGTTTCTTGAGCTGAGCGCGCTTTTCTTTATTTTAATTGAAAAATAGCTACTCGCTTGCTGTCGCGACTGTTCGCGTCGAGAGGTTTGCACAGGTAACAGAGAAGTGTAGCCGGGAGGCGCCAATTTAAATTTCATGAAAATAAATGACTGGGGCTGCATCTCAAGCGCTATCTCAATTCCGGCATCCAAGGTATCCCAACAAAGGCTACACTCACTCAGGTGCTGTTGCTTAGTTTAGTGGCGCCCATCGTCAACTATCGTGGTAGGCCATAGGGTGTCATGCACTGTAGCAGCATTGTTCTAGGCCTGAACATAGCAGCCAAACACATCGATGTCGAGACCTAGAGCAAAGGAGCAATGGTCACTAGGAACGGCTTCGTTTAATCGTTTGTCATAAAAATCAATTCTTCGCACTTAATTATCTGGCCACGCCACACACATCTATAGGCTCTAGCACGAAGTACGTGCCCTACGATCACGGTGGATCTATTTAGTTTTTAATTGAAAAGTGGGGTCTTAAAGAAGGCTTCGGGAACCTACAGGGTATAGTATGCTGCAGCAATGCAAGATGCGTCGTGATGGTGGTCGTAAGTGTGGCCTTGATGTTGGTGGCGACGATAACGAAATATTAACCTTCCTTATGTCTCTGCTGCGTGTTGCGGAGTCCACAGATAAAGTAAGTGCGTTTAACGCCCACTCATGCTCGCATTGCACTTGTGTTGCAGCGTCGCAATGTAAGGTGGAAAGTGGTTCCCAGATTCTGTGGTTTGTCGTCACATTAGCGACGGGTGGATTACTATAAAACGGTTGAGAATGCGCAAGAACCATTTACTACTTTGGCGATGTTTATTACCAACCGATCACCTCTGTGGTTGGTGGTGGTGCTGGCCGAGCACACCTGTGGTTGGCTATGGGCTATTCAATAGATTGGAGTCTCAACGATTAACAATAAAAGTTTTATAATAACTAATTTACCGACAACAATTTATGCACTGTTGTGACGTCCTGTTTGAGTCTGCTGATCATCACATCGGGCCTTGTCAAGAGCTAGAATTTGCAATTTCGTTTGTTCTCGGTTGTAGGGTAATTTATGCAGCATGTGCGACAGGTTACCCGAACGAATCTCCCGATAGTCGAACGCCTCCTTAAATGCATCAGCCAAGGTACCTTCGAGCAAGCAGGTGTACATTTGTAGACTCCGTTTGATGACCGGAACCTCGATACTGGCATAGTTGTCAGAGCAATCCCGTACATGAGTTAATATTGTGTCATTAAGCGACGAAACAAGTTGATAATCGCGTAATATTTCTGATACCTAAAGATTGAATTAGTAGTGGTGTGAGATTTGGGGAAATAAAATATAGTTCAAAAGGATTACATCAATCAAACCCGATGAGGTGATGTAACGAAAGCCTCTGAAGATGCAATCGATGTGCTTCTCCATTTCCGTTGTCCGATTACTGATCTGGTAACTTCGTATGAGGCAGATATCGCTCCTTAGCTCTTCACTCATGTGATGCTCACAGAAATCTACAACCGTTTTGTTGGGGTTTCGTTCGTCCGATCCCTGTGGAATAGAAACAATTAAATTGCAGGAGCTTGAATCCTGCTATATATGTTACAGCTATAAATTGCTATTATAGCTTTTACCTTTTGACGATACCAATTATCCAGCACAATCGGATCACGTAAAAACAATTGAAAAAAAGTGTTTTGGTGCCTGTGGAAAACCGGTTCAAATGCTGCAAAAAGACTTTCAGAAGCAGAGCTTTGTACCACAGCACGATATAAATCATCGCTAAATGATTGTACGGACTCCACACTCAAATTCATCCAGTTACCATACGTTCGATGCTGATTTGTCAGTATTAGCGTCTGTAAAACATACAACATTTTTATTCAGGTGTTTGCAATTCTAGAAGCACATTTGGATAAAAATCGAAAAGCTACTTTGAACATCTGGTGATGATCATCATAAAGCTGCAGCTTTGTGAGGACACAGTTAAGGAAGTCAGGGGATCGGTCTGTTTTACGCATGTAGCTGCTGTTGGTGGCCAACAACCAATCGGATGCATCACGTTCACGGTCACTGCTCTGATCGTCGCTCGCAGCAGCAAACAACTCGAAGCATCGCAAATGAACAAACAGCGTGTCGTCTGGTGATAGGTGGTCACCAGCTGATTCGAACTTGCCCCGACGATCACCAGAACCCGTTCTTATCAGTACTAGAAGCAAAGGCGGAATCAGAAGTAACATGAACTGCATAACTCTGGGTGTGCACTTTGTACGTAGGAACGAACTGCACCGTCTGGAATTGCAGCCAATACTAAGGCTCAGTATAGAGCGTCTGTTTGCTTTTGCTTCAAATGCGTATTTGATATTCTGCATCTGGCATCGGCTGTATGATAACTACGTGATAAAACTCAATTCGTGCGCAAAATGAAATGTTTCAAAGAAAGCATGGTTTTCAATGCTTAAGAACGGTGATATCCATGTATATATTTATTTTAATGGTTTTTTTTTATAAAACAGTGTATCAGTATTTTAGAATACGTTTTAATATAAATTAAAACATATTCTAAAAGGTGCCTTTTAGCAATCTATGAAAAAAATATCGATATTGTGTTTTGGGAAGATCAGAAAAGCCGACCAGCGTAGCTCACTTCTAGTTTGATTAGTGTGTATTCAATTAGTATTCAATCTTCGAGCGTACATAGTGATAACATTCAAGTCTGTTCTTTAGCTCACTCGTGTCTCAGTCGAGTCACGCCGCCAGATATGCTAAACGGCGTTCAAGACTCACGAAGTCGTACCATGATACTGATTTTGTGTTCACAGTTACCCTTCCCAGGCAATGTTTCAACACGTTCTATCGAAAAAATCGATTCTCCAAACACTTTAAATAGGAGCATCGAACCGGATGAACGACAACGGAATCGCATTGTCTCCTAGCTGAGTGGTTATAATGACTCCTTTTGATATGATATCCGTGAGAAAATTATGATTAAAAAAAGGTTAATAATAAAAATACCCCCCTTTTGCGTACTGCCAACACCAAAATGGAACAACACAGTGAGGGAATCTGCAGCGAGCGCGAAGAAAGTAGACCAAAAATGGTTCGTGCCCTGAAGATTAGCCAGAAGTGTGGATATTTTTCCCTAAGGCCAGGTTTACTGTACTATTATAATATATAGGTGGCAAGGGTAACGAAGGAAGAAACACGACTACCTAGCGATGGGTGAGTTGGGTTAAAACTTTCTTTGGTGATTGGCATGGCGAGCATACCTCGTGAGGAAATGAGAAGTTTTGGATTTTTGCTCTTTGAAATGAAATCATCATTATTTCTGATATGGATTATTGTCAGTGACGGCTAAATTGCACAGAAAAAATAATGGGTTAATTGAATATTAGCGAAGCAAAACGGTTGTCTAAGACATTTGAAATTAATTATGCTGTTATATATGTTGAAGGATTCTAAAGAGTCCGAAGCACATGAAACACGAAACACTGCATTGAAGCATATGACTGATATTTTGCATATCAGCTTATACACCAATAAGACAGATGCTATTCGTTGTAACCAATGTTAACTAGGACAAAAATAATGATAATCCACTGATTGAAACATTATGTTTGTCCTAGGTGTGCCACAGAATCCGCTTGCAAGGCTTTTTCCCTGTTGTTTATTAAATGGGAGCCCCTTCGAGCGGGGTGTGAACCACCACTTACAGAAATGAATGAATGAAAAGTAAATTGAAAAGAGAAATAAAACGACACGCGTCCAACGTTCGTAGAAGACAATATGCTTCCTGGTACCATAAATTCAAGTGTGTGCTGGAAAGTGTGTATCGATGAGAAGTAAGTTTTCCCATCGGCCATTGGTTACATCAACCCTCATCGAATCAAAAGCACTCTTCGTGAAGGATCCAGTCGATTCCAGACAGGACCGGGGTGTGCTCCTCACTTGGTGGTGCTGAGACATACAAACACATATGAGATGCTTGGATAACGCCACGAAGGTAGGCGATTAACCCGTAAAGATGAATTTATGCCACCACAGAGATGGTTGATGGTTGCTTGCTTCACACAGCACAGCCAAACAGTCAGCATGGGGTCGCTGACGAGACTTTCGCTGGACCGATTTCGTAACGCGGTGGCACCCTCAGAGACGGCATGTTTCTGGGGCTCTTCTGTAGAGAGCTTCTAGCACGATTGCGATCTAAACGAGATCGATCCACAACACCACTGCTGCCGGACGATTTCGAGAAAGCGGAGGTTATGTTTGCCAATGCCGCAGGTTGGTGGGAGCAGGATGGAGGAAACATAATCGTAAAATTAAATAAAACCACTGCAACACCGCCAGAATGCATCGCGGAACGCACTACTGGACGGCCCAGGTGGTCTGTCATGCTGAAGAAAGCAAACTGGAGCTTAGAAGGGACATGGCCAGGGAGTGTTTAGTCTGGGCGTTTGAGTAAATATGATTGACAAAAATGCATATGCGCATCAAAAGGTGTCTGCGGAACGTCTTTCATCGGGTAGGATTTCGTTGTCTGTTTGCTGTCTGTTCTTACGTATTACTGCCATTCGCTCCCTGGCCTCGCAAAAGTATGCCTACAGTACATCGTCGTCGATTTTGCTGAGTTTGCTCAAGTGATAACCGAAGATAAAACTAAACTGGATTCAATTTACATATCATTGGCACGCTGTAGGAAATACACTCTGGTATTACGCGTTAGTTAAATTATTGAATTACATCTCAATAATCTAATAACCATTAAACTAATTATCTGGTTCTTATATCTGAGCTTCCGCCGATTAAGTCTTCGCCAATCGATCAAAGTCGCGTGCGCGAAGCCAGTCATCGGCCTCATTTATCATCATTGCTGGCTACCAGTGGGTTCCAGTATTGAGCATAATTTTTTTGGGGGTTTCCTGCATCGCGATACCGGTGGAGGTTGTTGACTTTTCGCACGCGAGTCGCGCTGCGTCGCAATGGCGTCGATCGCCGATAAGAAAAGTCTCCTCAACAGTGACCGAGCTAGACAGCCTAGCGACACACCGTAGACGAGCTCTTGTTTGTTGTTCGTTTAAATGGATTCTGTGTGAGCACAGATTATCGAGTAAAGTGTTACAAAATAGTCAGGCTAAATATTCGAGGTTTCGTTGAGCCGTTTTGTTCATCTCCTTCTTTCTTTACGCAATTCACAATAACATAAACTGTTGAGGTATATCAAACAAATTTTAAAAATATCTATATTACTTTTAACTTCTTGTCATTTGCGGGGTGTTTAGCAGAAGCAAATAGATTTGGTTGATTTGTTTAATAAAAGTGTTTCAAATGTATCTCAATAAATTTAATAACTTCCTCTCTAATTCTCTCTCTGAATTTATATACCTTTCTTTTGAGTGGAATTCCCGCCCCGGTTCTCAATTGGAGTAGCACGCTTTGGCCGCAAATACAGAATCATAACAGGGGCCGCTAGGCTCAGTCGTGATGCTTGATTTTCATCTTGCATCTGAATCCGGCAAGGCAGCATGTACCGCCGGTAAGTAAGCTAATAAATTGAAACCATATCTTCTCGGCAAGGGGTCAGCTTTCGCGTGGCGAAAAGACCGCACGACGAAAGAGATTCGAAGCGCAATGAAGGAACGATGACTTCTCATCCAGTGCGACCTATGCTCCATTAATCAGTTCACTTTTGATAATTTTGTTTACACATTTCCTGCATACATCCGCAAATTCACACTGGGTGCGGCGAGGTAGACGAACGTTATTTAATGCCTTGACCCAACACAAGGTGAAGCTAGTGGTGATGGTGACAACGTTGGAAAACGATCACCCTAGCGAACCTGACTGCAAGACCAACCCAAAAATGATTGCAGAAAGTGTAATTGAGAATCGCCAATTCAAAAGATTGCAGAAGACAAGTAGTTCGTTGGATGTTCCGGGACGCCCGAGCGGCGAATCACATCGCCAGGCGTCCTTGCGTACACCATATGCAACACACTCATGTGCGACGTAAGAGCTAAAAGCGCAGCGAAAGATCACTTGACATCAAAATGCTTTTAATTAATTAGCGTTTAGAGAAGCTGGAGACACATACTGGTGGTCAGACAGCTTTGGTGTGTGCGTCTTTGCACCTTCATGTTGCACGGGTATCACAGGGCTCACCGGTGGGAGGTCGCACTTCCTATGCTCAAGAGTACAACACTGGATAAACGGCAGCTGTGTAAAAATGGCTCGCCGGAATGGAGAATTGGAAGATGGAAACTGGATCCACTTGGCTTATGTTCAACCATCATTATTTGGATGTGGCTTTTAGAAGATTCCGCCCGATCGCGTAATCCATTTATCACGCCAGAGCCACTGACCACGGGCGCTACTGATAGCGAGCACCACTCCGAAACCTCTTACCAGCGATTCGACCCCAGGCGGTCGTTGGCTATCGAAAACCTGTTCTGCTTGACTGCCTTCTTGAGGAGGCGCTTACTGCTGGAAGTGCTGAACTGAGGGAGTCAGTCGTAAGCAGCAATATATGCGGGACGACTCGCGCGATCCTCTGTCAAGTTAAATATTGTTCTGCCACTTTAGCCAGTTGGGAAGAGGCTTTCTCACGGCTAATTGATCAATTAGAGGAGAAGAGGCGTTCCTCCGCCTTACCTCTACTATCGTCAAGCTATCTGGTCAACGGACACTGATCCCTGATCGGCGATCTGGCGAACGTTGACACTGATCCCCGACAAGACATTCCACTTGTTCGATCGAGCGCCAAAAACGGATCTGTTGGGCATTTCGGTTTCATACTATATCGCAGCATGAGAGCCACTGACGTATGACTCACTGGGATTGAGAGTCGAGAACGTTTACGAAGAAACAGGTTCGAAACGAGATTCCGAGGACGGATTAGCGAAAACACCTACCGTGTCTAATGTGATGAACCTTGTTGGACCTTGGAAATTAGCACAAAGTGATTCGTTTATACAAATTCAGTTCCTGGTGTTTCGAGAAGACAAGAAGTTGAACAGTGTTTAATTGAGGCATCCAAATACATGGATCAGGAATGTTTGAATAATTCCTGTAGATGTATTAAATGCATTTTCGTAGAAGTAACTACTATAATTTACGTAGCAGTAACTATGTACGGTAGTATGTAACGGCTTACAAAAGAGCTTAGATATTTTACAGTATTGATGTTCGAATTTAGTCCACCCCAAAAGAAATTGTTAAGAAAGGCAAAGCATTATTTTGAATGATTGACGAGTAACCATGTGCTGTCTTTTTTAGGTTCACGTAATCGGTAATCGTATCTACCCATTACTCATACACATTCTATATTCGGGAATCTATTTAGGTTTAAGATTTACGATATTTTATTGCTATTGGCGAACAAGTGATTTTTTACACAAATGTGATTTGTTAGAAGTATTCCACCAAACTTTTACTGCCGCACGGGTATAGTAAGAGATCGTTTACCATGCTCTCAGTAACTCTTCCACGAGCATTATGATTGAGATCGTGACCTGTCATCGCACAAGGCCTCACAATCACATTCCGCTCATACTCAGCTCAATTTCTCATCGTTTCTGCCGCCACTTTCCCAGGACGATCGATCTTGCGCATCGATTAATCTTGGTGTGAACAAACTTCACGACGGGACCTCCCATCGCTGAGCCTCGGTTCGATTACGTCGTCACTGTTGTCGGTGGTTCTTTCCCGAATTCCTAGTTCGTTGCCGTCTCGTGTGATCCACTCAAAGTGATCCACTTTCGAGGGGAACAGGCATAGATTAAGATGATCAATTATGCAAAACGTAACCATTTGCTGTTGGTTCAAGCTTCGATGTCCCAAAAGTGCACCGCTTCCGAAGATTAGTGTCAAACGTGTCGTTCGGTTTTTCGGTTCCCTTCCCATTCGGATCACTTTCCACTCTATCTCCGAGTAGTATTGATGGATGCGTGGAGCTTATATTGTTTCTAGCCGTGTATAGTTCAAGTTTAAGAGGATGATGCTCACAGCACGAGCTTCTGAGCAGCAGATCATTTTCGTGAGAAACTTGTTGGATCATAGATACACAAAGGAAGCTTTGCGAGAGATAAATAATCCGATACATACTAGCGGTATTGTCGGTGCCATTTGTTTGTGGCACTTTGTGTTCAATTCTTCCGACATGCCTAATCATAAATCACTGCTTATCGCACTGTTGGTGTTTGTTTGTGCATTGAATTGCGGCTTTATAATTTTGCTTACTCATGTTGTCATAGGCATGCACATGCCGGCATTCCGCACTGCAGAAATATCTTTTGTTGCGAATGAATTATTGCAAAGCACATTCCTTTCGCCGTGAAGCGCAAACTTGTTCTTTACACAGCTGAGCATAACCTACACCTAGCTTAAAATCACCTTTGTACTGATTTTGGAATCCATCGTTCCATGCCGATAAAAGCTTCCTTCCTGAATCGTTAAATCAGTCCAATCTACACTGTATTGAGTAGCGTACTACCGCTCCCTAGAGGCTTGTAGTGCGCGAAGTCAAACGGGCGTCCCATAAATCAAACTAACCACCCTCAAGCATGTCGTTTCGGTCCTGGCCACTGCCGTTTCAGGTCCAAATGGTAGTCGCGTGCAGTGGCGCTAGTCGTATAATTTGTTTACTAATTAAATACCCAACCTTAAAGCCTATCAACTATCACCGCGGTCCAATGGTGTGGCCGCCGACTTTGGCGTAAGTGTCTGACAGAACGGAGACTGCGGTGCAGCGATAGCAGTGGCTGCGCAGATTAGAGCACCTAGCGAGGATTTGGAACGTGCCCGCTAGCTACACTATCACGGCTAATCACATGACACATTGGGAATGTGCAAAGGGGGGAATGTGCGTAAAAGGTGGAAAAGACAGAAGGCACAAGAAGGGAATAGGAGAAAGGAGAAGAGATATCTAATTTATAATTTATATTTATCATTTCAATGCACGCAATTCGATCTTTCGATCGGTGATTTAGGTACCCTGCAGTCAGGCTTCGGTATTTGCAAGATAAATGTGAATGTAAATAGCCACCGTACATCAGTGCACACCTGGTAGAAGGCTGAATACAGAGTTCGTTTCGCAGTTCGATTGACGGGCGCATGATCGGCGCGGTACGATTTATGGAGAGCCACACCTTTGCTGATCGAGAAAACAAAACGTTTGGTGGTGACAGAGCGGGGTGATTTCGAGATAACGAAGGGCTAACGACTCTTCGTAGACAGTCAGGCAACATTTTATTATCGTTCTGGGAGCGCATTTCCTGCATTTTTCTGGCACACGTCACATTATTTGGGAAGGCAGGGGTGTTAATTAAAAAGACTTAAATTTCACTCTGTAGGCACGTGTCCTAGAGTAAGAGGGTTACGTGAACTCGTGCATTCGCTTTCGAGAATTGCTGTTCTGTCCATGCTAGGAAGACCAGTAGAGGAAGTCATAAAGTTAATTTTTAATAGTTCGGTTAATGTGGAATATTCGCTTCATTTTCGGACCTCTCAGTTCGGGGACGGAGAGTTTCAAACGACGATTATATCCACGGATGACTTAGTAATTTTCTATTCATCAGGTGAATTGATTGCAAGCATTTGACAAGAAACTATCACAGGATCTTATCCGCAAACATGTTTCTCTACTTTGTTCATTTCGGCTATTACTTTCTGGGCATCGTAGGTGTTTCCCTTCACAATATATGCATAGTCAGCCGAACGTACATCACGGTAATCGAACGCTAGCTTAAATTCCTCCCTAATATCGCTGTTAATCAAACAGGAATAATAATCGTAGGGCTGTATGCCCCGA